>NW_006408547.1:25106371-25141928 GCF_000296735.1 Chrysochloris asiatica | reverse complement strand
TTGTTGTTATGTGCCGTGGAGTCGGTTCCGACTCGATGGCACCTGACAACAACAACAACAACATAGAAAATTTTAAACATACTTTCTATGATTAAAGTCACTTATGGGCCATTGACAACGTATGGAACACAGTTCTACTCTGACACACATGGCGTCACCATGAGTCCATTTGACTCAATGGCAACTGGTGTGTTTACCCAACAAACCCAAAGTCGCTACTGCGAAGTCCATTCTGACTCCTAGTGACCCTCATGTAAGACCGCACAAGAGCTCCACGGGGTTTCTGAATCTTCACCGAATAAGACGACCACATCTTTCTCCCACAGAGGAACTGTTGGTTTCTAACCACTGAACTCTGGATTACAGCCAAACACTGTAGCCATTGGACCTCTGGGCTCATGTTGTTTGGTGCACATGACCTAAAGTTTCTCGGAAAGCATTTTAATACTCTTATCAATTAAACAATAAGAAAGAGGATTTTTGGTTGTTTGATGTCATAGATTAGGCTTAGCCGAATCCGTGCTCTTAGATTTAAATGTGTGCCATGGCATCTTTGGTGGTGGTGGTTATGTGCCGTGGAGTCAGTTCCGACTCATACCGACCCTGTACAGGGTTTCTGAGGCTGTAAATCTTTACTGGGAGTTTCAAACTGCTGACCTTGCGGTTCGCAGCCCGATTCGTAACCACTACGCTATCAGACCCCTTATGGAATCTTTAGACCTTCCTTAAACAACCTCTTTTGTTCTAGGCCAGCTTCAAGGAGTCCTACATGGCTACATTTTATGAATTCTTCAATGAACAGAAATACGCTGATGCAGTCAAAAATGTAAGCACCAACATCAGTTAGCATATGCTTATCTTCTCCAGCATCATTGATTGTTCCTAAGAAGCAGAGCTGGGTTTTAGCTCTTTTTGTCAGGACTCTTGGAATCTAGTACCTTCACAAGATGGTCTCTCTCCATTTCCGTCTCTAAGCTCATCTGTATTTTACACCTTTTGCTGCCAATATGCCTACATCCAAGCCCTGTGTCCCCTGGGCTGCCGCCCTTATTTGTTCTGGGTTTACCCCACACAGTAGTGTCTGGCCCTGATACCCCTAAATGCCTCTCAGAAGCACAGAGATCCCTGGTATCCTAGACCCAAAGTTAGGGACAGAATGCTTGGGGAAGAAATTCTCCTGGATCCTAAAACTTTACTTTTTTCTGCTGTTTAGGAACAAACATTTCTCTCTCAGAAGTCATTTAAAAAGCATGAATGTAGACAGGAGAGCCAGGGACGGGGGCTCAGACCAGCTACCATTCTGGCCTTTTGGCTATCAGCTGCAGTGATCTAGAAAAGTCATAAAATAGTCCAGTTGAGCAGAGACCCTGTCTGTCACAACCTTCAGAAGTGGCTATCAGCACTGGAGCATGGAGGCGAGTGCCTTGGGCCCAGAGTGCGGGTAGGGCCTTGGGTAGGTCCTGTGCCTCCCTTCTCTGCCAGGACCTTTCCTACAGATGCCTCACACCTCTTTCTGGATCACCTGTTAGGGTGCTGGAAGATACTCCTGGTGTTATAAGGAGCCTGGTCACACCTTGGTGGGGATACGCTAATGGCAATCTATCATACTAATGTAGAACTGTGTTTATAGGGTGAAGTTACGTAGGAGACATTCTCTGGAAGGATTAATGGGGAAAGTTTAGGGGTGGGGACTGGATACTTCTTTTTTTCTGTAGTAGAAACAAGTGTAGAACTCCCAGGAATCCCACAGAGGAGCTGATTACCTGGAACTTCCTGCATCCACCTTTCCAAATCCTTCCATCTTTCCTGCTCTCGTGAGAAGACAGCGTGTCTTCCTGAACCACCATTTATGTGTCAGAATGAAAATACGCTGTGTATGTTCTTGTTCCCTTCTAACCATCAACTTCTTTCCCACGTCAAGTTCTTAGATTTGATTTCATCCTCGGGGAGAAGAGACCACAAGAGCACGGAGCAACCCATCCTGCTTAAAGAAGGGTAAGAGTCTGCGGAGCACACCGAATGTGCAAGGAGCTTGGGCTGCCCGGTTGGTTTCATGACAGATTTTCTTCTAATACTTCAGTAACTTTAACTTTCATTTTTTAATTCCTTTTTTGTTTGTTTGCCTTACGTTTGTTTGTTCTGCAGAATGTAGGAACAATCTGTTTATCTAGAAAAAAAAAATTAATACAATGTCAATAAACAGGACCAGACCTGGCCCCTGTGGGTCAGTGTTTTGTTTGTTTTTTTTACCTGATCAAAGGACAGCCTAGAACCCTTTGCCTTCAATCACCAATTACGTTGTGGGGCAAAGACCTCAGAAATACAGCTTTTTCTGTCCATTTATATTCAACTCATCTTTCATCAAGCCTGCATCAAAGAAGATACTGTAAAAATTGGGCATTGTTTATTTTCTTTTGCCCATATTTTGATGAATTTACAGAGTGGAGAAGTGCCCATCAGTAGGAAGCAAAGGAAAAGAGAAAGAACGAACTACTGGCTGGATTAGTCCTGCATGATCCAGAATTCTGGCAAAGTTGGCTGGATGTCCCATCCCAGAGCTTAAGGCCCTGCCCTCCCCTTCTGCTGTGGAGGAGAGGGGCGGGCCAGCTGTTGCACACACCCCAAACGGCCTTGACAAAGAAAATGAGGAAACTGGTAGGGACAGTCATGGAAATATGGGCCAACTGAACTTCAGCCTGGAAATGCCTGCTGGAGTAGTCTCCGTGGCCTTTGTTTATACACTTCGTGAGCACCCCTAGGTCCTACCACCCTCTTCAGTTCACTGACCGTGTCCCATAGAGCCATCCACACTGCATCACTAGACCAAGTTCTCACAACAGCCCTGCTGTCATTTCCCTGTAAATCAACCCCATTAAACATAACCATGCCTTAAGCAGTAAGATCTGTCATCCCATGATTAACGTGCAGAGACATAGTTTTAACAGATATTAAATAAATTCACAACTTCCAAAGTAGGAAATGTTCATTCTATACCTCCTAAAACCATTTGGTTCCTCACAAAGGTTTGCGTACCATACAGTGAGAAACTCTGCTCTAACTACAGTTTACAAAAGTGGATTCAATGCACCAGACTTGGCTCAAGCAGTCTGGCTTAAAATCCATACAGTTTCCATCAGATCCATCACACTTTTGATGCATGCTGAGGTTTTGAGTCACTAAAGCAGTTGAGATTTTTTCACCCCAAGAATCAAATAGCTATCACCTTCCTGGACTTCTGTGTTGTTGGTGAGTGCCATCACTCGGAGTGGCTGCTGGGTTCGAACCACTAACCTGTAGTTGGCAGTCTCAGTGTTTATTCTACAGCACCACACCAGGACTTCTACCATATTCTAAAACCAGGTTGGCGCTTTGCATTTAACTCTGTATTAAGGCATTTCACATGAGCCCTACATTAATGTAGTCTTGGTGGGTTGGGTCTCTCATTTCATTTTGAAAGAGCTCTTGGATGAACTAGTCCTTCCTTCTTGACATGGACCAATCTGATAGCCCTGTTTTGTCTGCATTCACCCAAGTCCCTGATGTTGTTGTTGTTGTTGTTAATAGTGACCCAGCATAGGGTTTCCAAGGCTGTAAATCTTTACGGGAGCAGAACGCCTCATCTTTCTCCCGCGGAACAGCTGGTAGTTTACAACTGCCGACCTTGAGGTTAGCAGCCCAGTTCATAACCACTGCGCTACCAGAGTCCCTGATAGATGGTCATAACAAATACCTAATGAGGTTCACTTTGTGCTGAGTCCCTCTCACAGGGGGTGACCTGCTACCATTCAAGTAGACCATATGCACCTTGATGCTTAACAATTGTTTGCTGAATTTAATAATCATGTTTACACAGGACCAAACTATTTTGTTTTGTTTTTAATTTTTATTGTGAATTGAGTGAAAGTTCCAGGGCAGATCATCAGTTTTACATTCAACAAATCATATATTTTGTTTCATTACAATGATTATAATCCTCTCCATGTACCATCAGTTAATAGTATTTCTCTCTATTCATATTAGCTCTTTATATATATATATATATGTGTGTGTGTGTGTGTGTGTGTATGTTTATGTGTGTGTGTGTGTGTATATATATATATAAAGCACCCTGGCATATATAATTTAAGCCACCAAAGGGCACATTCTGCAAGCCTGCTTCCTGGCCACCAGCTCTCAGTCCCTCTCTTTCCATGAATCTAGAGTACTCAGCTGCTCCCTTTCTCCATGTCCCCATCTCTGCCTCCATCTCTGGTGTCGCTGCTTCTCTGGATAGGGTCCTGCATTCTGCTCATGCCCTTCTCCCTTGATGGTCCTAGGGCCCTATGTTTCTGGACTGTAAGATTAACCACTCCCCTGTTTTTGTTACAGAACTTCTACCTTTACAGTTGTGACAGTCACAATTACTCATGATAACAGTTACTCACTATTGAATCATAAGAATCTTATCCCCATCTCCTTTCACAAACTGTTTTGTTCTTTATTTAAATATGTGCACACCACTCAGTCATGAATTTCCTACCTCTCAAACCCCATTTATTAAATTCAACCCTAGTTAAAAGTAGTCACTTGATGGATGGCGTGCCGAAAACATAAGGTTGCAGGCTAGTCATTCCTCAGTAAGGACTTTCTTACAGTAAAAGAGCTGGCAGACTTCTCTCCTGACAATACAGGGGTGATGGATAAATCTCCTCCACCTGAGGTGGGGCGTCAGCGATTTCTAGACATGTAGTATAAATAACATTTATATAAAGTCTCATCTATTTAAAGCCTAAGAAAATTGTGCCAAAAACATTAATAATAATTTTTTATTGTGATACAAAATATGTACATCTCACTTCGTAACATAGTTAGAGTCCGGAGACCTAGTTGCTGGGCAGAACTCAGCTTTGTGTGAAAAGGGAGGATGGCCCCATCAGCTCCCACAATGGAAGATGATGGTGTCGTTCCATAACGGATGAACCACTGAGAGTCCTAGCCCAGCCCAGTTGGCACAACCTCACCCATCACAGCCAGCGTCTCTCACATCCACACCTCTGAGTCTATTACTGCCCCATACATGTTGTTAATGCACAAAACAGACCATTGATTTTTTTCACTTGAGGCAAACTTCCAGATAACCAGAAAGTCAATAGATGAGGAGTAGGTGTATAGCAAAATATTTGCTGATTCAACATTATGATTATTATCATTATTATCATTATTTTTGCTCATACAATTTAGTGACATTGATTAGAACCATCGTGGTATGCAACTATCACATTAAAAATTTTCACTTTCTAACGTTACTGTTAAATGATCCGGAACCTTTGAGAAACTGTTGTTTTCACTTTATTCGCTTTGATTACACAGACTTGAACTCCTCTCTCTCTTTACCTTGTCCCACCTCATCGCCCGTTGTGGGTGTCCACTCCTGGTTACTTGTGTTCTTCTAATCCACCCTCGTGTGCTTATTGACATGTCTGGGTCTCTCTGGTAAGCATGAACTAGTTTTCTGTGTGCACTGGTTTTGAGTTTTTATTTATACTTACGTTGTGTTCCCGTTTCTCTGGTGATGGGCACATAGGGTGTCTTCACGGATTTTCCTGTAGACACGATTGTAAATGAGCACCTTCTGTACATCTTCAGTGCCTCTATGAAAACAGTTCTCTAAATCCCCATCTTGACATATCACGGTTACTAAACCAAGCTATGCTTGTCTGCCCTGTTTCAATTCCCTTTTGTAATTACACATTTTCATGTTCTTGTAAAATAAAAGGTGTATATCATGATCTCACTGTGTTGTCTACCTTCCTCACCCCCATTGTCTCCAGCTTTGCTTTTCTTACATATTCTTTCTACGTCCTGGTGTGGTGCTGAAGGATAATGCACTGGACGACAAGGTGCACGGTTCAAACCCACCTGCCGCTCCCCAGAAACCCTATACAGGGTCACTGTGAGTTGGCACAGACTCTAAGGCACTAATCTATAACAATACCTCTGTCTTTTATATGCTTCAGCCTGATTATTTTTCAGTCTCTTTTTGTTCAGCCTGCTGGGTAAAGGACTATTTAACTAGCATTAAAGACAATTGCTGGTAATAGTTTAGTTAGGTAAGCTGTAGAGTCAGCTTCAAGTCCCTTGTGCTTGGGGAATATTTGTGGCTTGTGAGTTGAAGCTGCAGATGGGTTTATCCAGAAAGGACACTGTGGCTTTTCAGACACAATTGAGATGCCATTATTATCAAACTTGATCTCCTTTGCTCTGTGGTACTTGCAAAGTTTTCTGGACCCTCGGTCTGCGTCAATTCCATTACATAACAGTCAGGAAGTATTCAGATTTGGGCTTTGGATTGTGTCACTGGGGGAGGGCATTGTGAGGTAAGCACATTAATGCATCCAGCATCTCCCCTTAATAACAGGTTCATGATTAAGCGGGCACAGGGAAGAAAGCGCTTTGGAATGAAGAATTTTAAGAAGAGATGGTTCCGCCTGACAAACCATGAATTTACCTATCAGAAAAGCAAAGGTAACAAGAAAGGTTTGCTTTTCACTTATTTTCACATAATTTATGGTAAGAGACCAAGAGACTTGGGTGTGCTCATGTTGGGGTTAGCTGCTGCTTTTCAGAAGACAAAGGTAAGATGCAAAGCAGGCAGAAAGTGCTGTGTTAAACAGAACGGTGAAAAGATGCGTAGTTCTCCCACCTGCAGGCGGACAAGGAGGGGTTCTCTGTGGTCCACCCTAAGGAGTCCTGGTGGTACTGTGGGTTAGGCGCTGGCTGCTAACCACAAGATCAGCGGTTCAAACTCACCAGCCTTACTGTGGGAGAAAGACGAGGCTGTTCTCCCATGAAACCCTATAGAGGCTTGCTATGAATGGAAATCAGCTTGATGGTTGTGAATATGGTTTGTTTTCTTAATTAGATCCCTTACACTTTCGTTTGGAGTCCTGGTGTGGTGCTATATGATAAGCATTGAACTACTAACCGCAAGAATGGCAGTTCAAACCTACCAGTCACTCCTTGGAAACCCTATACAGGGTGGCTATGAATCAGAACTGACTCGACGGTACTTAACAACAACAAAATACTTTAGTGAGGGCCCTGGAGATGCAGTGGTTAAGCGATTGGCAGTTTCAAGCCACCAGCTGCTCCGTGGGCGAGAGCTGTGTCCGTCTGCTTCTCTAGGAAACCCCATGCGCAGATCCTACAGGATGGCTATGAGTTGGCATCAAGTTAATGGGGGTAGGGTTTTTATCCTTTAGTGCCTTAGCCACACCTTTGAAAAGTTAGCAAAAATCAGACTTTAGGGCATCCAGTTCCTCACAAAATCAGCAAATGCAAAACTAACTGTCCTCGGGAAGTTCCCAACTCCAGGCATCCCCACACACAACCGAACAAAACACTGCCTGGCTCTGTACCATCCTCATCACTGGTTACAGTCGCTGGATTGTGGTCCATAAGGTTGGATGGACTGACTTTTGAGGTAGATCACCAGGCTTTTCTTATTAGTCTTCCTTAGTCTAGAAGCTTGGCTGACCTGTTCAATATCACAGCTTACAGATGAATAGTGCATTCATTGGTTAGGAACTAAGCTCATCTGTCCTGTGTAAAAGGCGGAAATCCGACTGTTGAATCCTTATCATAGCGAATACCAGCATTGTTGTTGTTGTTTGTAAGTGCTGTCGAGTAGATTCCGACCCATAGCCACCCTGTATAGGGTTTCCAAGGAGCGGCTGGTGAGCTTGAACCGCCGACCTTGCAGTGCAAACGGCTTTGCAGTCTGGCGCATTAACCCACAGCGCTACACCAGGACTCCAGTACCAGCATTACCCTCCCTTTAATGATCCCTCAGTCCCTTGTACCCTGAGCTGGAATAGTCCTTCTGCTCTTTTCCTGTCTCAGTCACTAGACAATGTAGTGTTTACAAAGCTGGAATTTAAATCTGAGAGTAAGTTTACAAAACTATCACGACTGCAGTTTTTATTCATACGTGGATGGGTTTATTCCAAACAAAACCCATTGAAACATGTCTCTGGGACCAGTGGATGACTGCAGACAAGTTCTCTCAGTTAGATGCTTGTCTTAGTCTCATTAGGGGTCCTGGTGTGAGGCTGTAGGATAAAGCACTGAACCACAAGTTAGGCAGTTCCAATTTACCAGTCACTCCTCAGAAACCCTATACAGGGTCGCTGTGAGTCAGAACCGACTCGATGACACTTAACAACAACAAGCCTCTCTGAGGCTGCCTTCTGAACGAAGGTCCAATCCAATCAGTGACATCTGAGGGAATCTGCTGAGACAGTTAAATTCAAGGCAGGGCGGTCGTCAGCTCACAAGGTTTTAAGGTTAGGGTGATTGGGTATCCCAAAGTGGTCATCTTGATAGGGTTTCTCTAAGGGCACAAGATGATCATGGGGGCTTATTAGGAAAAAGTTTTAAGAAAATTGAAAACTGCCTTGATGAGAAAAAGGCCAGACAATTCCACCGAGAAATATGTTTACCATCTTGACACATCATCTGTTCATTCTTTAGTGGTGATAAGGGTTGTCCCACAAGAATGTCATTGTGAGACCTCACTCCTTCCACCCTACAGCCTGATCTTGCCCATGCCAGCACTGTCCTTCTGACAGGGTGTGACTCAAACGTCCCAGAATCCTTTGGGGAGGAGACACCGCCTTCAGAAATGTATAAACCTAGATGGTGGAAGAATCAAGAAACAACAGCTTCACATTTTGATAGTTTTGTTGAATAACGAATTCTGTGATTTGCAGCAATACTTTTTTACTTACCCCGTATCTTTTCAGGAGGAAGAAAAATGCATTAATTTTTTTTTTTTTGCTAAAGCTATGCATCCTATTTCCAGGGAGCACTTTGTAAATGAAGTTTCTTTATAAAATAAGTGGCATGCTCAATTTTCAGAGTGTTTAAGTGGCATCCTGTGAGTGGTGTTGTAGGATAAGCGCTGGACCGCAAGGTCAGTATGAACCAGCAAAGTTAAGGGTTCAAATTCACTAGCTGTTCCTTGGAAATCCTGTACAGGGTTGCTATGAGTCAAAACTGACTCAACGGCATTTAAGAACCAATGTCCATGGTAGATGTGTATGCAGGTGAGATTTTGGTTTTGTGGTGCTTGTATGGTTGGTCTGGGGTTGGGGAAGATGGTGACAAGAACAATGAGGGTAACTTCACTCAACCTGCAAAATGTAGAAATAGGATCACAGGTCAGTAAGAATACAGTGTTCTACTGGGGCTGTTTTATCTCAGCAGCTGAAAGTAGCTTCCCGTTAAAGCTTGATTTAAATTGTGAAATGTTGAGAAATTATTTTCTCCTCATTAAAAAATTGAGTATCCTAAAAATAGTACAATCTGGAAAACTTAAACATAATTATAGAAACATACATGTGTGTGTGTGGTTCATTCTCAGAGTAAGGAAATAACCTGAGAGGTACATCCCAAAAATCAAACCCACCCCCATTGAGGTGATTCCATCTTGTAGCGTCTCAAAAGGCCAAAGTGGACCTGCTTCCTGGGGCTTCCAAGGCTGTAACGCCCAATGGAGGCAGACCGTCTCCTCGTTCTCCCTCGATGTAGCTGGTGGGTTTGAACCACTGACCTTACAGTTAGCAGTCACGTGTTTAACCACTGCACCACGAGGGCTCATCAACATCAACACCCACTGTCATCAAGCCACTTCCAACTCATAGGGACTCCGTATAGGATTTCTGAGGCTGTAAATCTTTACGGGAGCAGAGAGCCTCACCTTTCACGGTGGAGCAGCTGGTGGGTTTGAACCACTGCTTTGTGGTTGGTGGTTATGTGCCGTGGAGTTGGTTCCGACTCATAGTGACCCTGTATAGGGTTTCCGAGGCTGTAAATCTTTATGGGAGCAGAAAGCCTCTTCTCTCTCCTGCGGAACAGCTGGTAGTTTAGAACCGCTGACCTTGTGGTTCACAGCCTGATTCTTAACCACTACGCTACCAGAGCTAGCAGGAGATATATAATGCTGTTGTTGCTGTTAAGGGCTGTCGAATTTACTCTGACTCATAGTGACCCTGGGTAGCATTTCTGAGGAACAACTGGTGGGTTTAAACTAACAACCTTGTGGTACAGTGCTTACCTTACAGCAAGTGTATAAATGACTGTATTTGTAGCACATTTATTCTGTGGACAGAGAACATGTCCCGCAACCTGAGGTCCCTAATCCCAAAGCCCCATTTGACTGCTTCTCTTACATGCTTGTGGTTGGTTGTTTTATTAATCTCCTCATCTAAGGCCTCCAGCTTTTATGAGAAACAAGGGCAGAGTGACTGAATGTCTCCTCACCTCCCTGGCCCTGTAGCTCCCTAGCAGATGTGAACACGCGCTCACACAGAAATCTTGAGGCCTGCTGAGGGAACCGCTCCAAACTTGATGAGGATAAATGGTCTCTGTGGGACCAGTGGGCCTGAGTCATCAAACTGAGGGCAAGGAGGCTGTTAATTTCTCTTTGTTGGCCTCTTGCAGGTGACCAGCCCCTTTACAGCATCCCTATTGAGAACATTCTGGCAGTGGAGAAGCTGGAGGAAGAGTCCTTCAAAATGAAAAACGTGAGTGCTCTTCCAAGATCCTCTTCCTGTTGGTTAAACTGCCTCTGTGTTGTGTTCTGTCTTCTGCCTTTCCTCGGTTTGTCGTTTCTGTATAAAATGAGTGTGGCTCTTGTTCCCCTCCCTCCCCAGCACCTCTCATTTTCTCAGGATCGCCGTATTTCCTGGGATGGTTACAGGGAGCTCTGGAACTGTATCCCGGTCCTGTCCCAAAGCAGCTAGCTCTCCCCAGGAGGGTGGGGCGAGAAATTCTGGGATTCTACCCAAAAACAGACTCCAAGACAGTTACGGATATTTTTTTGAAACTCTGTATTTTAATTTTAAGTTTGAATTTATAAACAGTTGCAAGAATAAAACAAGGAATCTCCCACCTGTCCTTTTTCCATATTTACTAGTTGTTTGCACTTGTCCCATATTTTTCATCAAATTCGTTCTCTCTCCTTGCATGTAGAATGTATTTTTTCCTGAACCCTATAAATATTTTAGAATGTTCTTTTATGTAGTGGCAATATAGTTACCCAAATCAGGAAATCTCGCCTTGATTCAATACTATTATGACCTAATCCGCAGTCCATATAAAATGTTGTCAGTTGCTCTAATAACATTCTTTATAACTATGAGGATTTGGTGTTGCTGTTTTCCAAGGCCAGGATCTGATCCAGAACCTCGCATGGCATTGCCTTTTCCTTTTTGTTGTTGTTGTTATGTGCCGTGGAGTCGGTTCCGACTCATAGCGACCCTGTACATGGTTTCCGTTTTAGTCATAATTAATCTGGAGCAGCTAGCTCCTCAAGCTTTCTTCGTGTTTCTTGGCCTTGGCATTTTTGAAACACCCAGGCCAGTGATTCTGCAGAAAGACCCTGAGTGTAGGTATATCTGGTGGCTCACTGCGGTCAGGGTTGAGTGATGCATTCGGCGGGAATGTTCTTCTCAGTGCGTTGTGTCAGGAGGCATCTGATGTTGGTTTCTCCTGCTATCACTGGTGTAAGCTTTGAGCATTGGGGTAGGGTAGCATCTGTGAACTTACTGTATTTCTCTTCTAGTTCATAATTTCTGGGGAGATGCATTGAGCTCTGTAAATATCCTGTTCCTCCTCAAACTTTCACGTACTAACTTGAGCATCTATGATCATTTTCTAATGACCGTCCGTCCCTTCCATCTTTTTTCTTGAGCATCTGTGATGATTTTCTAACTACCATCCCTTCCATATTTTTTCTTGGCTTTCTGCTGGGCA
Source organism: Chrysochloris asiatica (assembly GCF_000296735.1). Lineage (NCBI taxonomy): Eukaryota > Metazoa > Chordata > Mammalia > Afrosoricida > Chrysochloridae > Chrysochloris > Chrysochloris asiatica. The sequence goes on along the minus strand of NW_006408547.1, from coordinate 25,130,132 downwards.
AAAAGCTTTCTTTTCTCCATTCATCCCTAGCATTATTTATGTTGATGCTCAAATTGAGTGAGATTTGGCTGTCGGAACTGGAACCATTCTTAAATTCTGGTGTGCAGCTGACGATACTGGTGTGTGCCCTAAGCAGCAGGCTCTCCTCCAGAGGTGTAGGTACAGCTGGGTCTTCCTGGGAGTCACCAGTGTCCCGTCTGCACTTGAACCTGCAGCAGTTGCTTCCAATTGTCTCAACAGCGAACTTTGAAATGGTACTACGGAAGGGAAACAAATTACTGTGTGCTCAAGTGTGGAGAGTAATAAAACTGTCGGCGTTTGGGTCAGTTTCTGTGAGCAGTTAAAACACTTGAAAAAGAGCTTTGGGAATCCCCAGTTTATATTTGCTTTCAGGATATTATTGGGACATCTGGGCGTGGGAGTGTTGGGAGCAGTCCGCCCCGGGCGTAGGCACAAAGGAGCACACTGTCTGAAGACAATTTAAAAATAGACTAACGCCGGTCTGCCTCATCTCATGACCATGTGCTGGCAGCTTAAAACACTGTCTTCTCCACTGAGCCCTCCCACCTTGTCCTCCCACCTTGTCCGTGCAGAGGACAGTTTACAGTTCCACTTACACAACACAACAGCCATCAACTCAACAGTTTCTACATGTGTAATCAGTGGTACTGAGTACGCTGGGCTCTTCATGTTGGACCCTTCTACCCCTGGTCTTTGCCTTCATGAATCCACCACCGTTAACATAAACTCAGAGCCCCTCAAGCCAAAGCTTCCCCTTCTCCCTCCCTCCCGTTCCTGGTAGTTAGCAGTGATCCTTGGTGTGTAGATGTTTGTGAATTTCTTGTAAGTGAGGTCCTGTAGTACTTGTCCCTTGTGACTGACCAACGACACTCAACACATTGTCAAAGACCGTCCACGCTATAGCAGGCATCCGAACTTCATTCCTCTTTATGACTGGGCAGTACATGGTGCAAATGGGTAAGCAGTCAAGCGCTTACCCATTTGCACCATGCAGGGACTCCCCCAGATGTGTAAGAGTCTCACTGCTAAATGTCTCCACCTTCTCTCTCAGTTGGGGTTGCCCAGGTGAACTAAATGAAGGCCAGTGCATTGAGTCAGTTCTGACCCTGTGTAGGGTTTCTGAGGAGCAGCTGGTGAGCTTGAACCGCCAACCTTGTGGTTCAACCTGACCTTGAGGTCCAGTGCATTAACCCGCAGCACCATGCCAGTAGTCTACAGCGCCACTGTTGTTGTTGTTAAGTGCTGTCAAGTCGATTCCAACTCATAGCAACCCTGTGTAGGGTTTCCGAGGAACGGCTGGTGAGCTTGAACTGCCGACCTTGTGTGTGGTCCAGTGCATTAACCCGCAGTGCCATGCCGGGACTCCACCATGCCACCAGTGCTCAGTAAACAGTGGCTTTCCTGTTTTGTTTTCATTTGAAAGTCTGCACTGGAGTAATGTGTTAAGTAAGGCTATCAATAAGGAGCTCTGGTAGCGTAGTAGTTACAAATCGGGTTGTGAACTGCAAGGTCAGCAGTTCGAAACTACCAGCTGTTCATGGGAGAAAGATAGGCTTTCTGCTCCCATAATGATTTACAGCCTCGGAAACCCTGTGCAGGGTTGCTATGAGTCAGAACCAACTCCCTGGCACATAACAACAACAACAAGGCTATCAATAACAAATATAAATAATTTATTATAAATGATAAGGTTTACAATATCCAAATACAAGGGGACTTCAAAAAGATCATTGAAAAAACATAATTAATTAAAAGATAATGGAAAGTTTCCATTTTTCGAGGTCATTTCGCCTATGTTTTCTTAGTGTGTCAGCTTTAAAGACATCTCAGACCAGGCTCTCAGGCTAAATGAGACCCACCTATGTTTTTCACCAAGCGTTGTTGTTGTTTTTAATCTTCCATTTGCAGTCCTTGGTTAACTATCGAAACTTCCCTTGAGAGAAAGTCTAGCATTTCCTCTTTCTGTGAATGGAATTCCTGGGGAAACTCCTGACTCCATCATGTGTTTCCTATGCTTCCCACTTCCTCCAGACGGTGAGAGGAGAACGGAGTCTGGTGACCGGTCTGCCTGAGCGTTTGTGTAGACAGAGAGGCCAGTCCAGCTCCCAGGTCTCCATTCCCCCTGATAATCTAGAACGGCTTTTTACAGAGGTAAAGCCGGACTGGCTAACATGAACATCGCACAGGTATAACCTTATAACCTGGTACAGTAATCTGGAATCCTTTACTAAAAAGAGATTTTATCTTAATGATGTAGAGAGATTTCTCAGGTTGCTGGATAATTATTTAAAGTTTTTCAATTTTTTTTTTTATTTTTATAATCCAGATTACTTCCTTGTGCTTTGCTTAAGAGCAACGTCTGTGTCTGAAGGTTGGAATTACATTTCAGTCACTGGAGAAATTCTTGGCTTACCTGGACGATTCTCCAGTAACAGAGCAGGCCCCTTGAAGTATCTATCACTTGAAGGCTAAACCGAATCTTAGACACACACTACTTTCCTAATGCCTATTTCATAGAACTTGGAGGCCTGGTGTGGCGCTGTGGGTTCATGCGTCAGACTGCAAAGCCATTTAAACTGCAAGGTCAGCAGTTCAAGCTCACTGGCTGCTCCTCGGAAACCCTATACAAGGTCGCTGTGGGTCAGGATCGACTCGACGGTACTTAAAAATAACCTAGAGAACTGTTTCAGGCACCATTCTAGGAATTTGAAGACAATCCCTCATGTCAGTGTATCCTCATAGCAGTCCTGAGAGGAAGTGATGGTGGTGGTGTCCTGTACAGGGTTTCTGAAGCTGTAAATCTTTACGGGAGCAAAAAGCCTCATCTTTCCCCTGTGGAACTGCTGGTAGTTTCGAACTGCTGATCTTGAGGTTAGCAGCCCAACTCGTAACCACTATGCTACCACAGCTCCTTCCTGAGAGGAAGTAGTTACAATTATACCCATTGTCAGATGAGAAAACTGAGGCCTAGGGAGACTGATGGGATTTGCTATGGGTCACAGAGCTCGCCTAGTGGTCAGGAGCTGATGTCAGCCTGAGGACTAAGGTGCGCCTGACCCAAGCCATTGTATTTTCAATAACCTCATGTGCATGCGAAAGCTGGACAGTGAATAAGGAAGACCATAGAAGAATTGATGCATTTGAGTTATGGTGTTGGAGGAGAATATTGAAAGTGCCATGGGCTGCCAAAAGAACTAACAGATCTATGTTGGAAAAAGTGCAGCCAGAGTGCTCCTTGGGGCTAAGATGGCCAAACTTCGTCTCTTATACTTTGGACATATTGTCAGGAGGGACCAGTCGCTGGAGAAGGATATCATGTTTGGTAAGATGGAGGGTCAGAGAAAAAGAGGAAGACCCCCAGCCAGATGGATTGGCCAAGTGGCAGCATCAATGGGCTCAAGCATGGCAACAGTAGTGAGGTTGGCCCAGGATTGGGCAGGGTTTTATTCTGATATGCATAAGGTCGCTGTGAGTCGGTACTGACTTGATGGCACCTAACAACAACAATTTTCGTCAGATGCCAGAGCCATTCATCAGTGAGTTCTAGTGTCTCTGGAGAACGGTGATAATTTATTGCTGTACCTTGAGTTATTTTTCTATAGGACAGAAATGCACACCGACCATTCTCCAAACTGTATGTGGATTCGTTACCTCTTCACATGAGCGCTTGGCACTAGCTGTTACATCTTTCAAGCGAGAGTTAAGTTACTTGGGCTCCCAAAGGTGGGACACAGTTTTCAAGCTCTGTCTTTCTGGCCCTTGTCCTCCAATTCATTCTGTTTCCTCTCCCGGTCCGCATCTTTCTCCTTCCCTCTGTGCATTTTGTAGTGGAATCTCTGTTTACCATTCAAGTCCTTGATCGTCAGATCCTCAGCACTCAGCTGGCACGGCAGGACCACCTAGCATCCCAGACGGCACAGCTGGCGTTTGGCTGATCACCAAAAGACTGGCAGTGCAAACCCACCCAGCCATTCTGTGGAAGACACAGAATCTGCTGCCATAAAGATTAAATCCAAGACAAGCCCTGTGGTTCGTTTGTGTTCTGGAACCCTTGGGGTCTCCTAAATCACCTCACCTATCAGCCAGTGTTGAAGGAAGTGTCAAGATGAATTGGCTTCTACATATGGGCTGTCAGACGCTGTTCTTCATCTCATGGGGTATTTCTGTTTGCTAGGAGAGGAGGGAAGGGGTGGTGGGACCAATCCGCAGACAGTAGTTTCCCTCCACTTAGGGATGGAGCTAAACGCCCATCATAGCTCCATTTCTGGTCATTGTTAAGATCAAGCATCCCCTCCTACTGGGGTTATTTGAGAATGATTTCCCTGGAAAAGCAGATCTTCTAATGGGAGACATGGCTGTACTTTTGTAACTGAAAGATTCTTCCTCGTACTTTTTCTGGGTCTTCGAGCAGTGCAAATCATTAACATTACTAACAGAAAGGTTGGCAGTTCAACCCCACCCAGAGATGACTGAGAAGACAAGGGTAGGTCTCAGCCTTTGAAAGTCCTCCGGAATGCAGTTCTACTCAGCACACATGTAGCGATGAGTCAGAGTTGACACGATGACAGCAATCAATTTGGTTTGTTGGTTTCGTACCTCTTCCAGGAGACTGAAATGTCCAGGCTGTTGGCCTTGGATCGCTCTCTTCTCCCCTCCCACGCGTAGTGTTCTTAAACACGGGGCAGGCTGCATCTGCAGGGCCTCAGCTCGTGACAGGCTGTTTCTGGGCCTGTGATTCAGAACCAGGCCGCTGCAGCAGAGGGAGGGGGGCAGAAGACATGACTCAGGGCTGCCATGTGCCGTGGGTCACTCCTAGAATAGTAGTGAATGCTGGCCCGTAAATCCTGTGGTGTTCCCACACTGCCCCATGGAAGGAAACAAGTGTGGGAATGTTCTGGAAACACCTGTGAGCTGAGTTCATTCTGTCAGGCCCTTCATTTAGGGTTCAAGTCATTCCCTAATTTTGGCATTAGCTTTTCCTTGGCGTTTTTTTTCCCTCATGCCTGTGGTATGAATTGTTGCGCTAAATTTCCTCTCCATTTGAGAGGTATTTCTGAAGGCCTGCTGGGTACCAACAAGATGTCCCCAGACAGCACAAACAATTGAACACTTGGCTTCTAATCCAAAGGTTTGCAGTTCAAACCCACCCAGCAGTGCCTTCAAAGACAGGCCAGGTGAGCTGCTTATAAAAGGTCACAGATAAGGAAACTCCATGGAGCTCAGTTCTCCTTGGAAGCACACACATAAGAGTCGGGATTGATGCCACAGTAACTGCTATCATGGGTACCCTGTTCTGGGCCCTGTTGGCGAGGCCAGGCCTGTGTTGGTGCCCAGAGCATAATTCCTTTGTGAGGAGGTTGCACACAGATGCCTGAACATTTGAGATGTGCACAGCAGTGTACGGGGGTGTGCAGGGGGTGTATGATTGAGGGACATCCTGGTCTCTGTGAATGAGCTGTCAGCTATTCACCCAGGAAACTGGGATCACCTTAACTCCTCCGTCAGCTTCACCTCACATCCAGGCCAATTCATGGTCCTCCAAACTGAATCATCTTCTTCTCCTCTGCCTCTCTGTGCCCCCCTGTTAGTGAAGGTCATTGTCAACTCTGGTTCCAACAACAGTCTTCCTCTTGGTGTTCCCTCTCTTACCCCTGTCATCCTCGGATCAGTGCAGCCTAGGCCCTCCCAGAGCTCGCTGCCCTGCCCTAACCCCGCACCCCCACCCCCCGCTGCTCTAGCTCCTTTCTCACTTCCTGTGTGTAGCCTAGCCCGTTCCCTGCTGAGAGCGCCCACCTTTTCTCTGCCTCAGGGCCTTTGCACCTACTCTTTCTCCTTCTGGAAGTGCTCTCTGCCTTAGTGACCTAGTGCTACCATAACAGAAACAGCACAAGGGAGTGGCTTTAAAGAACAGAACTTTATTTTCTCACAGTTCAGAACGCTGGCTGTGGCTCTAGGGGACCGTCCTTCCTTGTCTAATGCTGGTAACAATCCTTACAGATATATCTGTTTCTGCCATCTGTCTGTCCCTGTGCATCTCTCTCTCTGTACCCATTCTGCTCTTTTTATAATTCAGAAGTGGTTCCATATAGAGCTCACCCTACATGAATGTGACTTAATTAATATCACAGACAGGGTCATATTTGAAAGTATGAGGGCCAAAACTTCAGTTATATTTTAGAGGACAAATTTCATAGCAACTTCCTCGCCCTGCACTTTCTGTTGCTGATAAGTGCTGTTGAGTCCATTTTGACTCAGTGACCCTATATGGGGTTTCCAAGGTGTTGCAAGAGGAGAAAACCTCATCATTCTTCCACAGAGCGGCTGGTGGACTTGAACTGCCCACCTTGTGGTTCACTGTCCAGTGCTTATCCTTAGAGCCACCACACTCCCCCCACATTGTCTAATGGATTCATCATCACCCTCTGATCTTAGTTGGAGGGTCATTGATGTAGAATCCTTTCCTGACACCATGTTAGATGCCCCCCCTACACACACATAAACACACACATGGCTCCTGACTGTTTTCATTGGTCTCTCCTGACTGAACTGCAGGAGGATCAGAACTCCACTGGGTCACACTGTCCCCAGGAACTAGCGTAGTACCTGGCACCTTGTGGACACCAGTAGTATGTGTTGAATGAGTTGTCCATGGGAGCAGCAATGGACGTTCTGAGAGGAAGTTGTACCTCCCCTGGAGGAGGAAGTCGGTGGCCTGGGTGGTCAACTAGGATAAAGAAGAGCATTCCAGATGGAACGACATTCTGTGCAGAGGCTCGGAGGCAGGAACCTCTAGAAGTAGGTCAGGATGACTAGAACACAGCTTTGTTGGATGCGGGGGGAGTGGTGGGGTGGTGGGGAGAGGGGAACAGTGAAGATGAGAACAAAGGCTGGGGTAGGGATGAGACTGAGATTTCAAGCATCTTATGTGACAGTTTTGAAAAATGTTTTAAGTTTGTTTTTGTTGCTAGGTGTCATCAAGGTGGTTCTGCCTCATAGCAGCTCTGTGCACTGCAGAGCGACAATCTGCCCGGTCCTGTGTCATCCTCAAAATCCTTGTCACACCTGAACCCATTGCTGCTGCCACTGTTGCAATCCATCTGTTAGGGGCCTTCTTCTTTCTCACTGACCCTCCACTTTACCAAGCATGATGACCTCCAGGGACTGGTCCCTCCTGATAACATGTCCAAAGCATGAGAGACAAAGCCTGGCCATCCTGGCTTCTAAGAAGCATCCAGGCTGCACTTCTTCTATCACAGATCTGTTGGTTCTTTTGGCAGCCCATGGCACTTTCAATATTCTCCTCCAACACCATAACTCAAAAGCATCAATTCTTCTATGGTCTTCCTTATTCATTGTCCAGCTTTCACATGCATATGAGGTTATTGAAAATACCATGGCTTGGGTCAGGCGCACCTTAGTCCTCAAACTGACATCTTTGCTCCTGAACACTTTAAAAAGGTCTTGTGAAGCATATTTGTGTAATGCAATACGTCCTTTGATTTCCTGACTGCTGCTTCCATGAGTGTTGATGGTTGATCCAAGCAAAATGAAGTCTTTGGCAACTTCAATCTTTCTTACATTTTCTTGATATTATTGACTGGTGCAGTTATGAGGATGTTTGTTTTCTTTAAATTGAGGTGCAATCCATTTTGAAGGCTGTGGTCTTTGATCTTCATCAGTACATGGTTTAAGTCTTGCTCACATCTAGCAAGCAAGTTTGTGTAACTTGCGTCTTGGAAGTAAAGAGGTTTTCTGCATATCGCAGATTATTAATGAGTCTTCCTGTAATCCTGAGGCCAAATTCTTCTTCACATAATTCAGCTTCTCAGATTATTTGCTCAGCATACCAATTTAACAAATTTAGAAGTTTAAAAAGTAAAATGGCCAGAGGAACAATCCTAACATGTATATGTATGTATGTATGTGCAATCAGTCTGCATATTTGCAGGTTCCATCTTTGCATATTTACCTACTTGCTAACGTTTCCTTGTAACCCCAAGTTAACAGACACAGCGCTTTTGTGGTTGCTCACAGAGCTGCACATGCTCAGAGCAACAAAAAGGCTGCTTCACCCGATATGCCCATTCCCGGCTGAGGTCCAACAGCATTGGTTCCGCGTCTGCTAGCAAAGTGACTAGAGGGGCTTTCTAGAATGTAACTACTGAGAAAAATGAGAATCGGCTGTATATAGCAGTTCCATGGTGAGACTTCAGGATGTCCCTGAAGTAGGAGAAATAAGCAGTGCCCCTCTTTTGCTTTTTGAACAACCCTTGAAGCCCCAGGCAGGAAATGACTTGGCCAGGCTGACTCCAGAGTCACCTGGGCTGAGAATGAAGCCCAGCTGCCTCCCTCCCTCTCACTCCATTTGTCTTCCAAAGGAAGGGCCATGGCTTCTGGGAACGTGGGGTTCTAGGCGCAGCAGGAAGTCTGGTGCTGGTGTACATTTGGTCCTTTAGAGCCGCACAGCCGCAGACCAACAGTCCCTGGGGTTCTGTCCTCCTTTGTCAAAAATCAGAAATAACAGCCAGCTAAGAATCTAGGTGTGGCACTGTAGAATAATGCACTGGGCTGAAAGGTCGGTGGTTCAAACTCACCAGCCACTCTTTGGAAACCCCAGACAGGATTACAGTGGGTCAGAACCAACTTGATGGCGCTTAACAACAACAACAGCTACCCACTAGACTGTAAAATTTATGGAGTAAATGACACGAGGCTATGTTGTTGTTAAGTGCCGTTGAGTCAGCTCCAACCCATAGCGACCCTGTATAAGGTTTCTGAGGAGCGGCTAGTGAGCATGAACCACCAACCTTGCAGTTCAAATGACTTTGCAGTCCCGCGCATGAACGCACAGCGCCACACCAGAATCTTTCCCATCTCTTCATTGGCCCGTGTGTGAGAGGCTTTGCTCCACTGCCCCTCCTAAGCCCGTGTGTGCATCTCCTCAGATGTTCCAGGTCATTCAGCCCGAGAGAGCATTGTACATTCAGGCCAACAATTGTGTGGAGGCCAAGGACTGGATTGACATCCTCACCAAGGTCAGCCAGTGCAACAAGAAGCGTCTGACTGTGTACCACCCTTCCGCCTACCTGAACGGTCACTGGCTATGCTGCAAGGCCTCCTCAGACTCGGCCCCCGGCTGCACCCCCTGTACCGGGTAAGTGCGCAGATGGCCTGCCCATAAGGATACTGCACGGTCATCCCACCCGTCGGCTCCCAGCCGCCACCCAGGGCTGCTGAGGACAGTGGTCTAGACTGCACACAGCACAAAGAAGTTGGGCCAGGGGTGTGAGGTGACTGAAAACACCTTCATATCCACTCGGTACTGTGTCTCCTCGCAGGCGTGTTTAGTTTTGTTTGTCTTCTAAGTTGTCTAGGGAAGGGGCCGATAGACCTTTTTCTGAGTCTTCCACCCAGAATGTTCCTAATCTTCACACAAGCTTTATAAAAACTAGCAGTGAGCTCTGAGCCACCCATAAGTCCTCCTGTTTTAGAGTGGGATGGGGGCTGACAAGCTCAGACTAGGGCAGGATAGGGTTAAAGTGGGAACACAATGCAGAGGAAAGTACCCCTAGGGTTATTGTGTCTTATTCTTCAAAGAAGGGTCGGCAAATACTCTACCCCCACCCCCCTGAGAACTTCATCCTGCTTAGAGAGGAACCACCCCAGTATGGTCTCTCTGACTGACGCCTGCTACTTCCACTCCCTTTGGAAACTGAGGCAGCTCCTTGGTTCTTTGTTCAGCTGGACTTCCTGTGAGTCATGAGAGGCCACCCGTTATCAGTGCCAGTCATGTGACACTTCCCTGTTACATGTGACCTGTGCCTATGATCCCGACACTGGTGTGGTGATAGCTCTCACTGGGGGAACACCCACAGTGGGCTACGTGTGTACTGAGTGCCTAGCACACTTGCTCCTCACAGAGTCCTTTGAGGTGGGAACTGTACGGTCCAGTTTGATAGAGGAAGAAGCTGAGACTCAGGAGAAATAAGACTGGCCCCACACCATCATTGTGCAGTGAAGTGGGATTCAAACTCTGCATTTCTAGGTGATCGAAACACCGGAAGTCTTTCTCCTGAGACTGGCCACCATGCTCTCCAAGGCAGACTCAGGGGAGGAAGGAAGTGGCTCTCTGCCCACCCCTCGCCCTATGGCTACTCTGGTGCCATTTCCCCAAGACCCCACAGCTGCCTCCACAGGAGGGGGAGGACCCCGCTCTGTTCCCACCTGAAGTGTTGTCTGAGTGGTGGGACCCAACACACAGCTGGCCTTTCAGGGAGCACGACGTCCAAGTGGCTACTGTTCACTGCCATTTGAGTTGGCCTACTCATGGTGACCCCTGACCCAGGGAGCGACCTGCTGCCCGGTCCATGCCATCCCACCAACAGCTTGCAGAACAAACTTAGGGTTTCCATGAGCTGATTTTTTTTTTTTTTTAATGTTTTGTGAATTATATGATAGAGTGTACATGGGAGAACATTAGTTTTACATTCATCCTATCGTATATTGTTTCATTGCCATGGTTACAGTCCCCTCCAAGCATCATCAACCAACCAAAGGGTGGGTATACACTACTAGTCTGTACCCTGGTCATCAGCACACAGTCGCTCTCCCTCTCTGTGTCTAAAGTCCCCGACTGCTCCATCTCTCCACGTCATCGTCTCTGCCTCCATTTCAGGCATCACTGCTTCTCTGGGTAGGATCCCGCTCTCTGCTCTTCTCCCTTGATGGTCCCAGGGACCTCTGCTCCTGGAATGCTGAGTCAGTCACTCCCTCCTTTTGTCCATTAGCTGATTTTCAGAAGTAGTTCTCCAGGCCTCTCTTCCTAGTCTGTCTTAGTCTGAAACCGCTGCTGAAACCTGCTGAGCATCGTAGCACCACATAAGCCCCCACTGACAGATGAGAGGGGGACTGTACATAGGATGCCCTGGCCAGGAATTGAACTTAGGTCCTCCACATTGTTGGTGTTAAGTGCCGTGGAGTCAGTTCCAACTCATAGTGACACTATATATGATTTCCAAGGGGCAGCTGGTGAGTTTGAACCACCAACCTTATAGCTAGCAGTCCAGTGCTTATCCTACAGCGCCACACCAGGTCTGCCACGTAGAAGATGGGGATTCTCTCAGCGAACCAGCACTGGCCTCTGTAGACGGTTGTTGTTGTTGTTGTTAAGTGCCGTCGAGTTGGTTCCGACCCATAGCGACCCTGTACACAGTTTCCGAGGGTGTAAATCTTTACGGGAGTAGAAAGCCTCATCTTTCTCCCGCAGAGCAGCTGGTAGTTTCGAACCGCTGACATTAAGGTTCGCAGCCCAATTCGTAACCACTACGCTACCAGAGTGTAGACGGTAGATATTGTTTAATCTAGATCATTTATTTCCTGAGCAAAGCCAAGTCTGTATTGCTTGTGTGATGTTTCAGAGACCCGTAGTAACAAAAAGCCTCCAGACTCCTAAGAATGTGGACACACGTTTCTAAATGCTTGTGAGAGGGTCTGTGTTCCAAACACAGGTGCCTGAGCTCTAGCCTTTAGTTCCCCCTGCCAAGTGTCCCCAAGTCTGGGATCAGCTTTGATGCTGAGTCATTTAACCTTCTTTCTTTAATGAATTTGAAATATTAACACCCTAATTAAAAGCAACTTCGTGTTCTTCTCTCTCTGTGTTTGAACAGTGGCCTTCCAGCAAACATACAGCTTGACATTGATGGGGACCGGGAGACGGAGCGGATCTATTCCCTCTTTAACCTGTATATGAATAAAATGGAGAAGATGCAAGGTAAGAACTGAGGGAGCAGTACGCAGCTTGTCAAGCAAGACCCGTAGACGTGAGGGTGAAGCACCGCGGCTGAGCCCTGACTACCACATGGGTTATTCTCCAGAGATGCGTTTGTAAAAGTGACAAATATTTCATCTGGCACATTCATGGTCTGCCCCACAGGCGGTGTCTTTGTTTTTAACACTGGCAAGCAAAAGCTTTATGTGACTTAGGCAGCTGTTTGGGAAATGGTTCATTTAATAACAGGATCTATATGACTTTAATAACATGTATCAAGTCCTGGCGTGGTGCTTGTGGGTTAATGCACCAGACTGCAAAGCCGTTTGAACTGCAAGGTTGGTGGTTCAAGCTCACCAGCTGCTCCTTGGAAACCCTGTACAGGATCGCTATGGGTCAGAACTGACTCAATGGCACTTCACAACATCATCTAAATGGCCAAATGACTGAGCAGTTCTTATGACTTAATAATGCGCCGTATCTCCAAACTAGGAACTTTTTTCTTTTGTCTTTTCCAGAAGGACCTATGTGTGTGTGTTTATAGCTAGTATTGCATTTTTAAACCATATTCTGTGCCAGCTTAGATATCACTGACATTTAAGAACTTTGCATGCTTCATAGACCTTCAGAAACACCCTTGGTGAGACAAAAATTAGGTGCCATTGGGCTGAGCGTTTGAGGGCAAGTGGCCTTTATGTGGTTCTGGCTTGGGATCTTCTAGAACCCTGGTCCACTGGAAGGGAAACAGCGTGACTCGGGGGTCCATTGGAAGGGAAACAGCGTGACTCGGGGATCGCTGGTAGGGAAACAGATCATGGAATCAGTGGACTCAGCTGGTAAAAGCCAACACCTGAAAACTTTGGCAAGAAACGGGAAATTATTAAAAGCAAAAGGGCTGATTTAAAAAAGAGTTAGCCTGTAATTCCATAACTGAAAAATATAAAACTAAAATTAAGAACACAGTAAACAAAAGAATCCTGGTGTGGCGCTGTAGGTTAATGCATCAGACTGCAAAGCCATTTGAACTGCAAGGTCCACGGTTCAAGCTCACCAGCTGCTCCTCGGAAACCCTACACAGGGTCGCTATGGGTCGGAACTGACTCTACAGCACTTAACAACAACAACCAAAAACCACAAACCTGCTGATGTTGGGTCATTTCCAACTCAGCAACCCTATAGGACAGAATAGAACAGGGCTCGGTAGGGCTTCCTAGGTGGCCATCTTTATGGAAGCGGATCGCCACATCTTGCTCTTGTGGAGTGACTAGTAGGTTTGAACCTCTGACTTTTCCTTCAGCGTCAGGCACTTAACCGCTGTACCACCAGGGCCCCTTACCATGTTGTTAAGTTATGAGTTGGTTCTGACTAATAACGACCCTGTGTACAATACAACAGAACAGTGCCCACTCTGCCATATCTTCACTTCATTCCTTCGTTTAAACTGTGGTAGCAGATGCTCTGTCAATGTGTCTCATCAGTGGTCTCAAGTGTGGCAACAATTGTGAGGTTGGCCCAGGACCGGGCAGTGTTTTGTTCTGTTGTGCACAGTGTCACTGTGAGTCAGTACTGACTGACTCGATGGCACCTAACAGCAACGTCTTTGAAGTTAGCTTTGTATGTTTAACAGTGAGTTTATTAATTTAATCACAGCCTTTATTTTTCTTCAGAAGCGTCACATAAAAATCTGTTTATGTCTTAAGTTAGCTCCATATAACTTTTTATCTCCTCAGTTCTACTGAAAATAAAGTTTAAAATATTGAAGAGAAAAAAAAAAGAGGTTTCCCCTTGAACTGTAAGTAAAGAAAACTATTCCCACATATTGTTGTTAAGACTCTATATAGGATTTCCAAGGAGCAGCTGGTGGGTTTGAACTGCCAGTCTTGTTGTTTGCAGTCAGTCCAGTGCTGATCCACACCAGGCGTCCAATTTCCACACTGTTGTCGATATTAAGTGTTGTGGAGTCAGTTCTGACTCACCCTGTATTGGGTGTCCGAGGAGCTGCTGGTGAATTTGAACTGCCGACCTTGTGGTTCAAACAGACCTTGCAGTCCAGCACACTAACCTGCAGTGCCACACCAGGAGCCCAATTCCCACATGGAGGGTGCGAGTTTTCCTGCGGAACCACTGCTGCCCGTTTCAGCTGTGTTGGGAAGTGTACCAACGAGAAGACTGAGCTAGAACCGGGCCTGCGTTCCAGGACCCCAGTTTACCCACTTCCCCTGCCAGATGCCATTTCACAGCTCCTCCCCGTTTCTGTTGTTACAGAGGCCTGTGGGAGCAAATCTGTCTACGATGGGCCCGAACAGGAGGAGTATTCAACGTTCATCATTGACGATCCGCAGGAGACGTACAAGACACTAAAGCAGATCATCGCTGGGGTTGGAACTTTGGAACAGGAACATGCTCAGTATAAACGGGACAAATTCAAGAAGACGAAATACGGAAGCCAGTGAGTACGGTGTCTGCCCCTGGGGAACCCCTTGGGTTACATGTTCCATCTTGTCAGGGGGTTGTGAAAGCTGCAGGGGGAGGCCACAGATGCTTAGGATCACGTGTGTGGGAGCGCAGCTGAGGGTGAGGAAGGGAGTGTGTACTGGTTCCAGGTGCAGGTTGGATGCAGTAATCAGAGCCTCGTGAACATGGGGATCAAGGCGACAGGAACCAACACCTCCAGCCAGTGTCCTCCAAAATCCTGCTCAGAAAACCTCCCTGCCTGACTCTTAGTTTCCTCAGGCCTTTCTGATATCTGGACTCATCACTTTCCCTGTCCTCCATGGTTCCCAGACTTGCTCTCCAACGTTGTGGTGGTTAAGTGCCATCCCTGTAGAGGGTTCCATGGAGCAGCTGGTGGGTTTGAACCGCTAACCTTGCGGTTCTCAGTACAGTGCTGATCCTACAGCAACACACCAGCAAGGTCGGTGGTTCAAGCTCACCAGCTGCTCCTCGGAAACCCTAGACAGGGTTGCTATGAGTTGAAATCGACTTGATGGCACTTAACGACAACGATATATATATACACACACACACATATATATACACACACACACATATATATATACACGTATATATATATATACACACACATATATATATACACATATATATAAACATATATATATGTTGTTGTTGTCATGGTGTTGTCATGTGGAGTCGGTTCCAACTCATAGTGAACCCTGTACAGGGTTTCCGAGGCTGTAAATCTTCACGGGAGTAGAAAGCCTCATCTTTCTCCTGCGGAGCAGCTGGTAGTTTTGAACTGCTGACCTTGCGGTTCGCAGCTCGATTTGTAACCACTACGCTACCAGAGCTCTATATATATATATGATGTTGTAAAGATAATGCCATTTCCCCACAAACTTTTGGAAGCCCCCTCGTAAGACTGATCATCACACCACGTAGCCACGTGCAAGTTTATAACCTCTTTAAACCTCGTTCTCCCACTCTTTGAATCAGAGCCTAAAAGACGTGCCTCACAAAGTTGTTGGGAGACGACTGAGTTGCATTGAATAATGGGCTTACAGTAGTACCTGGCGCATAGTGACCGCTCCTTCCAGGTTCACTGTTGGGTCGTTAATTAGCATCAGTACGGCTCTGTCCTCCCAGTAGGAATGTGACAAGGCCTCAGGGTCAGAATTGGCTCAGCAGTACACAACGACATCAGTAACCTCATAGTCAAAAAGCCAACAAGTTGACACTTAACAACAACAACAATCAAACAGTTGTTGAAGATGTGTGCTGTCCTGACATTTACCCATGGACAGAAGGGTTAAGATAGGAGAGATGGAGACAGGAAACCCAGGGAGGAAGGGGGTAAGTGATGTTACGTTGTGAGGCTGCAATCAATAACCTGAAACAAATGTGCGTGAACTGCTGAATGGAAAATTCATCCGCTCTGTAAACCTTCAGCTAATTTACAAAAAAAAAAAAAAAAAGCCAACAAGTTTAACATGTAAACCACAACCCTAGTTCTCGTAACAATAAGGTTTGCAGATGTTTTCTCTCATTCAACGAGCATGCATTGAACACCAGTGTATACCAGAACTAGACATTCAACAATGCACAGAATTGCTCAAAATCCTGTCCCACATGGAGCTCATGGTTCTATATACACACACACGAACAACAAATTGGATTACAGTGGGTTATAACTTCAAGGGATGAGTTTTGGGCTAATTTTTATTTTCTTCTTTTTGCTTATGTTTATTTTTATACTTATTACAATGAATGTGTGCATAAATAGAATAAAAGAGGGTTTAGTTAGCAATATGTGGTTATTGTTGTTATGTGTAATGGAGTTGGTTCCAATTCACAGCGACTCTATACAGGGTTTCTGAGGCTGTAAATCTTTATGGGAGCAGAAAGCCTCTTTTTCCTGCAGAACTGCTGGTAGTTTCGAACCATTGACTCTGAGGTTAACAGCCTGATTCATAACCACTGTGTAACCAGAGCTGTATGCGGGGGCTTCAAAAGTTGATAGAAGTGGACTGGATGCCAAAATTCCATTTTTTCCACCCATTTCTTTAAACCCTCATCCACACCCACATATATATGTTGTCTTTGGTAGCAAGTAGGGAATGTGCCTTATGGTGTTTCTCCCCACTCTTTCCCATTCATAGGGAACACCCCATTGGAGACAAGAGTTTCCAAAGCTACATCAGACAGCAGTCTGAGATTTCCACTCATTCCATATAAAAGCCTGCAGAATGTCCCAGAAAGCCAAACTCTTTGAGAATCAAAAGAAGAATGAAGAAAAAAAAAAGGACCGAACAAGTACGAACACCATTTCATCAAAGTGTCTAAATTATCAGCATCCAGCCAGGAGACCGTTGAGACTTGTGTGTTTGTCGTCTCTCCCAGAATTGTCACAATAATTGCACTTTATCCATCGGACACTGACAGGTGACCCGAACTCTGCCTTTCTGGCCTGTGTGTTGTTGGTTTTGTTTTGTTTTATTTGCCAATTTGCTTTGGTTTCTTGGGAATCTAGTGATCAGTTCAATGATCAAGCTGCATGGACCTTCCCATGACAAGACCCATCAGTCCTTCTCCCTGGAGAAACCAAGTGCACCCTTGCTGAGCTGATTCCCAGCAGTGTGTTCTGTAGAGCCGTAGACTCTGTTTCATGGGCGGTGTTGCTGTTGTTGGTCTCTGTACAGTTGCCCTGCACACTTGTAGGTAACCCTTTAGGCAATCTACTTTTAACACGTTTGCTGATGTTAAGGGTATGACTATTAGTTTCTTAAGAGCCTGCTGTCCTGGGTTGCTGAAGGGCAGGCTGGGGTTTCAGCTGTGTGTTGTTGGTTTTGTTCACAGCTGAAGGATCAGGTTTGTGTCTGGGATGTGTAGGACCGCATAGAAACCCCGTTTGAGGATACGCTTCATCTTTGGGGGATATGAACTTCCGTCCTGCTACTGAGAGCTCATGGCCTTTGATGTGTATGGGGACTTAGACAGGATCAAGACTTGGGAATGGGGAGGGTGTGCATACCCAGCCCCCTCTCTGCATCTCTGGCTGCACCTGCCTTCATGTGGATTAGAACCCCTGCCATGCCAACTGCTTTGAGAAACTCCCCACAACCTGCACGCGCCACTGGAATCAGGCCTCTGTGCGAAGCTGACCTGTTTTTAGGTGGGGTTTAAATCAAGGGTCCATGTGTTGGTCACCGCTGGGGGCGGGAGGGGGGTGGGGGGAAGAGTTTTTTAAACAGAAATGTGCATTTTTCAAGCTGTTTTTCTTAATGTTTTTAAAAGACCGTTTTTAATTAGCTCTTTGATATAAAACTTATCCTCATGAAAGGGGTGAATGACTAAGTGAGACCAATGATATCCCATGAATCCCAGTAAAGGTCTTCAAAGGCATTGAAGAAGGGAAGCAATCCTGTAAGCTTGGAACACTGGGGCCACACAGATGGTTCCGCCCCATGAACACTCTGCCTCTTACTCCAGGAAGCTCCCCAAGGAGCTCTGGGGCTCTGCAGGCCGAACAGGGCAGTAAATGAGGGTGGACACTAGGCATGGTTAGAGAAAGCCTTGAAGGGGCAAATCCCATCACCCTCTGACTTGCTGGCTCTAGCTGTTTACTGAAGAAGCGGATTCTGAAAGCAGATCTCACAGGGTACACGGCATGCGGTTCAGCAGACGGCTTTAGAAGCACTGTTTAAATAAATAGTAAGATTCAGCCTTGCCATGATTTCTCTCTGCTCTCCTTTGGAAATACTGTAATTCTGACTCTTAATCTAGATGGCAATTAGTAACATTATTTGTTGTCACAAAGAAACAGTGGAGGAAAATGTTGTAAAAGCTCCAATTTGGGGTACACAGCTATTAGGTTACCACCGAACTGCAATTTTTAACATGGATTTGTAACTTAATGTTTCTGTTTATAAAATACTAATGATTTGCGATGCATTTTACTGCCCAATTAAAATAGATGTTTTATTCTTTCTGAGGCCTGGCTTGGTTTCTCAAGGGTGCACGCTGGTGACTATACGCTCGGGGGAGGGCTGGGGTGGATGTGGGTGGGCAGAGAGAAGGGACTCTTGAGCGGAGGAGGGGGTCACTCTGATAAGTGCCTTCTAAGCTGTGGAATTTGGGGTCTGAGCGGGAAGCGGCCCTGGTCCTCTCAGGGATGAACTGAGAGATACGGAGGCCTTGTCCTATTGGTGAATCTCTTATGAGAACTGAGCATGGTCAACTCAGGGAAGACGGGAAGGACAAGCCATCAAACATAGCAACGCAAGCATTCGTTCAACATCAAGCTCCAATGATCCGAAGGAGTCGACGGCACGTCACTAGACAAGAGGAGGAAGCGAGGTAATAAAATTGGAGGGTGGCTCTTCCAAGGAGGAGACAAAATAGAGGGAACGTGTCTCCCTGTCGGTAGGTTGAGAGGCATGTCTCTGCAGATGGAGGAAGTAGCAGCGGCCACTCGCTTCTCTGGGCATGCTTTTTTCTCTCCCCTCTGCCACCCCCATTTTGCTTTCACTCAAAGTTTTGTACATGTGTGTTTATTTCCTGCCCGAGTCAGCTCAGCTCAGAGAAAGACGCCCAGGTATGATGGTTAAAGCAGTGAGATGGTTTAACCAGGGTGCCCAGGAGTCAGTGAGCTGGGGAGACCCACCTTAGAGGTACTCATCAGACACCCTCTCTCCTCAGCCCATGGGACGGCCACCAATGCAGTGCCTAACCCGGCCGCACAGAGGAGAGCTGCCCGGGAGGGTTTGTAAGGCTGCAGTCTTCCCAGAGGCAGATGTTACAGCTTCCTCCCACGGAGCGTTAGGGGACTTGAACTGCCAACCTTGTAGTTAGCAGCCAAATGCTCTGCTGCACCACCAGGCCTCCTTACGCAGGAGGCTAGAACCAAACCCATGGCTATTGGGCCAATTCCAGCTGATAGCCACCCTAGGGCAGGGTAGAACTGTCCCACAAGGTTTCCAAGGCTGTAATCTACGGACGCAGACTGCCACATCTATCTTCCACAAAGCAGCTGGTGGGTACCAACAACCAACCTTTTGGCTAGCAGTGAGTGCTTTAATCAGGGTGCCACCAGGATTTCATTTACTCCCTGGGAGGTGCTGGGTAGTTAAGGGGAGGGAAGAAGGTCCCTTCTGAGGTGCTTTCATGCTGAGGTAAAACCAAGGAGCGGCCTTCCCACTCTCTGCTCTGGTCTGGGGACGCAGTGGAGAGCAAGGCAGGCTGGGGTGCCCTTGGAAGATGAAGCCACGTTTGTCAGAGGCAATAGTGAGCACAGGTATTGGGGAGGAAGCCACCCAATCAGATGGCCCAGCAGCAGAAGCCAGGGAGACCAAAGTTAGTTCAGAAAGTGACAGTTCCAGGCAAGGCTGAGGGGAACCTGAAGGATCGAGACTGAGATACAGTTGTTGGGTGCCGTCGAATTGGTTCCGACTCCCATAGACCCTGTGTAGGGTTTCCAAGGAGAGATTGGTTATTTTGAACTGCTGACCTTGAGGTTAGCAGTCCAGTGCTTATCCTTAAGCACCACACCAGGACTCTAAGATACAGAGGAACGTTGCCAGATTAGAGTTAGTGCAGAGAAGAGACACAAGAGGATCAAGACACATTATTTCCTGTAAAGGAGCCGTAGGCGTGGGCAGACAGCGAGAAAAGACGGTGACAAGGTGACGGAGCGGGGACCTTGAGACTCCTAATCGGTCCAGTGAGGGGTCCTAGTTGCCTTTTGTAAACACCAATATATGTCCATTTGTTCTTTCACCAGGCAACCTCTCGACTGACGAGAAAAACCTTTACGTTTTCTGCTTTCCAGGTTTTCTGTTCTATGTGGGACTCTTCTCATAGTCAGAACCAGAACCTACTTGCCATCAAGTCAGTTCTGACTTGGCAATCCCACGTGTGTCCGAGTAGAACTGCATTCCACGGGCTTTCAGTGGCCGCTTTGTTGGCCTTTCCTCTAAGGTCCCTCATAAGGATCCGATTCACCAACCTTGCAGTGAGCAGCTGACCGCTTTAACCATCTATAACATCCAGGGCAAGTTCTCCATCCAGGCTGCTGAGTTATCAACCAAAGTAAGAAAGTGTTCAAGCAGGGCCTTGTTGTCCACCCTTTAAGGACATTGGTGACACGGTCCATGCATCAGATACCTGGCTCAGTGGCCAGATGACCCTCAGGGTCTCCAAGGTCAGTATAGTCTGTGTGCTTATTCAAAAGAAACAAAAGTCTTGAGCCCCAAGCAGAGAGAGAAAGGGAGGGAGGAGAGAAATACACGTAGTTGGTTTAAAATTTGGGAGGTCACCTGGGTGGCTTCCCACCTCCCATTGGTCCTTGCTATGTACTGGAAACACCTGGTTCATTCTGAATGTTCATGAAATGCCAAACGTAGCAGGTCGGTGATTCAGGTCTCTCAGGGAAAGGGCCTAGTTACAATCTGTCTCTCCAGGGTCTTGGATGATTGGAGGAAAAACTTGTGTTGGAACAGGATGTGAGGGATTTTCTGAATAGGCTTAAAATGCCAATAGTCACTGACTTTGTACTCTTTTTCCTTCATTTTCTGGAGTTTGGTCCAAACTGAATTTGTCACTTAAAAGGGAAAGAAGATTCTCTAATCTAAGAGTAATTCAAAAACTTGAAGAAGTCTAAGCAGGAACTTTGGTTGGGTTTTGCCACTTTTGTGTTCTCTCTTCTCTGATATGCAGCAGGTAAAACATTTGGCTGTTAACCGAAAGCTCAGCAATTTGAACCCACCAGACATTCTGTGGGAGAAAGATGTGGCAGTTTACTTCCATAAAGAACCCTACGGGTCCTTTCTACCCTCCCCTAGTGTCAGAACCAACTCGACAGCAGTGGTTGGGTCGGGTCTGATCATCTCTGGAGGTAGCAGTGAAGGAGGATGGGAAACTGAGCAAAATCCATAAACCAAGTGCATTGGCTGTTGTGTTAACCTTTGACCTCTCATTTGTTTACAGTGATGTCATAAGGGCCATATAGCAACGGGTGGTCTTCCCTTAATAGCACTCTTGGGCCATCTTCCCTGGAGAAGAGATCACAAGAGAGGCTTCAAACCATGCTTTCTGTCTAAGATTTTTTTTTTGAGAGTCAACATTCCTCATCTTACCCATGATTTGAAAAACTAAAACAAAGGAGCTGACAGGAATGGAGAAGGAGACCTCATCCATTTTTAGGAGGTACCGGCCTGTCCTCGGAGCCCCTTCCGGACATCTCAAAGCGGCCAGTGAAGCCACTGAGCTTCAGAGGAGCCGGAGTGTGGGTGGCTTACTCCAGAAGGGGGACCCTTCAAGCCGCATCAAGAAGCTGCAGGCCGAGTTAGGTAAGTCTCTTGTCTCAAGACAGCGATCCTGATTATCCAGCACTCCTGTAACAGAACCGCCACAAGGGGGAGCTTTAACAAACAGAACTGTGTTCGCTCACAGTTTACAAAGCTCAAGTTCAAATTCAGAACATGGGCTCCGGAGAAAGACCCTGGTCTCCTCTCAGCCTCTGCAGGCTCGGCATTCCTCGGAGATCGCCATGTATCTTGGCGTTAGTTTTTCCCTGGATCCATGAGCTGCTCAGGGCACGGAGCCCAGGTCCAAAGCACACACTCCACTCCCACCTCGTCTTTCTTGGTGGTAGCTCTGAACTCTTCTTACCAATTTAACCTCTTTTATATTTTATAAGGGAGTCCTGGTGTGGCACTATGGGTTAATGCGTCAGACTACATAGCCGTTTGAGATCAGAGGTTCAAGCTCACCCATTGCTCCTTGGAAACCCTATACAGGGTTGCTATGGGTCAGAACCGACTTGATGGCACTTAACAACAACAACAACATTTTATAAGAGACCGGCTCAAGATACACCGTACTCCAGTACACTGCATTGGCTTCGTTAATGCCACAAAACTGAGAATTTACAATTGTTGTTGTTGAGTGCAGTCGAGTTGATTCCGACCCATAGCGAACCTGTGTAGAGTTTCTGAGGAGCGGCTGGTGAATTTGAACCACCGACCTTGCAGATCAAACCAACTTTGCAGTACAGCGCATTAACCCACAGTGCCATACCAGAACTCCAACACAATACACAGAATAATGACATCAGACCAGGGCTGATCACATGAGGTCACATCGTGGGGTGATTACGTCTCATCAGGGGAGGTTGCCACATCTGAACTGCCAACCCACTGAGAATCCAAAACCTTAAAGTATCACATCAGGCAGGCTTGGTCAGGCAAAGAAAGGAAGGGCCAGATCCTAGCACATCCTAAGGAGCCCACTGGAGACCCCTCCTGCTCCCGCTGCCCCTTTGCTTGAAATTCGAATGCTGAAAGGTAAGAGGTGTATAGGTCAGTGCCTCCCAAGCAGAAAGCCCCACCATGCACACTGAGGTAAGCAGGTGAGGTTCTTCTTACCTGGAGGTGACAGGTTCAACCCAGGGACTCCAGCCAGGCCAGCTTGAAAGCAGGGACTGATGTCTCAGGTCCATCTGTGGTCCATTGGTGGATGACCCTGTTTGGAAAGTCTGTTGAAGACAGAAGTTATAAGACATTAAAGTCTAAGAGTCACAGTGACTCTCTGAAGCCATCTAATATATAATAACAATTCATTAACCTGAGGTCTAAGTCTGTCCTCAAACATCTGAAGTTTCTTGAACTTTTAATGAGCCCCTGGGGGCTGTCATTGCGCTTCTGAATGAAGCCTCAATTCTCTGCACTTAACTACTGTGGACTTTCCAAGGGCCCCCAGGAATTAACAGTGAATTCTTGGCAGTTGGTAACAGCCTGTAATTATGCTTGACACTAATGTGGCTTTTAAATTGTAAAATGTATTAGTTTATTCCTTGTATGTCTAAATATGTCAGGGTTATCATATGGGTCAAACCGAGGATTGGCGTGTAAACCATCCCAGCCTAACTAATAGAACTATACTGTGGATATTAATACTGGCCTTCCCTCTGATTGGATCCTGGTGTGTCACTGTAGGATCAGCATTGGTGGTTCAAACCCACCAGCTGCTCCTTGGAAACTCTACACAGGGTCACTATGAGTCAGAACTGACCTGACGGCACTTGACAACTCCCCTTGGTTAAGGGTCTCATAGCACTTTTCCTGAAACACCGTACCCTTGAGCCAACTAAGAGAGACACAGATGTAAAATGCCACCTTTTACCTGCAGGGCGGCGCTACAGGTTACCTTCCACTCTCATCATTTCCAGTTTCTTGGGAACCCAATTAAACCATGAAAATCTCCATACCAGTGAACTGTCTTTATGACGCTGGTGGTGGAAACAAAACACAACCCATGGTAGATGCAGCTTGCTTGTTAATGCCTCAGGGGGATTTTAAGAGGTGGTGATGGTAGTTACGTGCCGTGGAGTCAGATCCAACTCATAGCGACCCTGTACAGGGTTTCTGAGGCTGTAAATCCTTACAGGAGCAGAAAGCCTCATCTTTCGCCCGCGGAACAGCTGGTAGTTTCGAACTGCTGACCTTGAGGTTCGCAGCC
>NW_006408547.1:25085658-25106271 GCF_000296735.1 Chrysochloris asiatica | reverse complement strand
CGACCCTGTACAGGGTTTCCGAGGCTGTAAATCTTTACGGGAGCAGAAAGCCTCATCTTTCTCCTACGGAGTGGCTCGTAGTTTCGAACTGCTGACCTTGCGGTTCACAGCCCGATTCGTAACCACTACGCTACCAGAGCTATACTACTGGTGGTGTCAAAATCCAGGGACCTGTTAGGTAAAGAGAGCTGGGCTTGGAAGACGTGGAAATGGGTCTTCAAGTCACATGACTCTTCCTACCACCTCCAGTACCGTGAAACGCTCCGTCACAACCGTGCCTTCTCTGCTTTCCTTGAGACGCGCAAAATTTTCAAAGGTGAATTGTCTGGAATGCACTCTAATTTCTAAGTTTCTTTAGGGGATATTTTAAGTAAGGGTGAGGGGCATGTCTCAAAACTCAATTATGCCCAGCCACAGAGTCATCCAAAAGTTTGGGACTTCAGGTGTTCAGAGTTGGGTGAAGGGCTACATTCCCACCCTTCAAAAACATTCCACACTTACTGGCTATCCCATAAATCAGAGGAGAGATGGGAGACAAAAAATGCTGAAGGGAGACACAGTTTGCCCATGCATGGCATGTTGTACCACTAAACCTGGCCAAGCCCCCCACACTCATGCACACGACTCCTCTGAAGATACTGGGACCCACAAAGTGGATTTCCATACCACAGCCTCATGGTAGGTGGTAGGCCTCCCTTAGTCTCTGTGGCCTTACTTAACCGTAAAGCAGCTGAGAATAGGGTAGGTGGGAGAGTCTGAGGGGGCAGCCATCGGTCCTCTTTCTTATCAGCCACAGGGTAAGTGGCTGGGGAAGAATTGTTCAACTATTATAAGTCTTGGTTTCCACCTTAAAATCTGAAGAGGAAAGGTTACCTTGCCAAATTAACTCATCTTTCAACGGATTCATTTCTTCCCTTCTTATGTATTTAGTGAGCTGGTACCAAATTCCCTATTTATTGAGCTTGGTACTGGGTTTTATCAAGAAATACTGAGAAGACTGTGATGTAGTGGTTGTTATCCGAGTCAGGGAGATATGAGGACACACAGAAGCCATGCAGGGTGGGAGTGCTGAACTCAGTCATAGAGAATAAGCTTAGAGAGTTGTTCTAGGAGAGAAACAGGAAGAGTTGGAGAAGAATCCACAGTGTTCTAGAACCATAAACAGCCATGTTGCTGAAATCACCTCACATCTGAGACCCTGCGCCAAGCTCTTCTAGGCCTTTATACAAGCCATTCCCTCCACTGGGATGTCTGCCCCTCAGTGTTCACTTAGTCCAAGCTTACCACTCAGCTATCTCCTCCTTATAATTTCCTGGAAGAGACTTCCCTTACCATGACATCTGCTTTAAGGAGTCTTGGTGTGGCGCTGCAGGGTAACACTGGACCTCAAGGTCGATTTGAACAGCAAAGTGGCGGTTCAAACTCACCGGCCGCTCCTTGGAAACCCTTCACAGGAACTGACTCGACAGCGCTTACGAAAAGGCTTCTCAGGATCTTAACCCAGACAACGCTGGGTCTGCTGATGGGGCTGTCTTTTCATGGTCCCACATTCAAAAGAAAAGAACCCACACATGGTTAGAAAATAATTTTAAATCTTATTTGATTTAACAGAGGAAACATTCAATCCATATTGTTGTTGTGAAGTGCACAAAATTTCTAAACATCCTATTTCCCTATTTTTCTACGAATAAAGTGCATAAGGTCCCTGCTTTCAACGCTCCAGCCAAAGTCTCTACCTTTTCTGTTATTTCTCAGCTTAGTCCATTCGGGGCCACTTGGCAGTATATCTGGAACCCAGATACATGTAGGATCTTTCTTAGAAAAGGGGTAAAACCTACAAACACTTGTTGAGTGTCGTTGAGTCGGTTCTGACTCACAACAACCCTGGATAGTAGGGGTAGGGAATGTTCGGCCCACAGGCCCATGAAACAATGGCCAAGACAACAGCAAGCGGGGCTCGGAATTCAATAAATCTAGGAGACTTTTTCATAGCAGCATAAATTTCTATTAGGTGATGTTATAAATATCTAAGGGGCCCTTGGCAGAAAAGACCTGTCAGGATCTTAAACCAGATCAAGCTGAGCCTCTTCTAATGGGGCTGTACAGGGTTTCTGAGGAGTGGCTAGTGGGTTTGACCCACCAGCAGTCTGACTCCATGAAGATGGACTGCCTAGGAGCCCTCACGGGGCAGCTCTGTCCTGTCCTACACGGCTGCTTTGAGTCTGAGTAGATTCAGTAGCAGTAAGTTTGGGTTGGTAAGACTAAGAATTTCAAGAGGCCCACTAAGTCTGGAAGAGAACAAACATGTACCATAAAGACATTGAACATACCGAACTGAAAATACACTTCTGAGACCTCCGGAAATGCTTCCCTGAGAGCCTGGTGTGTGGTGAGGGTTGTAAGTGTATGGGCAGGACACAGGGAGCTTATACTGGTTCTAGGGCCCTGTGGAACAGGTTTGGAAGTTTAACTATGTGTTTGTTGTTGTCAAGTGCCGTCAAGTTGGTTCTGACTCATAACGACTCTCTATAGGGTTTCTAAGGAGCAGCTGGTGGGTTTGAACCGTCAACCTTGTGGTTTCTAGTGCTTCCAGGGGTTTAAGCCTGGGCTGTGTCAGGTGCTGAGATAATAAACGACAGAAGTGAGCAGCACCAGGGGACACAGGAATGATGGAAGAGAACCTACCAAGATAAAAATTAAAAACTTACTTTAGTCATAAAAATGAGTCATAAAACCCAGCATGCCGGGGCCGCTACAGAACCCAGAAAGGCCTTCAGCTTGTGCTGTGGAGAAGTTCTCATTTCCTCCAGGAAACCTGACAGCACATTTATACGAAATAAACTTAGATAAAATATTGACAAATAACACAGTTGCTTTCCTTCTTAGAATCTGAAGATCAGGGAAAAGACTCAAGAAGTGATGTAGACGATGTTACCAGGTAAGTGGGCCTTTTTGTTTCCAGAGGTTGTTGTTAAGTGCCGTCGAGTCGGTTCTGCCTCGTAGCAACCCTGTATAGGGTTTCCGAGGAGCAGCTTGTGGGTTTGAACTGCCGACCTTGTGATTTGCAGTCCAGTGCTGATTTACGGCGCCACACCAGGATTTAAGTGCTGTCGAGTCAATTCCAACTGATAGTGACCCATATAGGGTTTCTGAGGAGCAGCCAGGAGGACAGTTAGAACCAGTGAGAACAGGGAGCATAGCCAAGCCCCCAGTTCAAGATTTAGGAGGGTGCCAAAGCCCTTGAGTGCTCAGACAGAAGGGATTTGAAAAATCCTCTTAATCTAGAGAAACAGAGTGGCCTAAGGTGGTTCTCAGTGCAGTGACTAAACTTCCCTCCCATCTACAACTGTCCTGGGGACAGTTCTAGTCTAACCCGTGCCTTGTTCCGAATACCTTAGAGCCCGTGTCGATTCAAAAAAGAAGCCTTGTCTCCCTTTAACAGACCATGAGAGCTCACCAGAGGACTCATTTGTTGACGAAGATCAAAGAAAAATTAATGCCTTTGAATTATGGTGTTGGTGAAGAAGATTTAAATACGGCATGGGCTACCAGAAGAAAGAACAAATCTGCATTGGAAGGAGTATCTTCAAAAGTCCTGGAGTGGCTGTGGGTTAATGTGCTGGTCTGCAAGGTCAGTTTGAACTGCAAGGTCAGTGGTTCAAGCTCACCAGAAGCTCCTCGGAAACCCTACACAGGGTTGCTAGGAGTCAGAACCTACTGAAAAACACTTATCAACAATGAATCTATATATAAAAGAAGTACCTTAGAAGTTAGGATGCTGAGACTTTGAACATCATATTATCAGGCAGGACCAATCCCTGGAGAAGAGCATCAAGCTTGGTAAAGTAGAGGACCAATGGAAAGGATGGAGACCCTCAGTTCGAGATGGATGGACAATGGACTCAAACACAGGACTGCTTGTGAGGATGGCACAGAACCTGCAGTGTTTTGTTCTGTCATAGATAGAGTTGTCGTGAGTCAATAGGACCTAAGATAGTAACAACAACTATCGATATAACCACATCAGCAGTTGTGAGTGGGTGTGTTTCAGAGAGGACTGACCTAGCAGAGTGCCACACTGAGTTCTTTGTCTTCCAGTTCTGTCAGCTTCTCACCTCTCACTAGCGTTACCTCGGCACACTCACCTTCCTTCATCTGCTCCTCTCTATACTTCCTGGGTCTGGTTCCTGAACCACCCACCCTCTCACCATAAAGAAGGATTTAAAATCATTGAGTTACTCAAGAATTGTTCACAAATATGAACAAAAACGACCCACTGGGCGAACTACAGAACGTAAGTCACTCTTTTTTACAAATGTCTCCTTTTGGCTAGAGACCAAAAAGGGAATTGACCTCATGTGTCCGAGGGGAACGGATGAGCCAGGACTGGAGAATTTCCTCCCTGCAGAGTTAAAGAAGGTGATGATTCCAGTAAAGGACAGTCGAGAGCAAGGAAGACTCCACATCTCTATGGTGGAGTTGCTATCCTGTGTGCTCGGGTGACTTGCTGCACAAGGCGTCTCCAGAGTGTTCAAGAGCAAAGATGTCAGTTTGAGGACTAAGGTGTGCCTGACCCAAGCTATGGTATTTGCATTGTCTCATCTGCATGTGAAAGTTGGACCATGAATAAAGACCAGAGATGAACTGATGCATTTGAGTTATGGTGCTGGAGAAGAATATTGGAAGCACCATGAACTACCAGAAGAACAAACAGATCTGTCTTGGAAGGAGGACAGCCAGAGTGCTCCTCGGAAGCCAGGATGGTGAGACTTGGTTTCTTGTTCTTTGGACACACTGTCAGGAAGGGTCAGTCCCTGGAGAAGGACATTGTGCTTGGTAAAGTGGAGGTTCAACAAAAAGGAGGAAGACCCCCCAACAAGATGGACTGATACAGTGGACAGTAGGTCCAAACATGACAATTGTGAGGATGTGCAAGGCAGGGCAGTGTTTCCTGCTGTTGGGCTTGGGGTCACTTTGAGTCAAAACCAACTTGACGGCCCTTAACACCAACCAACTAGAAGAAATTCCCTACCATCTTATCCTCATCATAACTTGCTCCTGCTCATAAACACATGAAACAAACTGCCTCCAGGAGAAGGGTGTTCCCCAATTAGGTATGAGTACAGCAGAACCAACCACAGACCCCTCCCACGCCCACCAGTTCACATGGTTCCATTTGGTATCCACTTGGACCGAGCTGTGCATCAGCTGCAAGGGTGAGCACATTTTCTTGGCAGGTTTTGGCTCTATGAACAAGATCAGGCATTGCTTTGAAACTAAATCTTGTTTAGTTATAAATAAATGAGTCCCCGGTCCTGGATTGGGCAGCATATTTGTTCAGGGTGTCTCCAACAAAAACGGGTCACCAAAGGGAGGCAAGATGGCCAGGCTTGCCCGTGCAAGTAGGGTCTTCACATTCAGCCCCTCTGTCCCAACATCAAGGCGCCCTGCTGGAGCAATAGTTAAGTGTTCTGATGCTAGTCAAAAGCTTGGTGGTTCAAACCTACCAGCGGCTCTGCTGGAGAAAAGACTTGTTGAGCTGTTCCCCTTAAAGACGATTGCCTGGGAAGACCAATGGGACAGGCCTACTCTGTCAGGTGGGCTCACTATGAGTTGTGATTGGCTCAATAGCACTCAACACAATAAACACCAAGATCAGGTCATCTCCTGGGCTCAGCTGCTGGTCCTAGAGGTTCTCCAGGCCCAGCTGAGGGAAAACAAGCATCAAGAGGAAGAAGAGATGTTGGCTTAACACTACCTTCTCCTGATGTCATCTTTCCCCTGCCATTCTTGTCCACTTCTATAGTCAGACACACCTAGAGGAAGACAAGAAGGAAAAGAATCAGGAAACCCTCGGGAAGTTGGACCATGATGCTGAAAAACAAGGACCAGAGGTTGGAAAACGTGACTCAGAAGCTAAGGAGGAAGAGGATGAAAACAAATGTAGTAACGAAGCCAAGGTGAGGCCACATTGTTTACTATCTGACCACAGTTGTCCCCTGTGTTCGAGTCCTTCCTTTATTTCCCCGTTGGGCTGTCTTTCCTTTTACGGGTACAGAAGCTGACTTCCATGAAGCTAGATGATGTGGAAACAGAGACAAGGGTTTTTCATTTTAGTAATAGGAGTAAGAGGGCGTGGCTTGGTCACGCACGAGAACTAGGGAGCCCATTGTGGACACATGATGTTAGGGGTCTCCTCAGCAGAGCACATCCTATAGAACGGAACCAAGTTCCACCCTTAGAGCAACTTTGGGTGTTATGTTTAGGCTTCTTTGGCCCGGTTCCTGGGGCCTGTGAACCCCAGCTTAAGGCTGCAAAAGGTGTGTGTGGAATTCTGAAAGGCGGTAATAGCCTGAGCTTGACCCAGAAAAGTACTTCCTGAGTCACACACTTGATGCGTTGGCTGTAGACACACAGACACATGGGGTTATGTTAGGAATCCTCTCGGGGTACTTCATGGAGAAAGGTGGCTTTTATTTATTGCGGTCCTATTCTTGGTGTGAATCCAGAGATTCTGGGAAGTCCTGTACCCATCCCTGAATGTCACTCCTCTCTTGGTGCTGAATAGAGAATGACTATTAGAAATGCATTCAGAACTGGGCCACGATTCTCAATTAGACACCTTGACATAGCAACACACCAAGCTGCTCAGGCCGCTAACATGTTAGTATGAGTTCTTAACCATCTTGGTGGAGAGTGGGGCCCACAGATAGGTTTGGGAAGGAAGTTCTATCTAACTGAGGAAGCTGGGAGGCGAATGGAGGGGCTGCCACAGGGCTGGCACTGAGCTGCCCCCTGGGGGCCCTGGTTATCAGAAGACACCAGTGGGATTCTAAGGGACTGGATGATGGGTGAAGTAGGGAGGAGTTAGAGACCATACTCCTCCCTCTCTCTCTCCTGCCAGAGCTGGTCCCATGGGCACCTCACTCTACACTTTTTCATTCATTTTGACCTGGGCTTCTCAGAAGCTTCCCACTAAACATTGTCAGTAGATGCTGAACCGAGTGATAATCTGCCCCAGATCCAGGTGGCCCTTAGGACTAGGGGGCTCCTGTGTCTTCCACGAGGTCTACCTTCTTTCCTGTTGTCACCCAAGCTCTGTCACCCATACCTCTTTGGTTTCCATTCACAGAAACCATCTGCATTTGTGGAGATCGATCTGGGAGACCATGCTGAGGAGGTAAAGACAAAACTCTCAAAGAACGCCAAGTCACCTAATGGGGAAAGCGATGGTGCCGCCCAAGCTGGGCTTGGGAATCTTTTCCTGGGAACGTGCTATTGCCCAGTAATGAATGTATGGGAGGGTAAGACAGAGACCCATAGCCAACCAACTGCAAGAGCGCTCTGTGGTGCCCACGACTGGCCTTGAAGTGGACAAAGGAAACCCTACTGCCCCTTCTTTGCCCTCTCCAACTCTGAGATGCACACATTGGCACCTACCAAGACTCTGGATCCTGAATAACCCTCTGACCCCAGGGGCCTCTTGAGGGATCATGCTAGGGTGTAGAAAAGGCACAGGCCTGGGAACTGAGAGGCCTAGCTCCAGGTTGGACTCTACCAGTGAACCAGTCACCCCAGCAACCTGTGCCTCAGTCCTCTCATCTGTAAAATGAGTCTCACAGTAGAAGACCCGTCACAGGGCTGAAAGCACTTAGAGCAGCGTTTGGTCCACAGAAGGACCATCATCATCATCACAATCTTAGAAAGAGACACACACATTCTAGAACACTGTTCTTTGCTGGAATGGGCATTCATCTTTTTTGAGTGTTTTTGTTTTGTTTTTTAAAGTTCTTTCTTGACAAGTTGAAGCTTCTACCTGGAGGTCAGTTTTTTTTTTGTTTTTTTTTCCCAAATAGGCTACACCTCCTGTGCCCTTTCCTCTGGGAAGATGTGTAAGGTAGAGAGAGCAGATTAGTAAACCATCCCCCAGAGCTAGTTAGAGAGGTACCGAGTTTTCTAATGACAAAGGAGAGTCAGCAGGGTGGACACTCAGGACCCCTGGCTCTCTAATACACACAGATCCTCATTTACTATCCAGGGGCCATGGGGACTCAAATCAAGGGTTTCATTTCTCAGCCGGGGTCCCCTAGTTGGAATCTTCCCTCAGTGAGGTTCTCTGTCAACCCTGTGTCTGCGTCCGAGTCGGAGTCTTGGCCTCTGGTCCTAACCTGGTTCCCTGTCTGAACTGCTCCTATTCCCAGGTACCTACCTGTGCTGTGGAAGAAGAGAAAGCGCCCCAGGTGGACACTGGATATTTCTCTGAAGATGAGTGAGTGACGCTTCCCGGGTTACCCTTGTGGGAGTGGGGGTGAATTTTCTCCACCCGAGCTTCTCCAGCGGAGACCTAAGCATTTATGGTGTAGCTGAAGGAGAGGCTGGGGGGCAGGCAGCAGGCTGTCTGTCTACCTTGCCCAAGGACTCAAGGACAACTCCAACAGACAGATTTCAGTCATGAATCCCACCTCACTCCACTTTCCTTGTCCCATCAGCTAGCAAAAGGTCTAAAGCAAGGGAGAGACCATAGGGGACGAAGGAAAAAGGGTAAAAAGCAAACTGTCACCCACATGGGCGGGGCCAGCTTCTCCAGTTTGGGCTTTTATTGGTGGAGACCCCAGACTGCTGACCCCGTGGTACAACCACTCACGTGGCCAGTGTCTTAATTATTTAATGCTGCTTTGACACAAATACCACAAGTGGATGGTTTTCGTGAGCAAATTAAGTTTCTCCCAGTTTAGGAAGCTGGAAGGCAAATTCAGGATAGTGGCTTTAGGAGAAGGCTGTCTCTATCTGTCATCTCTTCTGAGTCTCTTCTCCAGGGGGACTTTCATGTGACTTGGCATCTCTCTTCCCAGCTCTGCCTGCTGGCTTGCTTGTTTTATCTCTTTTATATCTCAAAAGAGATGGACTTCAGATAGATTCTGCACTAATCCGGTCTCATGAACGTAACAAAGACAGGTCATTCCCAAATGACCACAGCATAGACGTTAGGGTTTACCACACAAATTTTGGGAGAATGCAGTTTTGTCCCCCCTTTGGTTTCAAAAAATTCATGTCATTCCCACATGCAAAGTATTTACCCCATCACGCCATCCCCAACGTCTTAAATTCAATGAGAACGCTCTGAATCACATACATCCAATATGGGTGGGACTTTAGGCATATTCCATCCTAGAGGGGGACTTTCTCTTTATCTGGGAACCTGTGAAACCTAGAATACAAAGTATCTTTTTCAAAAGTACAATGATGGAATAAGCACAAGGTAGACATTTCCATCACAAATGGGAGAAATTAGAGGAAAAGAAGGAATTGTGGGTACCAAGAAAGTCCAAAACCCAGCCCATAATTCTCTGTGTCTGAGACCATCCAGACATTGGTCCAGCCCCGTGGACCCTGAGTGGTCTGCCTTCCAGGCCCATTGGGGTGACAAGCCTGCTTTCTTGGCTTTGGGACGCTCCACTATCCTAGTCCATCTGAATGGTGACCCCACCTCCTCAGCCCTTGCAGACCCTTCTCCTCTAACCCTTGAGAATGGCATCCCTTCCCCCCCCCCCCCCCCTCCTCCCACACACACATACGGGCTCCAGGCTCATCTCCCTGGTGTTCCTTAAGAGCAGCCTCACCCTGGGAAATGGAGTTCTCAGAGATCTGACTCTTGGCAACCTGGGAGGCTGTGCTGACCCCTTTAAGATCCAGGAGACTTAACGCTCTTTAAACTGAGAAGGCCCAGCTTCCCTGGTTTCCTCCAACAATCCTGCTGCTTTTGGAGCTACTCCAGGGATGGTCCTTTTCTTTCCTTGGATGACAACAAATATAACTTCATTGACCTGTCTCTTGCCTATAGAATTCCAAGAGCCAGGCAGTTTTCTCTCCTGACATTCTTTTTCAGTCCCCTTTGGTTTAAACTGATGGGTTTTCTACTGTGGTGGTAGGTCAGAGCCATCCACCACAAATTTAATCTGTTGAAAAGATCGCGTTGCCATGTTCTTGGTGGACATTCTGGAACACGTGCCCTTAGGTCACACAATGGAATTTTCCATATCGTTAAGTTCTGTTTTCATTTTGCACAGTTCAATTTTAAGTGCATTTCTATTCCATTTTACTCTAAGTAACAACAAAAAATGACAGAGCCCCTTTAAAATCTTCCTGATGAATCCCATCACCCAGATACCCAAGGTCATCACTGACAAGTTCTACCTTCCAGCAAGCATTTGAACACAATGAGTCAAGTTCTTTGTCACTGCATAAAAAATTTGGCCCTTCCTCCATTATCTGGGCATACAGCAGTCCTGTTCTCTGAAAGTCTCGCTAGATGCATATTCAAGATCCACATTTCAAGCAACTTTCTGTTGTTGGCGCTCTATGTATTCTCTAAGACAATGGAGACTTTCTCTATGGCTTCTCCTCAATTCCTTCTGAGCCCTCACCAGAATTACCTCTGACATCCATAATTCTAGCGATAGTCTTTTCAGGCCAATCAAGACTCGTACTGTTAAGCACCTTAAAACTCTTTGAGCCTTCTCCCAAACCGCTATAACATTAAAGATGTTTGTAGCACCAGCATCCCACTCTTCAGGTGCCAAAGTCTATCTTAGCCCTCTAGTGCTGTTATAACACAAGTACCGCATGTGGGTGATTTTAACACACACAGTCATTTCCTCACAGTTTAGGAAGCTGGAAGTCTGTTCTAGGGGCAGGCTTTCTCACTCCATCAGCTCTGGAGGAAGGTCCTTGTCTCTTTGAGCTTCTATTTCTGGGTGCTCTTACTGTGACTTGACATCTCTCTTCCTCCACTCTCTGTTTGCACATTTGTTCAATCTCTTGTATATCTGAAAAGAAATGGACTCAAGACACACCCACACTACTAACTCTGTCTCATTAACATAACACAGACAGCCCAATTCCAAATGGTATTACAACCACAGGCATAGATTAGGAGTTTCAACACATATTTTGTAGTTGTTGTTGTTAAGTGCCATCAAGTCGGTTAGACTCATAGCACTCCTGTTTAGGATTTCCAAGGAATGGCTGGTGGGTTTGAACCACCGACCTTGTGGTTCAAACCAACCCTGCAGTCCAGTGCGTATCCTACAGTACCACCCCAGGACTCCTATCCATGTTTTGGGGGGCCCTGCTAGTGCGGACTGCCCTTGGAGCCTTCTACACACTAAACTTTCCAAATAAGAAGTGAAATTGAAGGTGCAAACTGGCCGCATGCTCCATCAAGTGCATGTCACGTGGCTTTAATGAGGGGAGGTAGCTCTTGCTACCTGGGTAATACACATGCTTTCTGCAGTCCTTTTCCTACAGTAATCGAGGATTTTGCGGAATGTGCTGGAAGATGTATAGGGCTGTCTCCGGAATCTCTCAGCTTCTTTTGTCCTCGACTTGGAGCCTCACCTGAAGTTCAGGTGTAACACATAAAGTCCCTTTCAACCACCAACTGCAGTGGAAACAAGGCAAAGCAAAGCCGAGAAGCCTTTTTCCTGAGGCCCGCTACTCTGGCTGTCTGTGCTTCTAACATTGCTATGGAAGCCTTTTATTTTGTGTAAGAGAAATCTAAGGTGCCACGAAGTCAGATGACTTTATCCATGATCCACCGCTTAACAACAAAGGAAAGTAAACATCCACGGAACACATGCTCTGTACCAGACATTCTCACAAGCATGCGCTCTGGAGGCGGGGCTTGATGGCGGCTAGGGTGGAGGTGCAGTGAAGTTCGCCGTCAGCAATACCACAGAATACCAGGCAAAGCAGATCCAGGGCAGAACTCCACAACTTGGAACCGCAGAGATAGGAATATTTTGAAGGTCTGAAGGCTTATAGATTGTGGAACTTGAAGCTGAAGTAAAAAATCTCGTACTTTTGAATCTGCCGGGCTGGGCTCGGAGGCCCCCAGGAGCCGACATCTTGGGTGAGACCAAACGATGAGACAAACGGGGGAGCAGAAACCCAAAGGAAAAACCCCGCGGGAACCTTGGAGCAAAGGTGGACAATACACTTTGTCAGTTTTGCTTTGTTCTGATTTTCTTTCTTTCTTTCTTTTTTGTATCTGGTCATTGGTGTGCCCACTGTTTGCCCACCTCCGTTCTGGTGACTAGAGGGGGAACCTGAGCGAGTGGACACCCCCCACCCTCACCACGGGTGGGTTCTTCTGCCACGCATGCGCACAGATACTCAGCCCGAGAGCCAGGCCCTGAATGTTTTTTGTTTGTTTTTTGTTTTGTTTTTTAATACGGGAAAGGGCAGGACAGGGCTGTAGAGAGGGAAAGAGAGTTTAAAAACAAAACAGGCTGAAAATTATATTAAAGCCTGAGGTATAGCATAATAACCAACAGTGACATCTTGAAATCTCTCAGGCAGCTGTGACAGCAAGAATCTGAAGAGAGGACATTAAAGTCATACTCATATTAGGCTACAGATTTTTTTTTTTCTTCTCTCCCTCCTCTCCCTTTTCTGTGACTATAGACTGCAGTATTCAGTCTGGTTTTTGTTGTGGTGGGGTTTTTTTGTTTTCTGTGTTTTTTCCCCCGCTGGTGCTGTTTTGCTGTTATATGCTCCCCCTTCTACCTTTGGGGGACTCTTTGTCTCCCTATATTACACAACAAGACTGAGCAACCGCTGCCATACAGCCAAGCTACAATCATACTCTATACAACTGGCTCTCATTGATTGCTTTCCAATCTTTTGTTGGGTTTTTAGTGATCTTGGGACATGTAGGGTTTTGAAGTTCTGCTCTTGGCCATCAACTTTGAAGACGTAGCATGATACAAGAGTCAGAAAGACTGATTCCCTAAAGGTCTCTCACAGTACTCCTGCTTTAAGGATGTTGGCTTGAAGGTCACCATCCTCTCTGGAAGTACGACGTAGTAGATTGTGTCCAAACATGATTGGTTTATCTAATGTTCCCACTGATTTATAGATTGCATATAATATTTTAGGAAATAGCTCAATGAAAATGATCTGGTTACGGAACCCCAAAGTGGCAGGAACCAACAACTCTGGCTTATTAGCCCCTCATGTCCCATTTGAAGAGGTGATGGCTGCTGTGAGCTCATTGCATAGGAGGTGCTGGGTTTCCACCAGCTAGGAGTTGCAGCAGCGCCAGGAAGCCTGCCAGTTGGGTCCAGCACCGGAGCACAAGCTCTTGGCAGATGGAGGCTGCGCTGCAGGGAAGACTGGGCATCTGCAGCTGGCAGGGAGCCTCCCCACGTGGACCCTGAAAGCTGGACTCCCTTTCCCCAGATCATCCATCTGTCCTACTCCTCAATTCACTTGTAATCTCAGTTTTCAGTGCTGGTAAGAATGATCTGTCCAGGCCTTGCAAGCCACTGGGGCATCATCGAGTCTCTGGGTATGTTGAGCCTCGTGAGACAGCTGTCCATTTGCTAGCCAGTGAGTGGCTCTGGATGGAGTCACGATGACCCCTGTGATGGGACCTAGGGGGTCATTACCTCATCTCAGGGGCAGCCTTAGTTAGAAATAGAAACTTCAAGACTCCACAACACAGGGTAAACAAATACAGACCCTGGGGAGAAAGAGGAGGATGCTTCAAAACTGGTAGCAGACTGGAACCTGGGAAATTGTCTCTGCTATCTGATCAGGGAATCCTGGTGTGGCGCTCTAGGATAAGCACTGGCCCAAAAGGTCAGTGGTTCAAACTCACCAGCCACTCCTCAGGGTTGCTATGAGTCAGAACCACTCAACAATACTTAGTAGCAACAACATCTAAAAATGGTCTTCCTTGGAGGCGTATAGTTATTATCCTATCACAAACAGCATTGTACTTCAAGACAGATCTTGAAATGTTCTTTTTGATGATGACCACTATGCTGTTCCTCTTGAATTTGTCATTACTGGCATAGTAACCCATGTGATTGATTCAAAATGGCCAATCCTAGTCCATTTCAGTTCACTAGTGTCTGGGGTATTGATAGGCAGTTGGTCTGGAAGGAACCCTGGCTTTGTGTAGGATCTAGATGTAACAATCTAAAGCTATCTCCAGCTAGCGAATCCTAGACTGCCCATGAGCTTGATGAAAAGGAGGCCAGCAGCAGTAGGGCAGGTGCTGCCCACAGGCCCATGGGCTTATTGTTAAGGTGTGACCCACTGAGGATCAGGGGCCACTCAGCCAGGAATCAGCCCTTTCTCACTTCTCTTCTTTCCCTTCCCCCACCTCCAGGGCAAAGACCAGCTGGGTGTGCTGCATCCCTTATTCCTCAGTTAGAAAGAAGACCAAGGAAAGTGCATAGCCAGCCAATCATCGGAGAAGGTAATTAACACCTGGAGGAGGGTGGATGCGGCTTAAAGGGAAGGAAGGGTGCAGGAAGTTTGGATGAGAAACACAAGGAGATTAGACCATGCGTTTGATCCTTTACTTTTCTTTCATTCTCCTTGGGCGCCCATCTGGTTAATATCCAAGGGGACCACCTCTGTCTTGGGACCTGGGGAGGAATGAAGGAAACAGACAGTCATTGAATCTTGGAGAGTTCTTAGACCTCTGGATCCCTGAGAAAAATGCCACCCAAACTTGTTTGAGTGGGGACCCTTGGAAGGCACACATGACTACCGCTGGTGAATTGTATTTAAAATCCATTGGGCTACTGGATAAATAATAATGCCATTTTTTTTTTGAGGGGGGTCGTAAATATATATGTAACAAAATAATTGCCAATTCAATAGTTTTACTTGTATAATTCAGTAATATATTGTGATCTTTTTTAAAAGATAAAATGGGTGCATTAACCAAATAGTTTCCCCTTTCCCATGGGCTCAAGGAGTTTCATATCCTCTTCTTTTATGTCTCCTTGAAATGGTAAAATGAGGACTATATCATTAGAACTTTCTTCCGAGGTGCCTCTGGGTGGATTTGAACTGCCAACCTTTTGATTAATATCCAAGTGCTTAACCACTTGCACACCCCCAGGGAAATCCTTACTGTAGTAGATCCTGTAAATACTCAGAGAAAAAATGCAGAGGACAGGATTTCTCTCTGGAGTCAGAGACAAGAACACATGCCAACCATGGTGCCAAAAGGTGGGAACTGGAAATGTTGGCTGGATCGTTGCACTTTCTTATGCAAGAGATCCCTATAAGTCATGGATGTTTATGGAAGGAATGGATAAATACACAAAGGCATAGAATTAACTGTACTGATCTAGCTTAACCCTTTCTGCCCAGAAAGTTTCCATTTCAGGACATTTGGGACCATTTTGTCCATGAGGATGGAACTGTGATTTTGTTTTGCTTTGATGATAGAAACAGATATAAAACAAACAGTGTTCACATTATAATCTGACTTTTGGAATGGGAGTCATGGACTCCACAGATTCCCCCGAAGGCGAAATGGCCTTTGATGGTCAGCATGTGTCTCCAGTGAGTGCCAGGGTCACTCAGGGAGTATCCTATGATGGTGTCTGTCCTCCGGAACACACATAGCTACCACCACCTCTTCATACTTACAGGGCTATAATCAGGGGCAGGAATGAAGGGGGATCCAGGGAAATTGCTTACAACTCAAGGGAGATGCTGTGGCCAACTTGCACCCTCTGAAAAATACATACAGTTCTCTGCAGTGTGGGTCTGATCACCGTGGGGCCCGCACAGAGAGGTGGGAGGAAGATGGGGAAGCCAGTGAGTGCCCTCAACTGATGGTCCAGGCCTGGGTTAAGCCTACCCCTATTCCCTCTTTAAGGAGCTCTGGTAGCGTAGTGGTATGAATAGGGCTGCTAACCGCAAGGTCAGCAGTTCAAATCAACAGGCCACTCCTTGGGAGACAGATGAGGCTTTCTGCTCCCGTAAAGATTTATATCCTCGGAAACCCTGTGCAGGGCTTCCTGTCACTACCACCTGCTTCTCCAGCACCAGACTGTTAATAGAGTCTTGAAAATACAAACTCATTTAATCCGCGAAAGAGGATCCCTGCTGGCACATTGGTTATGCTCTCAGCTGCCAACCTAAAGACTGGCAGAGTGAACCTACCAGTTGTTCCTCAGGAACAAGATGTGGCAGCCGGCTTTCTAAAAGATGACACCCTCAGAGACCCCATGGGACACTTCTGCTCTCTCCTCTGTGGTTGTAGTGCCTTAGAATCCACTCAGTAAAGACAGGGAATCCTCAAACAGTTCAGAAGGGTGGGTCTTTATCCCCAGTTTGCAAATGAAGCTGAGGTTAGGGACCTGCCCAAAGTCACACAGCTGTTAAGCGTGTGTCAGGATTTCCACTCAAGCAAACTGTATGATAAGTACTGGGCTGTTGACCTCAAGGTCGGCAATTTGAGCCCACCAGCCGTTGCGTGGGAGAAAGAGGAGGCTTTCTGCTCCTGCAGAGATTAACAGCCTTAGAAACCCTATTCAAGGTGACTGAGTCAGAACCGACTCGACCACTCCACAGCACTGAACAAGGCTGCCCACAAAGTCTGTGTGCCGAACCCTCTGCCCTCCAGTCATAATGTCACACTACAAAAACATCTAGAGAAAGCTCTGGCAAAACAGATGGTTTGTCCCCTGGACCAGAGGATCCAGGAGGACAAAGGGTCTCTGACTGCTTTGCGCCCTGGAACCTCAGGATGGAGCAAGCCCTGAGTGCATGCATGCCTTTTCCTCACCCACTGTGTGTAGCATTCGCTTCCACAGTGAGCACTGACTGACTCATCCAGGCATCTCATCCTTCTGCTCTGTGTACAGTCGGCCCTACACTGCCAGCCACCTGCAGACAGGTGGTGTTCACCTTCTGCCCACACTGGGGCCTTTGGCAAGAGACATCCCCCTAGGCCAAGGAGGCTTGTGTCATTGTTAGGTGTCATCAAGTTGGTTCCAAAACATAGCAACCCTTGGCACTACAGGATGAACAACTTCCTGCACCATCCTCACAATTGGTACGTTTGAGCCCATTCTTACAGCCACCGAGTCAATCAGTCCATCTCCTCGGGGGTCGTCCTCATGGTTGCTGACCCTCCACTTTACTAAGCATGATGTCTTTCTTCAGGAACTGGTCCATCCTGATAATATGTCCAAAGCATGAGAGACGAAGTCTCACCATCCGTCCTTCCAAGAAGCACTCTAGCTGTACATTCATTGGTTCTTCTGGGAGTCTACGGTATTTTTATCAACAGCGCAATTCAAACGCACCCATTCTTCTATGATCTTCCTTATTCATTGTCCACCTTTTTCAAGCAATGAGG
This sequence comes from Chrysochloris asiatica, assembly GCF_000296735.1. Classification (NCBI taxonomy): domain Eukaryota; kingdom Metazoa; phylum Chordata; class Mammalia; order Afrosoricida; family Chrysochloridae; genus Chrysochloris; species Chrysochloris asiatica. The sequence goes on along the minus strand of NW_006408547.1, from coordinate 25,089,092 downwards.
AATTGAAAATACTGTGCCTTGGGTCAGGCACACCTTAGACATCTTTGCTCTTAAACACTTCAAAGAGGTCTTTTGCAGCAGGTTTGCCTGATGCACTACGTCATTTGATTTTTTGATTGCTGCTTCCGTGAACCTTGGTTGTTGATCGAACAAATGGAAGTCTTCGGCAATTCCAATCTGTTCTCCATTTATCATGATGTTATTTAATAATACAGTGGTGAGGATTTTTGTTTTCTTTACATTGCAGTGCAAGCCATAATGAAGGCTGTGGTCTTTGACCTTCATCAGTATTTCAAGTCCTCTTCACTTTAAGCAAGCATATCACAGCTTGTTAATGAGTCTTCCTCCAATCCTGATGCCCCGTTCTTCTTCATATAATCCAGTTTCTCAGATTATTTGTTCAGCATACAAACTGAATAAGTATGGTGAAAGAATACAACCCTGATCTACACCTTTCCCGATTTTAAACCCTTCGATATCTCCTTGTCCTGTTTAAATAACTGCCTCTTGGTCTATGTACAGGTTCCTCAGGATCATAATTAAGTGTTCTGGAATATCCATTTTGCACATTGTTATCCATAGTTTATTATGATCCACACAGTTTCAAGTCTTTGCATAGTCAATAAGCACTTGTAAATATCTCTCTGCTATTGTGTGCTTTCAGCCAAGATCCCTCTGACATGAGCGGTGATCTCCCTCCTTCTATGTTCTCTTCTGAATCAGGCTTGAATTTATGGCAGCTTCCTGTCGACACACTGCTGCAATTATTTTAAAAATTATTTTCAGTAACATTTTACTTCCATGTGATATTAATTGATATTGTTAGATGATTTCCACACTCCACTGGGTTACTTTTCTTTGGAATGGAAACATGTACAGACCTCTTCCAAATGGTTGGCCATGTTCTTGATCATATGCTACCTCTTGAAATGATTGAACATTGAGCAGGACTTTCAGAGTGGTCAGCAGTGGTCGCTAGGTACCATCTAGTTCTTTGGGTCTTAGAGCTAGGGAGGCTGAATGGTGGGGAGATTTCACGAGGTTCACTGGTGCTTGGACTAATAATTCCCCTTTGATTTTCCTCACTCTCCTTTACTTGGGATAGTGAGAGACCAATGTTGTTGGCCCTGTTAAGTGTCTTTGAGTCGATTCTGACTCATAGAGACCCTGTAAAGGGTTTCCAAGGAGCAGCTGGTGAGTTTGAACTACCAAACTTGCAGGTCAAATCAAACTTTCAGTGCCCTACTTGTCCTACAGTGCTACACCAGGACTCTGAGAATCCCACTGTTCTACATAAATGGCCACTCACGAGCTTTGAAGACGCCAGGCACCACAGTAGGATCCAGAGCATTGTCTTCATAGATTAAGTTGTGCTAATCTACCTTGGTGTCCCCCGAGATTACAGTCCTGAGCCCTGGCCAGCAACTCGTTCTCTCGAGATTTTTGCTCATGGCTAAGTAGTTCATAACTTTACCCCCTATTGTTGTTCAGTGCCGTCGAGTCTGTTCCAACCCATAGTGACCCTGTATAGGGTTTCTGAGGAGCAGCTGGTGAGCTTGAACCACCGACCTTGCAGCTCAAATGGCTTTGCAGTCTGACACGTTAGCCCACAGCGTCACACCGGGACTCCTTTACCCCCTGTTTGCTCTACTATATTCATGGGCATATTTGCAGCACGTATGTGAATACTGTCTGTCAAACCTTGATAACATTCTTGGAGTCACTGTCCTTTTCCAAAGGATTATCCCTGTGGGTTAATGTACTGGACTGCCAGGCACTCCTTGGAAACCCTATGCAGGGTCGCTATGAGTCAGAAGAGACTCAACGCCAACTTCACAACAAGGTAACCTCATGCTTCCCGAAGCACTTCATCTAACCTTCCAGGAGCCTTTAAATTGGTTCAGTGTTGTTCCGTGCCGACTCAGCGACCCTGTGCACAACAGAAGGGAACACTGCTCAGTCCTGAACCATCTTCACAGTTGGGTTTGTTGCTAAGTGTCATGGAGTCTGATCCAACTCATACAGATCCTGTATAGGGTTTCCAAGGAGCAACTGTGGATTTGAACCACTGACCTTGTGGTTCACAGCACCACACCGGGACTGCAGACATATCATGGAAGGAAGGATAGGCGTGTACAGGGTCATGATGAGTCGGAATCGATTCGACCACACTTAACACAGGCACGTGGCAATAAGTTGATCAACAGCGCCACCTGGTGCCGTGTTCTTAGCACAACGTCTCCTTAAGCCTCTCTCTCGTTCTGTTACAGTCCCAGAAAGTAACGGGTCATCGGAGATCTCTCATAGAATAAAGGATTCCCTCAAGATGGTTCCTCACAATTACAGAGGTTTAGCTCTTCATCTAATTATTCACTAAAGGACAAGCTACAATGTGAATACATTTCTGGATCATCAGTTGATGAAGAAGACAGGACGGCTTTCTTACAACTATGTATCAAACACTGCTTCACGGGGTGTACTGGCTCTGAGCTGTATGTGCTCTGGGTGGTGGGATACAGAGGCCAGCCTGCCACAGCCCCTGGAGGAATTTAAAGCTTAGGAAGGGAGCTGCCACCAAGGGCATCCTGGCCACTGACCCCACCTTTGAATACCACTGTAGAAGCAAACACAAATTAGCACCTCCTCTGTAGAAAATTCTGGACTCCTTTCTAGAAAAATCCACCTGGGCATAAAGTGACCCTGGGCTAGACTAATGCCTGTCTTGTTTGGAAACCCATTCCCCAATACAACTGTCCCACGTGTTCTGAAATCCTTCACTTGTTCCACGGCCTGGGAGTCTCTAGCTCACAGTATTTGTTGGTTTAAAACAAAAACCCAAACACCCTCAAGAAATAGAAAGGCGTGGGTCTTGAAGCCAGCTGCTTGTTTCCTGACCCCTGTGACCTCTGCGGGACATGGAAGGAGATTGGTCTTGGAGGACACAGATAAAGGGCATGCCTGGTCCAGGTGTCACCAGCTGTGTCCACATAGAACTGTGTCCCTCAGGGTTTCCAGCCCTTTTCTCTGAAGCATCTGTGGGTGGACCTAAACCACCAATGTTTTGATCCACAGCAGAGTGCATTAGCTATTAGCGCAGCCTAGGGATTCTGATCTGGGCCCCATAGAGAGAGGACGGGTGCTCATGAAGGCGTCTGTGTGCTAGGGAGTCGGTTTCCGAGGCTGTAAACCGGTACACAAGCAGAAAGCCTCCTCTTTCTCCCACAGGGTGGCTGCTGGATTCAAACTTCTGACCCTGGGGTCAGAAACCCAGCGCGCAACCCACTGCGCTATCAGGACTCCTTGTGAGGAGTGATTGTTGTTGAATGGCGTCAAGTCAGTTCCGACCCATAACGACCCTGTATAGGGTTACGAGTCAGGCTGCGAACCTCAGGGTCAGCAGTTCAAAACTACCAGCTGTTCTATGGGAGAAAGAT
>NW_006408547.1:25054451-25085445 GCF_000296735.1 Chrysochloris asiatica | reverse complement strand
TGAAGTCCTCTGTCCCCTCCCCAATTCTGCCCAGACTCCCTGGCAGGAAGGACCAAGGGTGAGAGAACATTTCTGGGGCTGGGACGGGACCCGCATGAAGGAATGGACGGTCCAGCGCTTAAAAGTCCACAAGACACAGTGGCCTCCAGTGGTTCCTCTAGGAACCACTATTAGAAATTGGATATTAAGTGTCTCACCTCCATCACATAAATCTGCACCATCTCAAGTGCACTTTTTGGGGGGAAGTATCACCTACAAAAAGCCAAGATGGGCTGTTGTCTGCCTGAGTTCCAGTCTGGGTTAAACGGCTCTGGTACCCGGGTCTGGGGCAGAACCACCATGTTGCATATATTTCTGTGAGTGAAGCTCATTCTTGTTCTGATATGAGCTTTAGGAGCCTGTGGCCTCTAACTCATCGATGGACTGGACCCCTCTGAGTCCAACATGAGTCCAGGGATGGAATTTGGGGTGGGCTTGAGCTAGGGTTCGATGTTGTTGTTGTTATGTGCCATGGAGTAGGTTCTGACTCATAGTGACCCTGTACAGGGTTTCCGAGGCTGTAAATCTTTACCGGAGCAGAAAGCCTCATCTTTCTCCCACAGAACAGCTGGTAGTTTCGAACTGCTGATCCTGAGGTTAGCAGCCCGATTCATAACCACTATGCTACCAGAGGGTTTGATAGGGTTTACATAAACATCGGTTCATTCGATTCTTACAAAACCTCATGATACAAGCAGGGAATGAATGATTCCCACTTTACAGACAAGAAAACTGAGGTTTTGAAAGGTAGGGGACACACTGCTCCCAGAATAAGGGTAACGGGCAACAGAAGACTGATGTCCTTATTTCGCAGGTGTTTGTATTGGCCACTCTGTTAGCTGTGGGATGAACATCCACAACTGGGTTTCTAAGCAAGCAGACTTGTCCTTACCTGGAGGAGTCTGCCTTTTTAGGCAGACTCTGAATTCATTAGATCCCTGTCCCTCCCGCTGACTACAGTGCCTGAGATTCCCACCATTAAGGTCATCCACCCTCTTAACTGGGATGCCAGCTACAATCAGGGGTTAACAGTTAAAGTGGAGATGGAGTGAGGCAGGAATGAGATCCTATGAAGGAGGGGCCCAGAGATGGCAGAGGTAGGGAGATGAAGCACCTGGAAGGGGCGCACAACACAGAGAAGGGGCTTGTTTGTGTTTTCTGTCTCCCCCTAAAATTGTCCTCGTCTTTAAGGAACTGTGTCAGGTCTGGCATTTGTGTGAGGCAACCGTCCATCCTGCCTTCCGTGGGCTAGTGAAGGAACACAGAGGTAGCGGAGAGGCTCAGTGAGAGCTTTATGCCGGGAAGGCAGGCAACTCGCCTCCACCAATCTGACATGATGCTGTACAGAGCCCTTCTGAGCACATTTTCCTCATCAGTGGCAGGCTAATTTACTGAGGTGCTTTATTTTCCTTCCTTCCACAAAGGCCAGGAGCCCCACGCTTGTCTTTCCTTGCCCTCTGGTCAGTAAGCAGGAGCTGCTTGAAGATGTCCCTCACATCCTGTGTGTCCTGAGCTCCTGGGAGACTCCATCCATCAGTCTGGGAAGGGAAACTGCTGAGACCCAGCAGGGCTAGGAACGAGGCACAGGCTCCCGGGAAGCCTGCCCCTGGGCACAGACCTCAGCCACACTGGGGAGAAAGGGTAGAGTGATCCCCCAACTCAAGTTGGTGTGAACTGCAACCAGGAGGGACTGAAGATGACAATTTCCCCTGGCACATTTGCAAGTCCAGAAAGTCAGGATTCCTGGGACCTTTGGAGAGAAAGATGTGATTAGACTTCCCTTCAACTATGCTGCTGAGGGTGCCTGGAGTCAGATTTAGACCACAGCTGACTGTCCTCCATCTCTCAGATGACCATGAGCACAAGGAAATGGTTACTGCTGGCGGGCTGAGGTCCCCCAGAATGGTTTCATTGTTTTTACAATTTAGGGCTCGAAACAACCAACCAGCCAGCTTCCGCGGATCAATTCTGGCTCATGGCGACCCTGTGTGTATCAGAACTGTGCTCCATGGCGTTTTTCAGTGCTTTTTAATGGTAGATAGCCAGGTCTTTCTTCCGATGCACTCTGGGTGCCTTTCAACCTTTCAGTTAGCAACTGAGTGTGTCAACTGCATCACCAAGGGACTCGGTGGGCTCTAAAGGGCTCTCTCTATATATGGTTGTTTTAACCTTTTAATTGCCCAACGATTCTACCTGCCCTTCTGGTTTGGTAACCTGCTCCCCACTTTTTCCTGAGTGTGTCATGTGGTGTCTCAGCCCCAACTGCAGTGGAAACGGACTTTGCAGAACCCGGTACTCCCTGCACCGCCACACGCTACATTCTACAAATGGGTGAGAAATGCCCGCTGCTCTGTGCAGTGGGAGATCTCCGGAGAGTGGACAGGCCTCTGGAAAACAAGCCACGAATTAACCCATGTCAGACAGTGATCCTGCCAGGAGGTCCTAAGAAGATGCCTTCCCAGATGGTTGGAGATGACCCCACTCCAGGGAACTCACAGGGGAAACCCTGGGTTCAGCTGGTACTCATCCTCTATTGCAGCTCTCCATGAACGCCACCAAGAGCTGGCCCCTAGGCAAAGTGGGGGCTGTCTCTGGGCAGGTTTAAAAAGAAGTCTCTTTTTTTCTTAGGTGAAAAGTCATATGTGCTCCTTATAGAAAATATAGAATGTAAACAAAATATGAAAGCCCCCCATAGCTGCAGGGGGACCCAGAGCTAATTCTGGTTAATATTTGCAGGAGATGAATACATCTCCCTCCAGTTGTGTTCTAAGGAGCTCTGGTAGCGCAGTGGTTACAAATCGGGCCATGAGCCGCAAGGTCAGCAGTTCGAAACTACCAGCTGTTCCATGGGAGAAAGATGAAGCTTTCTGCTCCCATAAAGAGAAACCCTGTACAGGGTCGCTATGAGTCAGAAACGACTCCACGGCACATAACAACATCAACAGTTGTGTTCTATTAACTCCCTGCCTCCACCCATCCCTTTCTGGGGATGTGTCTGCACTGAAGACAGTTGTCCAGGTGAGGGCACCCTCGAGCTGGCTCAAACTGTTTTCCCCAAACCCAGAGGACCCTTTCTCAGTTCAGGCTACAAGGGGATTGACCCTCTAAACCCAGTGAAAGCTGATCCTTCTTGAAGTTAAAATAGTTCTCCTTCTGCAAGGAGCCTCTATTGTGTTGCAAATGATGACAAAAGAAAAGCCAGGCAAAAGAGAGGAAAAAACAGTCACTGAAAAGATTTCTGCAAAACACCAAGGACAGCATGGTGGGGAGATGCGTAAGGGGAGGGGGCATGAGAGGAGGGTTGTACCCACACTCCTCAGTCTGCTCCTCCTGGCCTTGACCTTCAACCCCTAGTGTCCCTGGGCCCAGAGTCCTCTGACTGGCCACACATCTTAGACAACTGGGGTCTGGTGCTGCTCAGAAGTTTCTCAAGGAGATTCTATTCTGCAGCCACAAAAGGTGCTGCTCTCTGTGGTTGGTATGGGCTGAGATATGTTGGGAAGCATGTTTTCTCTGGGATAAGCACCAAGTTGGCAGTTGGAGCCCACCAGCCACCCAGTGGGAGAAAGATGAGGCTTTCTGCTCCCACAAAGATGTAACTCTCGGAATCCTATACAGGGTCGCTATGAGTTGGAACCCAACTCCACAGTACTTACCAACAACAGCAAGAAATATTTTGAAGTCCTGGTGTCTGTGAGTGTCACCATGTTTGGAAGTAGGGCCTTTGATTGAAGATGTTATCAAGTTACTAGGGGTAGCCTAATTCCATATGTCTGGTGACTTTCTGGGAGATGCTGAGCTCCCCAGGAGAGACCCCTGGGAGATGAAGACAGAGCTGGGTGAGGCTGCTTCAAGATGAGGAGCATTAAGGATTGCTACATCGTCAGCAGTTAGGAAGAAGAAAAAAAGGCTTCTTCCCTGGAACCTTCAAAGGGAGCAGGGCCCTTTATTTCAGACTTCTGTCTCCAGAGTTGTGAGATGATCCATTCCAGCTGTTTAAAGCCACCTGGTGCTGTGGGTTAATGCGCTGGACTGCAAAGTCTGTTTGAACTGCAAGGTTGGTGGGTCAAGCTCACCAGCCACTCCTTGGAAAACACAGAGTCACTGTGGGTTGGAACTGACTCTTCGGCACTTAACAACAACAACAGCAAGATTGTCGTACTTCATTATAGCAACACTTTGTTGTTGTTAGGTGCCACTGAGTCAGTTGTGACTCATCAACCCCACACACAACAGCATGAAACCCTGCCCGGTCCCATGACATTCTCACAGTTACTGCTGTGTTAGAGACCACTGCTGCCACCATGGTGTCAGTCCTTCTTCTTGGGGGTCTTCCTCTTTTTCGCTGACCCTCCACTTCTCCATGATGTCCTTCTCCAGGGACTGGTCCCTCCTGATAACATGTCTAATGTCCGAGAGATGAAGTCTTACCATCCTAGCTTCTAAGGAGCATTGTTGTACTTCGTCCAAGACAGCCGCTCTAGGGAACGGATACGGTGATGTTACTCAGCCTCACAGAGTCCTGGGGCGGTGCTGTGGGTTAGTGCGCCCGACTGAGAGGTCTGTTTGAACCGCCAGATCGGTGGTTCAAGCTCACCAGCCACATCTCTGAAACTATACAGGCTCGCTATGGGTCAGAACCGACTCAATGGCACTTAACAACAACAACTCTTTCCACAACGTTCATACTTTGTACATTCCAGATTCCAGTTATTGATGGTTGTTGGTACCTAGCTGTTTCTTTTCATTTCGAGTTGTGCCCCATCAGCAAACAAAGGTCCTCAAAAATTTGCTCCATCCACGTCAGAAAGGCCAAGTCTACTTTGAGGAACCAGCTCTCCCCCAGTCATATTTTGAGTATCGTTCATCCTGAGGAGCTCATCTTCCGGCATTATATCAATGCGCCTGTGTTATTCATAAGGTTTTCCATTTTTGACCATTGAAAAGTGGTATTAACTCTCCGTTTCCCTAGTCTGTCTTCGTCTGGAAGCTCCAGTGAAACCTGTCCACCATGCGTGACCCTGCTGGTATTTAAACTACTGGTGGCCTAGCTTCCAGCATCCCAGCAATACGCAAGTCTCCACAGTACCACAGACTGACAGACGGGTGGAGGCTACAAGTCTGAAATCAGGGCATTCACTCTGCTGCTGCTACTGCTGTGTGCCGTGGAGTCGGTTCCCACTCATAGTGACCCTGCACAGGGTTTCTGAGGGTGTAAATCTTTACAGGAGCAGAAAGCCTCATCTTTCTCCCGCAAAACAGCTGGGAGTTTCGAACTGCTGACTTTAAGGTTTGCAGCCCGATTCGTAACCATTTCGCTACCAGAGCTCCTTGGGCATTCACTCTAGAGAATCTAAAAGTACAATACCCTCCCTGCTCCCTTTCTGACTCACCTGAATGACTTCCTTTATGTACTAGCCTCTGGCTAGTAAGCATGCCAAGCTTACTCAGACCCTGGGGTCTTTGTTGCTTCCTCTCGAGGAATGATTTTCCCCAGACATTGCATTCTTTCTGATCACATTCAGTCTGTAGGTTACATCCACTAGTGTGGTTGTAGTTATGAGCCATGGAGTCGGTTCCGACTCATAGCGACTCAGTACAGGGTTTCCGAGGCTATAAATCTTTACGGGAGCAGAAAGCCTCATCTTTCTCCCTTGAAACTGCTGGTAGTTTTGAACTGCTAACCATGAGATTAGCAGCCCAACTCGTAACCACTACGCTCCCAGAGCTCCTTGTCCACTGGTGTCGACTAGCTCTAATTCCCACAATCCAAAGCAGTCCCCAGAGTACAGGTACATAGACATAGTTTATTATCTGTGAAACAGCTATGATTACCTGAGTTTTCTTTTCTTTCTTTATTTTGTGGTATGTGTCTACCCAGCTAGAGATAAAACTCCCAAGAGGCTGAGGCCTCATTCATCTTGTTCAGGTCCCAATTGCCAGCAGGTTGATTCTTACTCGTGCAAGTTAACCCCATATGTGTTAGAGTGCCATAGGGTTTCAATGGTTGACCTTTTGCAAGTGGATCACCTGGCCTTTATTCCACGGCATCTCTAGGTAGACCTGGATCACCAACCTTCCAGTTAGCTGCCAAGAACATTGGCCATTTGCACCCCCCCTAAGCACACAGCTGTCGTTAATTGGCTCATGGTGCAGGGTAGAGCAGATTGTCAGTCCTGTCTTCTGAGACGCCTCTGGGGTTTGAATCACCAACCCTTTGGGTAGTAGTCAACTGCTTAACCATTTGTGTCATCTAGGAACTCCATTTGTGGTGATGGTGGTGGTGTGCCGTGGAGTTGGTTCCAACTCATAGTGACCCTGCACAGGGTTTCCGAGGCTGTAAATCTTTAGGGGAGCAGAAAGCTTCATCTTTCTCCTGCAGAACAACTGGTTTTGAACTGCTGACCTTGCGGTTCGCAGCCGGATTCGTAACCACTACGCTACCAGAGCTCTTTAGGAGCTCCATTAGGCACATGCTAAGTACTCAAGAATTATATGTAGAAGGAAGAAAAGAGGAAAAGGAGGGAGGGAAGGAGGAAGAAGATGGATATTCTTCTTAGAGTTGAAGCCCAGTCTCACACTGATGAAGGGCAACATGCTTACCCCTGAAACTGCTACAGATGTGTTCCGTTAGTTCATGTGAATGTACCAATGTAGTGTAGGGTAAGGTAGGGTGGGGTGGGGGAGAATGAAGGAATGTGTACTCTCAGGAAAGCTACTGCTTCTTAAGACCATAGTGCTCTAACGTTGTTGTTATTGGTAAATGCCATCGAGTCAGTTCCAACCCTTAGTGACCCTGTATAGGGTTTTTGAGGGGCAGCTGGTGAGCTTGAACCTTGTAGTTCAATGGTTTTGCAGTCTGGTGCATTAACCCACAGTGGCACACCAAGGTAACATTGTAATCCCCCCCCCTAAACAGTGGGTTTGAACCTAGGTTAGACCTGTGCTCATTTTAATAAAAGGGAGGGCTACCCACTTCCCACCATCAGAAAATGGGAGTTACTAGGTTGAGAGAAGAAGAGTAGCTAGAAGACGTTCATTCTGTAAGGATCTGTCACTGGGAAACTTGCTGGGAAAAGAGCCAGGCTCCATCGGGTTAACCACCACCGTGGACAGTGCTTCAGAGCGGAAGCAAGTCAGAACATGCCTGGGCAGGCTCTCTTCTCAGCCCACAATGGATGCCTTCCTAATGTTTGGTTTGTTTTTTTTCTCTTGGAACCATTTACCGTACTTGCAAGCCTTCCTTTCCCCTTATATGGGTCCTCAGAGGACTGACTTGCAGAGAAATCTACACAATGTCCTGGTGCTGTTGACTTTCAGATGTGGAAATAGGAACACACATTCCAAAAAATAGATTTAGGGACCTTAAATCCAGGGAGCTAGGGAAAAGAAGAATGAAGTCTAAAGGGTCTGAAATATACGTTTTCTTTGCAAACATGGGAAGTGCTGAAATTTCATCCTCCAAAGGCCCCGCATCTCGTTCTGTTTTCTCACCCTCCAGTTGAGGGAGAACATAACATCCCAGCAGCTGGATTTCCGCTCTGGGGTCCAGAGTCTTCTCTGTTACAATCTGGGCTGAAGCCTCTGTTTGGCATAGGATTTGGCATGGTTTTTCTAAGTAAATAATTGGAAAAACGTGATTTGCCTGGTTTTGTGAATGCTTACACGTTGCCATAAATTAGAAGTTTATGTGTTTCAGCAGCTGCTTTATGTTTGTAAGATGCAAACCCACATCCAGCTCAGAGACACACACAAATGTGTCAGGCGGACCACTTAAACTTTCAACTGCAAAGTGGCTCCCACCGGAAACGCCTCAGTTGCACAATGAAGTGGCCTTGTGGTTTCTGAACCTGACAGCCCTTACGTTCTGCCCAAGGCAACTAAGTGCAGGCAGATCTTTACAAGCAGAGAGACACTCAGTTTCGGACAGGACAGGTAGGCCAATATGCGTTCCCAGAAAGCAAAAGGTCAGATTGTCAACAATTTGTTCCTGGGAAGAGTGTATCCTGATGTAAACAAAGTGTTCCTAGGAAAAATAAGTATAACCAAAAAGGCTGGTTCCCCTCACCTAGAGGGTACAACCTGCTCCCCTCCCCAACCTCACAGCTTACCTTTACATTTCAAAGAACTCCAAAGCTGAAGCAGAACCCATCATTAATCTCTGATCTTTTCCTTATTCTTTTTTCATGAAAACCTCTAACTTGATAGAGAGCAAACATTTTGTGTTTTTACTCACTGCTTGCTGTTAAGTGCCATCGAGTCAGTTCTGACCCATAACCACCCTGTATAGGGTTTCAGAGGAGCAACTTGTGAGCTTGAACCGCCAACCCTGTGGTTCAAACTATCTTTGCAGTCCATCACATTAACCCACGGTGCCACACCAGGACTCCTACTCTGTGGAAAAGATTAAACAATATCATTCTTATCACATACAACTAAACATGTCTCTGAAGATAATTCAAAAAGGGTTGCAGCAGTACATCAGCAGGGAGCTACCAAAAATTCAAGTCAGATTCAGAAGACATGGAACAAGGAACATCATTGCTAACGTCAGATGGATCTTGGCTGAAAGCAGAGGATACCAGAAAGATATTTACTTGGGCTTTACTGACTATGCAAAGACATTTGTGCAGATATACCAACCTGTGGATAACTGAAGGAATGGGAATTTCAGAACACTTAATTGTGCTCATGTGGAACCTGTGCATAGACCAAGAGGCAGAGAGGTTCAAACAGAACAAGGGAATAGTGAATAGTGTGCGGTTTAAAGTCAGGGTTGGACCCTCTCACCATACTTATTCAATGTGTGTGCTAGGCAAATAATTCTCAAAGCTAGACTGTTAGAAGAAGAACATTTACCAAGATTGGAGGAAGGACTCATTAACAACCTATGTGGAAAATACAGAGAGGGTTTGAAAAACTTGCTCATGAAGATCAAAGAATATAGCCTTCAGTTTGGCTAAAACTCAATGTAAAGAAAAGAAAAATCTTCACAACTAGGCTAATAAACAACATCTTGATTAAAGGAGAAATGATTGATGTTGTCAAGGATTTCATTTGACTTGGATCCACAATCAATGCTGATGGTAATAGCAGTGACGAAATCAAACAATGAATTGCACTGGACAAATCTGCTATTTTGAAGAACAAAGGTGTCACTTTGAAGTCTAAGGTGGGCCTGACCCAAGTCAGGGTATTTTCAGTCATATGCATGTGAAAGCTGAACAATTGATGCATTTGTATTACAGTGTTGGAGAAGAATATTGAAAATACCATGGACTGTCAGAAGAACAAACCAATCTGTGTTGGAAGTACACTCAGAATGCACATTAGAATCCAGGAGAGAAGACTTTGGACATGTTACCAGGGAGGACCAGTCCCTGGAAAAGGACACCATGCTTGGGAGAGAGTCAGCGGAGGAAAACAGGAAGTCCCCCAATGAGATGGATTATCTTTGACTATCCCCAGGATACCAGGCATAATACTTGCTGAACCACTTTGGGCCCTTAAATCCCACAAATCCCCTGGGATCCACCCCCTCCCACTGACAGAGCTTCAAATGCTGGTGTTGACATTTTCTGGCTCTTGCAAGTAAAAGTTTGTTTTGCTGTAATGGGGAATGCCGTATCCAGAGGCGATGTGAAGCCCATCCGGACTCTACATGGACAAACATTATGGCTCCTTATCCTGCATGTTCTTGTCTGTCTGGCAGAACCTCACTGAAGACGCTTTGAAAACTCAGCAGCTCCTTTGAAGTTCTTTTGATCTAAGTTAACTTTCCTGTGCAGTGAGTTGGAGAATCAAGGCCTCCGGATCAAACAGTCCCAGCAGGATGCCCATTTTGATTGGCGTAGGGAGGCCTCTAAAAACTGCAAAAGATAATAAAATTGCTTCTTCAAATTAACTAAGCAGAATAAAGAATTACAATGTGGAAATTTGAGCTCTCACCACTTCTGATGCCCTGTTGGCTGCTACCTCTTCGTATCTGTCTTTGCCTTCCTACTCCTTGGATAACACTTTATCTCAACTTCCCCGTTTTCTAGAAAATGAACCCTGTCTTAAAATCGCCAAAGATTTCCATGGACATTCTCAGAATTATATTAGGAAAGATTTTATTAACCTCCCTTAGGACTACTAGACATTTTCTGAAGACTTTTAAATCCTTATTTAAATCTGCCAGTTCCACATTGCACATCAGCTACTTCATAATGCGTCAGACTACAAAGTCGTTTGAACTGCAAGGTCCGCGGTTCAAGCTCACCAGCTGCTCCTCAGAAACCCTATACAGGGTCACTCTGGGTCTGAATTGACTCAATGGCACTTAACAACAACAACAACTACTAAGACAATGTAGCCTTGTTGTTGTTGTGAGGTGCTGTGGAGTTGGCTCTAACTCATAGAGACCCCATGAACAAGGGAACACGACTTGGGGGGGGTCCTGCTCCTTCCTCACAATTGTTGTGTTGCTGCCTGTGTGTGTGCAGCTCCTTAGGAATCTTCCTCTTCTCCCCTGACCCTTCACTTTCCCAAGCATGACGCCCTCCGCCAGGGGCTGGTCCTTGCTGATAGTATGTCTAAAGTACAAAAGACAGAGTCTCGCCATTCTGGTTTCTAACGAGTCTTCTGGTGTTGCTTCTTCCAACAAAGATTTGATTGTTTTTCTGGCAGTTCATGGTACTTTCAATATTTTCTCCAACACCATAGCTCAAATGCATCAATTCGTCCTTTGCATTATCTAATTTTCGCATGCATATGAGGTTATGGAAAATACCCTGGGTTAGGTCAGGTTCACTTTGTTGTTGTTAAGTGCCGTTGAGTCTATTCCAACTCATAGCCACCTTAGGGTTTCCAAGGAGCGGCTGGTGAGCTTGAACTGCCGACCTTGCAGTTCAGTCGGCTTTGCAGTCTGGCGCATTAACCCACAGCGCCACCCCAGGACTCCTTAGTCCTCCTTAATCTGGTATTTTTGTACTTTGACACCTCAAGTAGAAGTCTTGTGCTGCTACTTAGCCTTAAGTGTTGCTAAAACCACCTTTGAGCTGTGAGAAAACAGGTAGAGGCCATCCCAAAGGCATTTCCTCCACTAACCGACTGGACTGAAAGTCACACTCATAAACAAAATGAAGAGGAAAGTGTTTATGATTATCAAACTTGGCGGCCCTACAACTTTTCTTAACTCTCTGGAGCTACTTTAGATGTCATAAGCTTTCAAATGCTGTTTTCATATATGGTCTTAAACCTGAGATCTCCGCAGTTGTAGTAACGGGACATCAATTAAACTGGGAGACAGCATCTATTGTTGAACTAACCAATTTAGTTACAAACTTTCCCAGACTCTTGAAGCCAAAAGGGTTTCTAAGGTTAGCGAATTAATGACCCTTCAGTTACAACAATTAAAATCTCCAAGTCAAAAGAAAACTGCTAAAACCTTCCAATGGGACAATGCTGGGTATTTGTCACTATTGTAAAAACCCTGGCCTTTGGAAAGGTGAATGCTATAAATTAACAAATAAACAAAAGACTGACATCGCCTCCCCTTTAAAAAGTCCCACAATCTGAATGAGAATGAAGGAACTGGGGGTGTGTGGGGGGGGTATGAAATAAGGACTTTTTCTGTGATAAGTCTTAATCTGCAAGGAGAAACTACTTAGTTATTAATGAAGAATCTTGCCAGTTTAAAAGCATCTTTGAAGAACCCTATCTACTATTAACTCCATCCATTTACTAAAGATCCTGCCTCAGGGTATTTAACCCTCAAAAATTGTGGGGGTCACCCATCAGGAACCAGCATTGGTTCACTCCCACCCTGTTCTGAGATCTCTTGATCCAATTTAGGGTTATTCCCAGTTTTTGCTCAATTCTTTTATCACTGTCTATCTATAGGAAGAGATTTTTATCCAAATAAAATTGTCATTTATAATTTAATGAACAGGAAATAGTATTGAGTCTTTTTATCCTTAAGTTAACAGACACAGACTCCGAATAAGACATTATTCAGGAAGAAGAAGCTGTTTATTATAAACAAATGCTTGTCATGCCTCTTCAAAAGTCTACTCAGGCCAGCCCTGTCCCTTCTGACACCTTCTCCCTCGTTTCTGAAACCTTACAGGCTTCCATATTCACAGATGTAGGTTGATTTGTGCCAGCAGAGTCGATTAAACCCAATAGCACCCTAGAAGGATATGCAATATTGGAAGAGAAACCAAATGAAAGACTCATTAGAATATGACTTTGTTGTTGTTGCTAAGTGCCGTCAAGTCGGTTCCGACACATGGTGGGCTATTTTACCAGACCCTCTGCAACAAAGATATGAGAGACCAAATAAAACAGACTCAGATGAAAATCCTGGAACCCTCCAATGTGGTCTTGTCCATTAAGATGTTCCCCATAAGATTGACTCACCATTAGTTTGGCAAAATGAAGTTATGTTTTTTTTAGCCAAAGCTCCTCAGGAAAACAAAGTACTTGTAGAAGAAAGACTATTCCATTGTTGATGACCTGTGCTGGCTAGTGGCCCCCTAAGGAGCTCTGGTAGGGTAGTAGTGATTATGCATGAGTAGGGCTGCGAACCTCAAGGTCAGCAGTTCGAAACTACCAGCCATTCTGCGGAAGAAAGATGAGGCTTTCTGCTCCCGTAAAGATTTACAGCCTTGGAAACCCTATACAGGGCACATCACCACCACCAGTGGCCCCAGCAGGGACTTAATCAAAAGAGGGGAATAGACACTTCAGACATGGAGGTGTTCATCTCAGGACAGGAATGGTAGAATCAACATGCATTCACAGAAAGCAAAGATCAAAGAATGTAAACAATTTGTTCTTGGAACAATGTGTCAGGATGTAATCATTTGTTTCTAAGAAGAATGTATGGGGTCCTGGTGCGGTGCTGCAGGGTAAACACTGGACTGCTTACACAAGGTCGGTGGTTCAAACCCACCAGCTGCTCTTCAGAAACCCTGTGCAGAGTCACTATGAGTCGGTGGTGCCTAGCAATAACAAGGAAGATTGTATATAACCCAATTGACTGGCACCATTTACCTAGGGGGTAACACTCACTTCCTGCCCCTGAGACCAATGGCCAAACTTCTTATTTCAAAGGATTTCTGAGATAAAGTTGAATCAGGCATTATCGGTACTACTCGTTCCTCTTTGTGAATAAATCTCTCTAATTGGGTAGAGTCAGGGAACTGTTTCATAGTTTCACCTAGCCGGTCCAGCATGAGCTGTTCTATTCCTCAGTAAAATCCATTTTCTTTCTTTCCTAACAGAGTATGAGATTTTATTATTTGATACAAGGATGTGGTTAGCACAATTAGGGCAGGCCATAACATTGGCAGAAAGAAGGATCAGAAGAGACCCTTCTAAGCCCTCAGGGAGGTCTTGGTGTCAGAACTAAGTGGTGTCAGAGAAAACAGACATGTGTGGCCAATGAGCAGGGGCGTCAGGTCTGAAGTCCACCAGGCACCAACTATATTAAAAATTAGGTAGCAGACCATGGGTATATGAAACGTGGGTGAGGAGAAGCCCTGTGCATATACTCTGAGATTAGTAGATAGAATGAAAGCAGATATTGGAAGATTAGTAGATAGAATGGAAGCAGACGTTGGAATTATTTTAACTTCCCCCAACACGAATCCTTGAGGAATAGAGTCACTGAGTGGTTTAAATGGCTAATACTCTCAGCAGCTAACCAAAGGTTGGAGATTTGAGTTCCCTCAGAGGTACTTGGGAAGAAAGACCTAGGAATCTATTTCCAGAAACCTAGCTACTGAGAAACCTCTGGAGTGTAGCTGTACTCTGCTACACGTGGTTGGAAATGGACTTTACAGCATCTGGTTAGTACTTGGGGAGAAGTTTTATTTTCATATTCATTTGTTGTTGTTGTTGTTAAGTGTTGTCGAGTTGGTTCCGACTCATAGTGACCTATATAGGGTTTCCAAGGAGGAGCTGGTGACTTTGAACCACTGATCTGGTGGTTCAAAATGACCTTGCGGTCCAGCGCCACACCAGAGTTCTGCACAACTCTGTCCTTTAGAGTGAAGAATCCCAATTCTGCTCAGGTCTCTAGGAGGGCCAGGTTGAAAAGTTACAGTGTGAAGGGCTTCACCTTGGGTGTTGGGAATTTGAATTCTGTCCCAGACAATGGAATCAGAATCAACATTTGAACCAGATGTCCAGGTGATACTTACTTTGGCATAAGAACCGTCTGGCCACCTCTGGGGAGTCCTGGTGTGGTGCTACAGGGTAACCGCTAGGACCATAATGTCAGTTTGAACAGCACGGTCGGCAGTTCAAGCTCACCAGCCTCTCAGTCACTTAACAACAACAACAACAACAACAACAACATCAATGCATGGATCTTTATGAATCACCCCGACTATGACTTCCTGTCTCTGGAGCATCCTCTTGGTCATTAATGTGGGTCTGAGTAGGCTATGGTGCTGTAAGATAAGCAATGGACTCCTGTCCTCAAGTTTGAAGGTTCAAACCTACTAGCTGCTCCTCTGTAAGAATGTACAGCCTCGGAAACCCTATCCAGGGACTACTCCTTGGCAGGGAGCTTGTTTGTTTCCCCTCAGAGCAGGTGGGCAGGGAAGAAGCACCTGCTTACCTTTGTATGTTAGCTCACTAGACTGGCCCTCTTTACCCGCGTGCACCAAGCACACTGGAGACAGTTTTGTCGTCATCTTGAGCTCCAGCTGTACTTGACATATTTGCATGAAAGGCATGTTTTTTAACCTTTTGTGAGTTGTGCTTTCACACCGATTGTCACAGTGCTGAGGGGCAGGGTGGCACTGAGGTCAGGTGTCCAAACACTGGACAATGTAAATACACAGTAGGAGAAAGGAAGGCTCCAGAATGTCAGTCTTGTTTCACTTGCGCTTGGCCCTAAGTGTCAAGGTCTGGCTGGACAGCAGTAGTAACCACGCAGTCCTGCACTTAAGTTCTGAATAGGAAGCTGGCCTCCACGTTGAAAAAGAAATGAGGAATCTGGGCATTTCAAATGTTCAGAGTCACTGAAGAAGGGACGGAAAGGATGGAACCGTGCTAGCCTGCAGAAGAGACTGCTGAGTCATTATTTACCAAGAGTGTCCTAGAACACGGCAGCTTTCTTAATAGAGAACACAGCATTGTGGGAGGCACAGAGGCCAGCCTGGGCTTTTCAAACTAAAGATCATGATTCAATCTTGTTTTTGTTAAGTGTCATCGAGTCAGTATTGACACACAGTGACTCTGTATAGGGTTTCCGAGGAGCAGCTGGTGGGTTTAAACCGCCGACCTTGTGGTTCGCAGTCAGTACTGATCCTATGGTGCCATACCATGATTCAATGATGGTCGTGGTGGTTATGTGCCGTGGAGTCGGTTCCGACTCATAGCCACCCTGTACAGGGTTTCCGAGCCTGTAAATCTTTATGGGAGTAGAAAGCCTCATCTTTCTCCCACAGAGCAGCTGGTAATTTTGAACTGCTGAGTTTAAGGTTCGCAGCCTGATTCATAACCACTACATTACCAGAGCTCGTAAATCTATTTAGCAAGCCATGGGGATTTTTTTTAATTAGTCTAAAATGTTGCAGTTGAGTTGACTCTGATCCAAGGCCTCAGTTCTGTGTAACAGAAGGTTACTGGTCCATTTTCATGGTTGTTAGTCTGTTTGATACATTGTTGCAGCTACTGAATAGTGTCTTCCAGCCTCACTAGAGCTTTCCAATCATTGTCCAGCACGATATTAACCAAACTTCTGTTCTGGTTATTGGACTATGAACCACAAGGTTGGCAGCTTGAGACCACCAGCTACTCCACCAGAGAAAGTTGAGGTTTTCTGCTAAGGTTTACAGCCTTGGAAACCCTATACAGGGACGCTATGAGTCAGCACAGATTCAACGGCATTTAACACCATTATCATCATAGCATTTTCACTGTCTAATTTTCAGAAATCGATTCCCAGGCCTCTCTTCCTTGTCTTTCTTAGTCTGGACGCTCCCCTGGGACCTGTCCATCATGGGAGACCCTGCTGATATTTGAGATTCCAGTGGCAACACACACAAGCCCCCACAATACAACAGACATATGGATGATGATGGATGATGAACAGTATTCTGGTAGTGTAGTGGGTATGTATTGGGTTGCTAACTGTAAGGTCAGCAGTTCAAATCTACCAGCCACTTGGCAGGAGGAAGATGAGCCTTTCTGCTCGCGTTTAGATTTATGACCTCGGAAACCCTCTGCAGAGCTACTTTGAGGAGGAACTGACTCACTGGCACATTACCCCCCACCCTAAGGAGCTCTGGTAGTGTAGTGGTTATGAATCGGGCTGCTCCTGCCCCCATCACCTGGATGCATCCCCCTGCAGCTTCCAGATGAGGAGGATGGAGGCATCTGTCTTTCAGTAGACTCCTTCCACCCCAGCATTCAGAGTTCAGTTCCCACCCCCTTCTGCTGAAGTCCCCTTGCTCTTCCTGGACAGGCTCCAAGGCACCCCTGTCAGCTCTCCCTTCAGGGTTCTTGGGCTTGAGTCTGCTGTGCGCTAGTGGGCAGCCCAACTACAGTGGTCTTCTTAAAGCCCTTCTCCCTTGAAGTTACTAGAAAATACCCCCCAACACACATGCAGACTAACACACACACACACACACACACACACACTTAAGATTACAGAGAGGAGACTGGGCTGGGTGCCACACCAACCACTCTCTCCAGAGTGCTCCCCCTTCCCCAAATCCCCAAATCCCAACTCCTGATTCTTTCAAGCCCTTGCTATAGTTGGGAGTCCTGGGGTGGCCCTGTGGGTTAATGTGCTCCACTGAAAAGTCGGTTTGAACTGCAAGGTCGGCAGTTCAAACTCACCAACCGCTCTTTAAAAACCCTATACAAGGTCGCTAGGAGTCAGAACTGGCTTGATAGCACTTAACAACAAGAGTTGGTAAGGTTAACCCATTCTCAGCCACCTCCTCCAAAATTCAGTGTCTTATCTGGCACCTCATTTGCTGGCTGGCATTTACGGAATCTTGGTAACTATGCTGAAACTTCCATTCAAGCATCTTGTTAACTTAGCCATTTGTTGTTGCTATTAAGCGCTGTTGAGTTGGTACCAACTCATGGTAACCCTGTTTAAGTTTTAAGAAGGGTCTGGTGGGTTTGAACCACTGACTTTGTGATTAGCAATCTAGTGCTTATCCTCTAGCACCATACCAGGACACCATCTCAGGCATTGTTGTTGTTGTTGTGTGCTAACACATAGCGACCCTGTATAGGGTTTCCGAGGAGTAGCTGGTGAGCTTGAACCACTGACCTTGTAGTTCAGATGGACTTTGCAGTCCAGGGCATTAACCAACAACGCCACCCCAGGACTCCTAGGCAACCACTAGGCAACCACTAATCTGCTTTCCCCTTTACTAGGATTTGCCTATTCTGAACATTACCTATTAGAGCAATGCATTTTCCCAGAGGGCAACTTGGACAATTTCCCACATTTAGGAAGAACAAAAATTTGTCTTTTTAAGTTTTATAATAATTCTTGAAAGAAAGTTATTTCCAACTTGATTATTTTTCAAAGTTTCTTGTTTAGGCTAGTCTACATGCTTTTCATTTGAATAGAAATCAGTCAGTTTACTAGTTTATACCCACCCTAGAATATGATGGATTTATAGATAAGTTCATGGAGAGTTGACATATCCATAATATTGATCCTTCTGCTCCGCATTGACAGAATTTCTCTCAATTTACTTAATCTTCTTGAATTTTTCTCAGCAATGTTTTGTAGTTTTCAATCTGGCAAATCTTTTGTGAAATTTATCTCTAAGTATTTAATATTTTTGATGGCTAAGTAGTTAATAGTTTGGGTACCAAAAATATCAGGTGGAAGGTTCTTTCTTGCCCCTTCCCAGTTATTCGCCTCTGTAGGATAAACCCTGGACTACTAAACCACATGGTTGGTAGTTCAAACCCAGCGCGCCTCAGAAACCCTATACAGGGTCAATATGAGCTGGAACCGACTCAAAGGCATGTAACAATAATAATTCTTCCACATACGCATTGCTGTTGTTGTTAGGTGTCAATGAGAGTCAATTCCAACACACAGTGAGTGATCCCATGTGACAGAGAACTGCCCCATTGAGTTTCCTTTATAGAAATGGATTGTCTTGTCTTTCTTTTGCTGAGCTGTTGTTATTAAGAGTCGTCAAGTCAGTTCTGACTCATTGCCACCCTGTATAGGGTTTCTGACAAGCTACTGGTGGGTTTGAACCACCAACCTTGTGGTTAGCAGTCCAGTGCTAGCCTACAGTGCCACACCACGACTGGATTCAAACCCTCAAGCTCTTGGTTAGCAGCCCAGCACTTAACTATTTGCACCACCAGGGGTCTTTCAGACTTAAATCTTTGTTAACTGCTTTACCTGGATTTGAACTTTATATCGGTGGGCTCTTGCAGTGTAGATTCTTTTGTGTCTGTTCCTTTTCAAGCATCACAACATCCCTGTGACCCATCCACATTGGTGCATGTATCAGTGGTTGGTGGTTTTTTTCTTCCTACTCTGTTCTCCAGATATGAATATATATTTGAACAGCTTTTTAAGCATTTCACAATGCCTCTAGAGAATGGTAACAGATGCCTCCGTGGGTCCCCAGGACAGAGTTCAGAGCTTGATTCCAATGCCAGGTCAGTCTGAACCCTTAACGCGGTACCGAGCCATTCCAAACTCAGCATCTCTTTAATTTCCAATTATGTTAATTATGATTTATGGAGAGGACAGGACAAGTAGTTCATTGCCTAACTGTTGTGAATTACGGAAAAAGGTTATTATTGTTAAGGGCTGTTTAGTGAATTCCGACTCATAGCAAGTCTGTATAGTGTTTCAGAGGTTGGAAATCTTTGCAAGAGTAGAAAACTTCATCTTTCTCCCACAGAGTGGCTGGTGGGCTCGAACCTCCAACCTTGTGGAGGTTCAGTCCAGTGCTTATTATACAGAGCCCCACATTCCATGAAGAAAGGCAGAGAGTCTGGAAATCATAAACCATTCCCCCAAACCCTGAGATAAAAGGGAAGAAGGGACCTTTAGCAGCCCCACCCCCCACCCCGTCCCCAGGCGGCTGATGGTTGGCTGGCATGAAATCGATAATTCAAGTGCACGTCCCTACTGCATTTCTTCTCAGCCAGCTTCTCATCTGTTGACTATGTGTCTGGAGACCTGCTTGTGTCTGCCAAAATAAAATGTACTGCAGGCATACACATCTGGCTGGTGATGGTTCCAGCCAAGGGAAGAGAGGACGGGATGTCCTTCGGCCTGTATATACACTTGAGCCAGACAGGTGTGTTAGTCCATGAGCCAAAGGAACTAAGCCCTTGGTCTTCTCAACAAGATCTTCCCAAAATTCCCAGCATGTGGTGTCCAAACATCCTGTAGTGTCCACACACATTCGTTCCCTAAAGTCCGGTAGGGCTCTGAGGTTCAGCTTCTCACATCTGCTTTGCTCAAGCCCTAATCTCGGTGTCCCTGGGTTAGTGTTCTGGCTTAAATAAATAAGCAGGCATAACTGGAACTAGCTCATGTGGCCGAATTCTCGCCTTTCATTCAGGAGATCTAGGTCCGATTCCCAGCAACGCCCTCATGCTCAGCCAACACCCATGGTCAGTGTAGTCTTGTGTTTGCTCCGATGCTGAATTGGTTTCAGAGAAGCTTCTAGGCTAAGAATGACTAGGAAGAAACGCCTGGTGATCTGCTTACCAGCATCAACAGTGAAAACCCCATGGATCCTAACAGTTGTATCCATAACCCATCCTGGGGCAGGTGCAGGGCCAGACAGTGTTTCGTTCCATTGTGCATAGGTTCACCATACATCAGGGGCCAACTCAGCAGCTGCTAACAACAAGTTATTGTTGTTAAGTGCTGTCGAGTCCTTTCTGACCCATACGACCCTTATAGGGTTTCCAAGGATTGGCTGGTGAGCTTGAACTGCCGACCTTGCAGTTCAAACCGACTTTGCAGTCCAGCGCATTAACCCACAGAGCCACACTGAGAGGCCATTTATTGGCTGATACACTGGGACACATGTGTAACAGGAGGAACAATTCTCTCTGCCCTCCTGTTTCTTCTGAAACTAGATGGGTAACAGCCCGAGCTATTTGCAGACCCCACTGGCCCCATCCAGGCATGAGTCTGTATTTTAAGTCCGGGTTGATGCTCCAAACATGCCCTACCCCAGTCCCACAAACAATCCTGCCTCCTGGCTTGCCCTCCTCAGTTCTAGAATATAAGACTTGTACCATTTTAAGTGGATAAACATTCTCCAATCCCAGAGCCCTGGTACTATCAGGTGATATTGCTTAAACCCCACCTTCCAGAACAATGTACCCCTTCGCCACCCTCATTCCTCTGCAGAGACTCTCTGCCAGCCACCCAGGCCTCAGCCATGACTCCCAGCCCATGTGCCCGTGGCTGGTCTCCTCCCGTGGTCAGACTTCATGCTATAACTCCTGAGCATCCCTATCTGAGTGCAGCATCTCAGCTCAGGCCACAGAAGCCCATGTTCCTACATGACTTACACCAGAGAGGAGACACTCGGGTCTGTGTTCTCAGAATGTATTCCCCATCAGTCCTGGTGGACTTCTAAGGACTATCCCAGAAACCTGGATTCTCATCTGGCTTTGCTATTAGCTAACTGGGAGATTTGAAGCAAAGCACAACCTCTCTGGTACAGGTTTCTCTACCTGCCAACTGGGGCCCCTGGCACCCATCTCTGACAGCCAGGTACCTTGTTGTTGTTAAAAAGCCATCAAGTCAGTTCCAACTCATCGTGACCCTGTCTTATATATTTTTTGGCTGATACATGCAGGCCTGATGGGAAGCTGGTGGAGGAGAAATGCAAATAACACCATGTCATCTTATTCAAGAAAATAAAGTGGACTAGTTGGGTTCTTACCTATGGTTCGTGGAAAGAGGAAAGGACCAGTGCATATTCTGGATGCTAACATACTTTGCACAACCCTGTTGGATAAACAGAAGGAAAAGGCTCTGGGGATGTTTTGGTAGACTCTTCGGGCATGTCAAGTGGTGTACTGATGTCTACTTATAAAGGCTTCCAAGAATCAATTGTGTGCATTTCTTCCCGACTCCATGTTCACTGATGTCACATTGGTATCTCGGAGTCAACCATCATGGGTGTATTTACACCATTTACAAACCAGGGCTTCCCTGGCTCCAGAGAGCAGGATGTTAAATAGTTATCAAGTACTATGGATTGAACATGTCCCCCCAAAGTTTGAGTTCCAACCTTTATGCCAATAGACAGGAGTCCCGGTGTGGCACTGTGGGTTAATATGCTGGACCACAAGGTCAGTTTGAACTGTGAGGTTGGCAGTTCAAATTCACCAGCCGCTTCTCGGAAATCCTATGCATAGTCACCATGAGTCGGAACTGACTCAGCAGACATCACGTAACAACGCAAAGAGCAACATACCACATGCCAGTACATTTCGTCCCCTTTGGGGGTAGGGTTTTCTTTGTTATGTTCATGATGGCCACATCAGTGTTGGGTGGATCCTAAGCCTGTCACTCCTGAGTGATAAGAAGCACAAATTAGATACACCGAGAATCAGGGAGGCACAAACAGGGAGACAGACTCCATGTGGGCTCACCCAGGAACTGAGGCATGCCAGAGATACAGAAGCTGAAAGGGACAAGGGCCTGTCCCCAGAGCTGATGGGAAGAGGGCCTTCCCTAGAGGTGGTCCCTGAATCTCCCTTGTAACCTCCTGAACTGTGAGGAAATATATTTCTGCTCTAGAAGTGCCCCTACTTGTGGTATTTGTGTTACAGCTAGGAAGTTTAAGAGAGCAGGATACCTCCGGTCACATTCCTGGACGGATTCAAACACCCAACCCCCTCTGAGACTTGCATCTATCTCTCAGGAAGTCTAAAAGGACCTCACACCTCCTCTGTGCATTCTTCTGATATGCGAACATGCCTCAAATTAGCCTATCTAGACCTCAGCCCTTTAAACACATGGAATAGGTCACCATCATTCTTCCTCCAGATTTTCCAAACTGTCTGGCTGTGCTCCTGTCCCAGTTAAGGCAAAGCTATAGCTGGGCCCACGGCTCATGACACACAAGCTTCCATTGATTCACAGAGCCATTGATCTGTCCCACTTCCCCAGGGTTGAGGGCCTAGACTCAGTGTCCTGGCTAACGCCAGGGAAAAGAGCTCACAACTCCACTCGCATTCCTTTATCCCAGCTAGTTTCCTGTGCGAATTTGTGATAAAGGTTTCCTCTTTCTCACAGAAAGATTCTATTGTCGTTAAGTGCTGTTGAGTCTGTTTCGACTCATAGCGACCCTATGAAGGGTTTCCAAGGACTGACTGGTGATCTTGAACCGCTGACCCTGCAGTTCAAACCGACCTTGCGGTCCAGCGCATTCAGATACTGAATGTGGAATATAGAAGTGAGATGAAATTACAATCGGAGGTGGTTGGAGGCACACTATACCCTGAATCCTAGTCTTCTTCCTTTCTTGATTTGCCATCAGTAGGTTCTCCCTCCATGTGCCCATATTTCAAAAGGACCCTAAGGACCCTGTCTGTATTAGCTCCACTTTCCTAAGCTCCACAGTCACTTCCTCTTCCATGTTTTCCCCTCTCCTTTTCTCCCTTTGTTGATATGACCCGTGACCTGCCTCACACTGTTCACATCTCCACACCTTCCCCTCCCACCCTCATTCTCTTAGGGCCCTTAATCAAATTCAGGACTCCCTCGGTGGTTCAAAGGGCTACACAACTGGCTGCTAACTGAAACGTGGCCGCCCAAGTCTACTCCGAGGTGCTTTGGAATAAAGGCAATCAGCCGCTGAGAACCTTGTGGAGTACAGTGCTACTCTGAAACGCATGTTGTGGTTACGTACCATTGAGTTGGTTCCGACCCATAATGACCAGATTTCCAAGGAATGGCTAGTGAGCTTGACCCATTGATCTTACAGTTCACGCTGACCTCGTGGTCAAGTGCTTATCCCACTTACAACACCACCCCAGGATTCCAACGTGGGGTCTCCATAAATCAGAGTCACCTTGGTAAGCAACTGTCTTGGTTGTAACCAAGTGAACCAGGGCCGTGACTATCTGTTAACTTCCCTGCATCACTGCCTGCCACCCAGGCAGCCAGCTCTCTGAGACATCCTCCCAGCACACGGCCCAACCCCCGGCCCCTCTCAGGAAGGGTCTGCAGGGGCAGACATCACCCTTTGTTCTCACTGACTCTCCTCACACCTCACACCACTGGGCCTTTGCACCGACTTATCCTGCTACTTGGAAGTCCGGCCACGCTTGGCTGTTCAGCAAACCTCTCATTCTCACTGACATCTTATGTCCAATGATACCTCACCTGGGAAGATTCTCCTTGCTTGCCTGGAAGGGGTATCCCTACCTTCCACAGTGCCCCCACACTGTCTTGGTACCCTTCCCCAATTCTCCCCCAGTTGACATGTCTGCCTCTTCCACTGTTCTGGGGTCCCTGCTCAGCAGGGTTCTGTACTGATTTTACTTCCTCAGCCTGGCACCCAGGAGGTAGGCGCAGAGCCAATGTGTGTGGTCTGCCTTCTAAAATCTTGTCTGTCTTGACTTGGTCCAAGTTCTTTTGGTTGCAAAAACCAGACATTCCTTTCAAATCAGCTGAAGGAGTACAAAAGCTGCAGATTTTCTATCTAAGTGATCAGCTCACATTGACTTGGGTTTCTCCATCCTGATTTCAGATTTCTAACAGGTGCTGGTGGGCCCTGAATGCCTCCGCCCCTGCTGACACCTTAAAGGCAGAGTCATGGGAGTCAGGGGCTGCCGTGGGTGCTCCCTCACCTTGGCAGCCATTGTCAGTGACTTGGAGAATTAGAGGTGGCATGACCCCTTAAATGTATCTGCTGAACCTCCAATTAACTTCACACAAGAGGCTGCTGAAATCCTCATGATCCTTGCCCTGCAGTTAGATCTATTGAAGAAGTTGTAATTCAGCCCAAAAGTTGAGGGGAAAAAAAATAATAATGCAAGCTAGTTCTTATTAAGGGAACTCAGTGGCTATGTATGATCAAGACTTGACTGAGAACCACAAGGTTGGCAGTTTAAGCCCATCAGCTGATTTGAGGGAGAAAGATGAGATTTTTTTGCTCCTGCAAAGATTTACAGCCTTAATTTCTATGAGGAGCCTTGGTGTTGCTGTAGGATAAGCGCTGTACTGCTAGCTGCAAGGTCAGCAGTTCAAACCCATCAGCCACTCTGAGGAGAAAGATGAAGCTTTCTTCTCTGGTAAGGATTTACAGCTTCAGCAGTCCTAGGGGATAGTTCTCCTCAGCCCTATAGAGTTGGTATGAGTCTGGATCACTGCAATGGCCATGGGTCTGGCTTTGATTTTAGGTTTGGTTTTAACCTTTATGAGAGCAGATCCCAGGTCTTTATCCTATGGAGACATTGGGTAGGTTTGAAAGTCCAACCTTGGGTCTACCACGTACAACACTGAGTTGTTAAGACCGTCACTACTGTTGTTGTCAAGTGCTGCTAAGTTGGTTCAGACTCATAGTAGCCATGTATAGGGTTTCTGAGGAGCAGTTCGTGGGTTTGAACTGCCAAAAAAACACAACAAATCAACAAGTGATTTACAGCCGTGGAAACCCTATATAAGGTGTCTATGACACCTGTATAAAGTGTCTGACACTTATATAACCCTATATAAAGTGTCAGCTTGCCGACACTTGACAACTACAGTAGTTCTTATTAAACAGAATAATTCCAAATTATGGCTCCAACAATAATCTGTTTTCACAGTCAAGAGAGTTTCCAGCCTATGAGTTCAATTTTGTTCCTGGTTCTGAGTCTTCCTTTCACTGACTCAAAACTGTTCCTGATCAGGCCCACTGTTTCAGGTCTACTTTATCCTCCAGTTAAAATCATTCTTGCCAAGATACTGAGGGTATATCCTGGGAACATTCTGTTATTGCTGATGTTTGGATCTGTAGACTCGGTTCTAACTCAGAGCGTGTCCTCTGCACAACACAACGAAACACTGCCCAGTTCTGCACCATCCTCACAAACGTTCTTAAGCCTGAGTCCACTGCTGCTGCCACTGTGTCAATCCATCTCGGTGGGGGTCTTCCTCTTGTTTACTGACCCTCCATTTCACTAGCATGATGTCCTTCTCCAGGGACTGGTCCCTCCTGATAATATGTGAATGTTTGACAATGAATAAGGCAGACCATAGAAGAATCGATGCATTTGAGTTATGGAGTTGGAGAAGAATATTAAAAGTACCATGGACTACCAGAAGAACCAACAAATTTATGTTGGAAGAAGTCCAATAAGAATGTTCCTTAGAAGCCAGGATGATGAGATTTCGACTCTCATACTTTGGACATATTAAAAAAACAAATCCTCTAACATCTCTCCTTTGTGTATCTTTTACCACCTTCATCTAATCATTACCATTGAGAACCAAAATGTTGGTGCACCAGGGACAAAATATAAAGAAACTGGCAGTAAAGATAATGACTAGACCTCCTTCTCAACCTTCCGTCTTATTCGGTCTTACTAAACCAATAAAATCATTTGCTGTTGAGTTGACCCCAACCCATGGCGACTCCGTGTGTGTCAGAGTAAACCTGTGCTCCGTAAGGTTTTCAGTGGTTGCTTTTTAGCACGTGCCTCTTTTATTTAGCATCTGAGACAGTAATGTTTATGCCACCCAGAAACCCTCAGTGTCACTGAAGACATCTTTGCTGCATCATCCTTGCAATTTAGAATTCGATTCTTGAAGAAAGCATCTCCAAATTGTATTTCTCCTGCCATTCCAGGATCAAAACATGTCACAGAATACACTGAGTCATAGAAAATACAGAAGAATTTACAGGCAACGTAGTCTGTGGAGTTATCACCCCCTGTGGCAGGCAGGTAGTGAGAGGGTGGAACTGTCGTGATAAGGGAAAACAAGGGCTCTTGTTACATTAATGGGAGCTGATTGATTTAATTTGGGGCCTGGGAATAGGAAGTCATGGGAATGGACTTTGGGTTCAATGATGCTGCTGACTTTTTCTCCTCAGTGACTGCAGAAGGTGTTAATTCAGGCAAATGTCATTTTCACAAATGGGTTTGCTGAGAGAGTTCTGAAATCCTGGTGTGGCGCTGTAGGTTGATGCACTGGACTGCAAAGTCTGTTTGAACTGCAAGATCAGCTGTTCAAGCTTACCACCTGCTCCTTGGAAATCCTATACAGGGTCGTTAAGGGTTGGAACTGACTCAATGACACTTTAGCAACAACAGCGGCTTCTAGGGGTGATGGGAACAAGCAATAAGAATTCAAGGAAGACAGAGACGTTAGGAGCCCGAGGACGTCAATGTCTGGAGAGTGTCTAAGACAAGTTCTAGCCCCAGTGACCTGGCCCAGTGAATGGCCAAGGGTCCTGCCTAATAAGCTGGTGGTCAGTGCAGAACAATGAATTCTCCTGAAATACTCATTATGTATTAGGACTCGAAACAAGCAAATGAATAATGCCACTCCCCTGGGGGGTTTGTGTTCTAGTCAGTGTGGGCTAAACACAGTCATTTCAGTAGACAGTATTATGTTGGAACAGGGGCTGGTCAGGGACCTGATTGAACTCGTGAGTCTCTCCTTCTCTTGATTTTGTTGAACCCCCACTGGGTTCTTAGCTAGCCTTCCCCACCCTGCCCTCTCACACCTGGGTCAAATCGCTATTGAATGTCAAATGAACGTCAATTGCTACTGAAGTCTTTAAGCTCTTTGGTAGTTGTCTCGTTGCGATTGGGTAACAGGGACAGGCTGACCTGTGTTCCAGGTCCACTCCTGCTTACTCCACATCTATCACTTATCTCAGATGTATTACATGTCATGATTGACAGCCTCGGAAACCAGACACAAGGACTGACTGGACGCCACAAGCCACTGTGTGTAACTTCATCTTGGGTGCTTCTTCAAATGCATGTCTGCACTAACTCCTTTGGTCTCCAGAAGATAGGAATTATTGTTTTCCTAATTTTTTAGATGAGAAAACCAAGGCTTCTTCAGAAGCTAGTAAATTGTCCAAACCCACACAGCTAGAATGGCAAAGCCTGGTCACGAACCCAGATTGTCACCCAGAATCCCACAGCTCACATTTTTAACTTCTAGCTCCCCAAAAGGGATCATTGCTATGTGGCAACTGAACAAGATAGTTAAATTAACACCCAGCGTTACTCCTGACAGGACAGCTGACACGGCCACTGACTTGGAGAACTTTGGGTTATATCTGGATGGACTCAGGAACTGCCCGGCACAACTGTGTCTGCTGGACACCTTCTCAGAACACGCTACGCAGGCCAGAAGTCTTCCAGCTAACAACGGTCATTAATCTCTGGACTTTGTGCATGAACACACCCTGAGATGACACCCTCGTCCCTAACACACAGGGGAACTGCAGTAAAACAGCTCCAACCCTGTGGGTTGACCATGAGCATGGTGCTCATGTTAGCATTGGGCTCTCTAACTCAAGTTCTTCCAACCTCTGGTGCTCCAAGTGGGGCTGTCTTGCTCCCCAGTAGACATCTGGCAATGTCTGGAAACATATTTGGTTGTCATAACCTGGGGTGTGTTGCAACTGGTCTCTAGTGGGGAGAGACCTGGGATGCTGCCAAACATCCTACACTGGAAAGGACAAAGATGTACCAATCTCCCTTGCCTGTCATTGGGAAACGCTGTTCTGAACCATCCACAGAAATCCACACAAGCTTTTCTCACTTTAAACTATTTCAGAAGAGTATGTGGGCACCTGGTTTTGGTTTTCCTGTCAAACCTTTATTTTATTAAAAATGTTTATTACCTTCCCATCACTCACAGTGACATGAATCCTGGTGTGGTACTCTGGGATAAAGCACCAGCCCAAAAGGTTGGTTTGGACCACAAGGTCAGCAGTTCAAACTCACCAGCTGCTTGTTGGAAATGCTATACTGGAACCAATTTGATGGCATTGATACTTCACGCTGTGATTTTTTTTTTTTTTAATGTTTTATTGTGAATTATGTGATAGTTTACATGGGAGAACATTAGCTTTACATTCATCCTATCATATATCATTTCATTGCCATGGTTACAATCCCCTCCATGCATCATCAACCAATCAAAGGGTATACCCTGCAAGCCTGCCCCCAACACCCCACTGGTCGTCAGCACAGAGCCCCTCTCCCTCTCTTTGTCTACAGTTCCCATCTGCTCCATCTCTCCACGTCATCATTTCTACCTCCATCTCTGGCATTACTGCTTCTCTGGGTAGGGTCCCACTCTCCGCTCTTCTCCGTTGATGGTCCTAGGGACCTCCGCTCCTAGACTGGAAAGTTAATCACTCCCCTCCTTGCTATGAAATGCCTACCTTTACATTTCCAACCCTCACAATCAGTCCTGATAACAATTATTCACTATTGTATCACAAGAGACCCGTCTCACACTGTGACTTTTGTAAACTAGTATTGGGATATGTGCTTCCATCTCTATGGTTTGTTAAAACTTAAACTCATTCCAAAGAGTCTCCCCGTGCTGACCAAATTAGGTCCTGAGATGGAAGCAACTGCAGGTCGTCATCAGGATACCAGGGCTGGGATTAGGGTGAGGCTGAGGGTCACCCAGAACACAACATTTGAGGGACCACTTACTGCTAGGCTCCTGCAGGAAGAAAAACCCAACCTCCCTGCTCTTCAGAGTTCCCAGCAACCCGACACAGGGTCGCTGAATCAGACTTAACAACAACCATGTTCTGGGCAGGATGGCAGAGTAGACAGGCACGCGGGACAGGGCAGACCCCCTGCAACAAGGACGCAGGAGAACAAGTGAGACATGACAGATGGTGACCCCGGACCCCTGAGCTTCAGAGACGTGGATAACGAACTGGGTGAGTGCCCACAGGGCGAGAAAGCCAAGTGGGAGATGTGAGAGAGAAGATGACCGCTGGGCTGACCAGGCGAGGCCATCTTGACCTTTTGTGGGCGGTTGTCAACCCACCCTGTGGTCATAGGATGCATGCTGGAGTTTGGCAGCGAGGGGGGTGCAGTTCTCCCTTGTTCTCCAGCGCCCCCCACCACCCCACACACACACCTGGAGGTTGATGGTGCCCCTCCTCACAGCCTCTGCTCTGCCTGGAAGGGCATGGGGTCTACTAGCCCTGCATCTGGAAGTGCATGGATTCTGTTTCAACAGACCTTATTTTGCTGTTGTTTGTTTTGGAGAGGCAGCGATTGTACCTATTAGGCCCCGCCACATCGACAGAAAAAAATGGTTAAAGTGTTGTTGGAAGAAAACTTTCCTAACATCATGAAAGAGGAGAAAAAATGCATTCAAGAGGCTGAACAAACTCCAAACAGCATAGACCCCCAAAGAAAATGACCAAGATATATCATTATCACATTTTCAAAAAACAGGGCAAGAATCATGACAGCAACTCAGAAAAAACTGAAAAAGTATCTAAACAGGAGAATTAATAAGACTAAGCTCTGATTTCTCCACAGAAAACACGCAGGCAAGAAAGCAGAGGGATGACATATATAAAACTCGGAAAGAAAAATTGCCAATCAAGAATCCTATACGCAACACAATTGTCCCTCGTAAACTCAGGGCATTTCCGGATAAAGAGAAATTAAAAGAATTAAAAAAAAAAACTAGATCAACCTTATAAAACGTGCAAAGGGGAGATCTTCACACAGGACCAACAACAGCAGACAATAACGAAATTAATAAATGAACAGCTTCACCCAGAACCCAACCCAGATTTAGAAGTTGGAAGTTGGGCTGCTAACTTGAAGGTCAGCAGTTCAAAACTATCAGCCGTTCCTTGGGAGAAAGATGAGGCTTTCCACCCCTGGAAAGGAGTCCTGGTGTGGCGCTGTGGGTTAACGTGCCAGACTGCAAAGCCATTTGAAGTGCAAGGTTGGAGGTTCAAGTTCACCAGTTACTCCTCAGAAACCCTATACAGGGTCACTATGGGTTGTAACTAACTCAATGGCACTTAACAACAATAACATAGATTTACAGCCTCAAAAACCCGATGCAGGGTTGCTATGAGTCGGAACCGATTCCAAGGCACACCACCACCAAAGGAAAACAAACATACAAGACTAAAAATAGGGGACCACAAATATTAGTTTGCAACAAAAACCCAACAAAGTAAAAAGAGGGAATAATGTAGTTATAGAACTTCCAAATGAAGAGGAAATCAAGTATATTTCAAGAATAAAATAATTTGACCAAACCCTTCTCCTAGGCTTAGCCTAACCCTAACCCCTTGTTGTTGTTAGATGCTGTCGAGTCAGTTCCGACTCAGAGTGACCCTGCATAGGGTTTCTGAAGAGCGGATGGTGGGTTTGTACCTCTGACCTTGTGGTTAGCAGTCCAAAGCTTATCCTACAGTGCTATACCATGACTTGAACACAGTCCTAACCACAACCATTGTGTTGTTGTTAGGTGCCATTGAGTATGTTCCAAGTCATAGAGACCTTATGCACAACAGAGCCGAACACTGCCCGGTCCTCTCAGCTCACAAACACTGTTACGCTTGGTCCCATGGCTGCTGCAACTGTGTGAGTTTGTCTCATTGACGGTATTCCTCTTTTTCACTGATCCTTCACTTTTTGTTGTTGTTAAGTGCCATCGAGTTGGCTGTGACCCATAGTGACCCTGTATAGGGTTTCCAAGGAGCAGCTAGTGAGCTTGAACCACCGACCTTGCAGTTCAAACAGCTTTGCAGTCTGGCGCATTAACCCACAGCGCCACACCAGGACTTCCCTTTACCTAACATGATGTCCTTCTCCAGGAATAATATGGTCCCTCCTGATAATATGTCTGAAGTATGAGACACTAAGTCTGGCCATCATGACTTATAAGGAGCTGTAGTTTTCTCAGCAGGGATTTGTTTGTTTTTCTAGCAGTCCGCGGGTTGTTTTTTTTTTTTTTTTT
>NW_006408547.1:25039354-25054225 GCF_000296735.1 Chrysochloris asiatica | reverse complement strand
ACTGGTGAGGATTTTTGTTTTCTTTACATTGAGATGCAATCCATACTGAAGGCTGTGGTCTTTGATCTCCATTAGTAAATATTTTAAGTCCTCTTCACTTACCAAGAAGGTTGATAAATATAACATCATATGCTAATGAAAGTAATGTTGGTGATGGTTATGTGCTGTATGGTCGCTTCTGACTCATAGTGACACTGTGTGGGGTTTCAGAGGAGCAGCTGGTGAGTTTGAACTGCCAACCTTGAGATTCAAACCAACCTTGCAGTCCATTGCTTATCCTATAGCGCTGCCCGTAAATAATTATAATCGATTAATAAAAGTGGTACTAAAGTAGTAATGACTGTATTTCCTGATTTGGTCTGGTACCCCCAGTCATTTTCCTGGTAATCCTCCTCATAAGATAAGAATGGCAAGTGTTTTGTAGATGAAGAAGCTGAGAATCAGAGAGGTTAGGTGATTAGCCCAAGGACACTCAGCGTTGTGTGGCAAAGTAGGCCAAGAACTCAGTCTGAACCATGCGGTCTTTCTACATCATCCCTGAAGTTTGGGAGATCTGTGGGGGCCTGGTACCCATGACAGACAGTAGGGGGCACTGTGTTCATTGGGCTGAGACCTACAACTGAGGCAGGAAGAAATAGCTGTCTAAGCATTGACCTGTTCTACCCTCCCCTGACACCTTGGTGTGGCCAGGCCAAGCTGCAGGATTGCTGGGTGCCCTGGGGTGAGCTTGCTGGAGACTTGCAGACTCAGGGTCACTCCGTTACGGCTGTACTCACTGCCTTTGCGATGATGGCTTCCTCCAAAGACATCAGTCAGTCTCCGAAAGAGAACCAGGCTGCTTGTTTTCCCCCATCCTTCAATGATTTCTAAGACGAGGCCTTATGTGTGGTTGTCATTGTGATAGTGTTGTTGTTGTTGTTGTTGAGTGCCGTTCAACTCATAGCGACTCTGCATAGGGTGTCTGAGGAGCAGCTAGTGGGTTTGAACTGTCAACCTTGCGATGAGCAGACCAGGGCTTACCCTATAGCAGCACGCCAGGACTCTGTGATAGTGTTATTGTTAAGTTCTGTTGAGTTGACTCCGAACCATAGCAACCCTGTATAGGATTTCTGAGGCTGTAAATCTTTACGGGAGCAGAAAGCCTTATCTTTCTCCCATGAAGCGGCTGGTAGTTTCGAACTGCTGACCTTGAGGTTTGCAGCCAGATTTGTAACCACTATGCTAGGTGTTTAATAAGCACTCACCTTTGACATGATGCTTAACAAGGGAGCAGTGCCCAGGAGAGGAAACAAGGGTACAGGGGTGGGGACAGGTGGATTGGCAGGTCACACAGCAAGTTCATTGCCCCTGAAGTCAGGTCCCAGTTGCAGTCAAATAGCTTCTAATTCTTGGCAACCCAGTGTATGTCAACATAGAACTGTACTCCCTAATGTTTTCAATGGCTGAAAACTCCAAGTCTTTCTTCTAAGGTGCCTCTGGGTAGACTGGAGTCTCCAACCTCTTGATTAACCTCTGAATGCATTAACTGTGTGTGTCACCTGAGACTCCTCAAGTCAGGGGACGGGTCCTAGCCTTCATGTTCTCTCTGAGTCT
This sequence comes from Chrysochloris asiatica, assembly GCF_000296735.1. Lineage (NCBI taxonomy): Eukaryota > Metazoa > Chordata > Mammalia > Afrosoricida > Chrysochloridae > Chrysochloris > Chrysochloris asiatica. Next base: position 25,052,632 of record NW_006408547.1, on the reverse strand, counting down.
AGTACAGTGCCTGGGACACAGTTAACCTTTCCCCAATCTGTGTTGAGTGAAGAGTGGGGAATGGGGATACAGTGCTAAGCCAAGCTGGGAGGGGTGGGGTGGTGGGAGGGGCTTCCAAAGGAGTCTCAGAAGAAGCTGGGATTGAAACACATTCCTAGAGCGGGAGTCCAGCACATCCACTCTCCTTCACCAAGTAAACAATTGAGACTGCCGCTTCCTTTCCTCTTTTATTCACTCCATGTGGTGGCTGTCTGATGGGTTATCCCTCTTCACAGCTCCCCAGGACAGTCAGTTTCACCTGAAAAGAAGTGTTAAGTGAAAGCTACACTAGCGATCTCTTCCAGCCTGGGGTACACTTGCGGGGCCATGTTCTTCTCACCCACACCCCCAAACACATCAGCCTGTGTCTGTGTCCCTGGACTCGAGCTCAGGACATGGGCTGCTTTCTCTGCCACAAGACTTTTCAAAGATACTGACAAGCTGGTTGAATGGGGATGGGCTCCCAATCCCACGCCCAGTCAAAGCCGAGGTGGCGGGGTGTGGAGGGACCAAACCTCACCCAGGGGAGGACACGTCTGTTCCAGAAAACACACAGCAACTACATCACTTCTCCAAGACTTCTGACACACCACGTGAGTGGCGGGAACTAGATAAGCATGCTCCCAGCCCCAGGGTAGCCTCAGATTTCTGGCTAGTGTTGTTGTTGTCATTAAGGGCTGTCGGTTCCAACTCATAATGACCCTGTGTAGGGTTTCCAAGGAGCGACCGGTGAGTTTAAACTGCCGACCTTGCAGTTCAAACTGACCTCATGGTCCAGTGTTTACCCTACAGAGCCGTATCAGGACTCCTTGTGGCTAATAGGGTTTCTTAGAACCACACCTGTGGTTGCCTAGACGAAGGTGCAGAAAATGGGCAGAGGACAGCCAGGAGGACTAGAGGAGGTGGTCCCAAGTCTATTTGGGGGCATGGTATGAGGGGCTGTAGGAAGAATCCTCTGACCCATCACCACTGCGGCTATTTTACCCGATGAGAGAAAAGAGAAAAACAAAACCACAATTAGATGGCGTTTCCGCCTTGGCAGCCTCTTCAAAGACAGGGATTGGTTGCAGGATATTGAAGAAGCAGGTGGAAACACGTCCAGGCCCAGAGGACATTTAACAATCCCTCAAAGTTGCATCTGAGGAGTGGCCCAAGTCATTCCTTCCCTGTCCCTTCCAACCCAGGGCAGTGGTTTTTTCAAATTTAATGAAAATAAATAAATAAATAAAAGCAATGTGATTGGAACATTACATGATAAAATGGATACACACTGTTAGCATTTCCTGAGAATCTGTTTCTTAACTTGTTCAGGGTGTTTAGGAACCTCCTGAGCCACCAAATTCTCCTTGCTTCCCGAAAGTCCTCAGTGTCCCTTGTCCCCAATCCCACAAGTATGGATTCACTGGGGTTAAGAAATGATTGTTACATATAAACATCTTTACCCACATTTAGACTGACATTAAAATATGTATTCCTAAATACAATTCCTATATAGTCTTTTCCAAATAAAAATATGTTTTAAATGGAAAACAAAAATGAAAAAATAAAACGATTGTTATTGTTAAGTGCCATCGAGTTGGTTCCCACTCATAGTGACCTGTATATGGTTTCCAAGGAGCAGCTGGTGAGTTTGAACCTCCAACCTTGCGGTCCAGCGCATTATCATGCAGTGCCACACCAGGACTCTAGACCTAACTTAGCAGAGTTGTACGTTGTTGTTAATATTCATATTGTTTAGTAACTGCCCTCACACAAGGCAAACAAGCACCTCATGGCCTTGGGGCACTTCCCCTCTGCCCCGTCATTTCGCCCTTTGACCCTGCTATTCTGTCTCATCCCCTAGCATGTCCTGGCCCCTGCAAGGTGCCCTCTCATTCCCCTTTTCTAGTCCTATGCAGGTGAGTTGTTGCTTAGCTTTTCTTTGTCTCTTGGACAATGAAAATGGTGGACCAGGATGGGGAAAAAATGGCAACAAACGCTTCATCGTGCTGAGAAGCAGAGACAAGAGCGATGCTGAGCCTGCCGCACCTCCTATCCCTCCCCACCGTGTTACAGGGTTCCAGGAAGTGCCCACACCTGACTTCCTGGGCCCCCACCCTGGAGAGCTGGTGCCTCCCTCCCTGCTACAGATTGTCGCTGACAGGAACCGGCAGCAGATGCTCTGAACTTGGGGTCCTAACCTCCCCACATTAGACTGGAGTGTCCTTGTCTTTGGGGGCAAAGTCATGCTCTCTCTGATGAAGACTAGAAGAAGACCCCAAAAATACTCCTCTTCCCTCAAACCTACCCTTTGAGATACAGAATGAAGCCCTTCTGCCAGGGACTCTAGCTAAAACTGTGGGAAGATACTGCAGTAGAGTAGAAAGCTCTTTGATGCCAAGAGGCCTGGGTTCAAACACCAGCTGGTCATCGGTAGCTATGGGAATTTGAGCTTAATTTTCCTCCCCCGTAACATGGACAAGCAAGTCTCACATGCTGATGCCAACACCAAAACCAACCCAGTTGCCTTTAAGCTGATCTGGACTCATGGTGACCCCCGGTGTTACAGAGTAAAGCTGCTCCATCGGGCTTTTGTGGCTACAGTCTTTATGGAACTGGATCACCAGCATTTTCTTCCGCGGCACTGCTGGATGGACACACACCTTTAGGTCAGTGGTGTAGCACACATGGTGTTCACCTCCCAGGGACTTACGCTGCTATCAAACAGCAGGACAAATGCATCATAAACATGAATGCATCTAGTCCAGTGCTTTCCTGGTAAATGGGCTGTTTCAGTAATAACAGGCTGATACGTGCAGTCCTAACTGACCTATGCCCTTTGAGGAGTTCTGCTTAACTCCAGGCTGACAACGAGGCCCAAACACTTTTCTCTTCCAGCTGGCAGCAGCAGACCTGTTGCTGCGTAAATGATGATGCCTCACATCTGTTTTAAGACTTTCTCATTCACCAAGCACACTCACAGTTCTGACTTTTCAGTCTTCGTGGTAGCCTCACGTTGCTGATCCTATCTGACAGAAGACGAAAGGGGAAGCTCAGAATCACAGGGCTGGGGAAGGGGCCGAGAGAGGCCTGGAACCAAAAATTCTGACTGAGGCTACATCTCAAGGACCCAAGTCCCAATCAGCGAATCCCCCAGGGAGGGTCCAGGGAGTGTACCATTTCCCCATCTCCCCTCCAAGGCCCTAGCCTGGTAGCTCCAGTTCCGTGAACCTGGTTGCTGCCTGTTGTCTCATTTTGTTACTGCTTCGGTAACACAAATGGACCCTGGTATGGTGCTGTAGGATAAATACTGGATAGCTAACCTCAAAGTCAGTGGTTCAAAGCCTCCAGCTGGAGACAGATGAGGCTTTCTGCTCTTGTGAAGATCATGCCTCAGAAACCCTGCACATGGTCACTATAGTTAGAAGGAAGTGAGTTTGGTTTGGTTTTGGGGTCTGTAACACAGTTGCTCAGGGGGCTGCCTTTAAAGGACAGACAATGATTTTCACTCAGTTCTGGAGACTAAATAGCCGCATCCGTGTCTGGGTCCTGACTGTGCCAACTTGTCTGTAGATGTAGGAGCTTCTGGGTACCTGGGAGGCCCTCCTGCTCTGTGCCCATTTCTGGGGCTCATCTGCTTTTTTATATATAAAACTCAGAAGTGATTAGATTTAGAATCCACTCTAGCAGAATACCATCTAACTGACATGACCACAAAAACCGTTTCCAAACAGGATTCCAGCCACAGGAATAGGGGTTAGGAATCTATATTTTGGGAGGACACAATTCAACCCAGAACATCAGTCTTTCTAGCCCTTTGGTTTCACTTTGTTGTTGTTGATGTTGTTAGATACCATGAAGTCAGTGCTGGCTCACAAAGACCCTACACACAAAACCATAAAACAATGCCCAGCCCTGTGCCAGTCTCCCAATCATTACCCTTTGGTCCACTGCTGCTGCCACTGTGCCAATCCACCTTGGGGGTCTTCCCAAAGTTCACTTAACTTGGGCTGAACCATCTGTCTTCATCTGAGCTCTGATGTGCATACTTCCTTTTATATCCGTTTATTCATTCAGCCACAATTGAAGGAATGTCTACCCACCAGGTGGAGTCCAGGGGTGGCACTGGGGGTGAATGCGCTAGAATGCAGGTTGGTTTGAACCACAAGGTCAGTGGTTCAAGTTCACCAGCAGCTCCTTGGAAACCCTACACAGGGTCGCTGTAAACTGAAACCGACTTTATGGCATACAACAGCAGCAGCCTTGGACCAGGCGTCCTGGCATGGCACCATAGGATAGAGAAGCACTCGACCTTACAGTAGGTTTGAACTGCAAGGCCAGTGGGTCAAACCCACCAGGCACCCCTCAGAAACACTATACAGGGTCGCTATGAGTCGGAACCAACTCAACAACAACAACAGGCCTGCACCAAGGACTTCTGGTGTGGTACTGTAGGATCAGCATTGAACTGTGAACCACAGGATCGGTAGTTCAAACCCATCAGCTGCCCCTCGGAAACCCTATACAGGGTCACTATGAGTTGGAACCGACTCGATGGCACTTAACAACAACAAACCCTGTACCCAAAAGCCCTTGGGTGGCACAAATGGTCGAATGCCAAAGGTTGTTGGTTTGAATCCACTGAGAGGTGCCTGATAAAAGGCCTGGCTTTATTGATGTGGGGCTGTAGGGTCAGCACTGGACTGCAAGCCACAAGGTTGCTAGTTCAAATCCACCAGCAGCTCCTCGGAAACCCTGGATAGAGACACTGTAAGTCAGAGCTGACTCGATGACACTTAACAACAGCAACATGTGCTTCTGAAAAGCCACACCTTGAAACTCCTGTGAAGCCCTGCCCTCCTCTGATGCATGGGCCACCCACCGTGAGTGAGCGTCACTTAGAGAGCACCTGGTCTGAGCTTTACTGTGCAGCAGCACTGAAGGGGCTTCTGCCCACGGGGAAGCCTGAGTCTGGTGGGAGAGGTGCACCCTAAACCACTCTGGTGTTTGGGATGTCACTGCTGTGGTAGGTGCCAGGAGGGGTGGCTCATAAGACCGCACCAGGAACAGGGTCAGGTTGTTCTCAGCAGTCTGGTCTCAGCATATCACTCTTGCCCCATGTCCCTTCCTCACCATCCCCCCTCACCCCATGCTGGGTTTTATTTTTGTCCTTTCCCCCCCAACTTTTTATTGACCTAATTTCATACTTGTAAAAAAGTTACGAAGCTAGAACAGAGAGTTCCCATATATCCTTCACCCAAACTCTCCCACCGTGAACATCTTAACACGACGTTCCTGCAGTGATCAAAACCAGGAAATGAACAGGCTTCAGCGGAGCGTCCAGAGTAAGACACCTGGGAAGGACTTGGGGATTTACTTCTGGAAATCAGTCAGTGGAAACCCTACGGATCGCAATGATCCAACTCATGTTTGGTTCCATGTTGGAGGCCAACTTGGCAGAGCTAACAACAACACTGTGAGCTCAGCTACAGACTTGTGGGGATTTCCTCCATTTTTCCACTCATGTCCTGTTTGGGGTCCCATCTCATGTTATATGTCATCTCTTTAGTCTTCAGCGGTTGGTGACAGTTCTGCAGCCACGCCTTGTCTTTCAAGACTTGAATACAGTTACTTTACAGAATGCTTCTCCATTTGGGCTTGTCCTGTTTTCTCAAGAGTACACTGGGGTGATGCATTTTTGGGCAGGAAGACCACAGAATGATGCTGAGTCCCTCTCAGTGCATCAACTCTTTGGGGTTCACAGGGCACCTTGATCATATAGGTAAGGCAGTGTCTTCTGCCTCTTCTCTTTTATAGTTGATTGCACCCCATCTTGGCCTCCTTTAAAAGTGAAATTCAAAAAGATTAAAATAGCAAGAGAGAAAAACCCTAAGAGGACTCCCTAAAGGAAATTTGACAAGATGCTCATGATCAAGAGAAAATCTCTCCCCGAGGAAAGACAGACTTTGGCTTAGCGGAGGGACCACCAGGCCAGCAGGCACCCAGTGGGTGCTTCTTGGGGTGGGGTGATGGAGAAGGGGTGGAAATGCTGGGGTTGGTAAAGAAGCAGTTCAGCCTTGGGGATGGGATCTTGAAGCAGGCTTAGGCAAGGGTCCCACCTGGATCCTGTAGGGCTGAGGGTCACTGAACTCCTGAGAGAACAAATAGAGGAAGTAAGAATGAAAGCCAGAGTCAAAGCAGCAAAGGAGAAAGCCACAACAGCCTTAGTCACAGACCTGCTGCATCCAGGCAGTGCTGGCAGACAGGGGTTGTTCTCCATTTGACTGAGGCCACTCTGAAACCAGTATCTGCACCGCCCGTTCCCTGCACTAGCCCCTCAAGAGTCCGGGGTCCTCTGCTTTCACCAAGGGAGCACCAAACATCATGGCTCCCACTGAGTGCTCTTTCCTGTGAGACTGAAACTGGCCTTCATGGGCACAAACTTCCCTTCTGTGTATTGTTGTTATGTGCTGTCAAGTTGATTCTGACCCATAGTGACCCTGTATAGGGTTTCCAAGGAGCAGTTGGTGAGCTTGAGCCACCGACCTTGCAGTTCAAATGGCTTTGCAGTCTGGCTCATTAACCCACGCGCCAGTCTAGGATCCCTGGAGGCAAAGGCTTAGTCCTCCCCATTGCCTATTCTGGGTGGAAGGCAGAGTGTCCCTATACAGGGTCACTATGAGTTGGAGTTGAATGGCCAGGTTAGGAGAGGAGACATAGAGGTAGGACCCATCTAAAGTCAAGCTGCAAGAAGAGTCACGCAGAGTGGGGGAGAAACAATCAAGTGCCGGTAGAGAACTAGTCTAGGGAGTGTTAACAAAAAAAGTTCCCTGTCAGGAAATAGTGCATTGGCTTCAATCCAGTGCACAACTGGAAGGGTCCCCTGATTCTGGATGGCTTCTTTGGGGTGGGTGGGGGCTTTTGCCACAGAACTGCCTGGGAGCTGGAATGTGGCCTGGGCCCTTGTTCTGGGCTCTTGCCTGCATATTTTTTCCCACTAGAACAGGCTCGCCTGCACTCTTGTGACCCATCACTTCCCTGCCCACCCAGTCACCACATCTTCCTGCTGCTTTTGCTCCTTCTTAGGTGAATACAGTTTCTCCTCTTCCCATGGGACACACCTCATAGCCTTTTAAAGTAGGTGGGCTGGCTTATAGAATGCTGATGAATCTGAAGGTCATGCTCCCACCCAGAGCTGGGCCAGTGGTCTTTGGAAGTCTGGGCAGGGCAGATCAAGGTTAGGTAGGAGGTCTGAGCAGGTCAGAAATCATCCTCTGGCCCCAAGTTCTTGCCAGCTCTTTCTGAGCTCACCTGCATGTTCTTTTGCTGACATCTGATTTCTTACCAACACAGGCTGATTGGTTTTAGTAATGACAATGGAATCTACTCCGTGGAACTTAACAACACCCTCAACAACGTACATCATAGGAGCACTTTCAATACATTATCCACTTAATTCTGGTGCTGGTGTGATGAAGTACATCTTGTTGCCAGTTCTATTTTATAAACCATCAAACTGAGGCACAAAACTACAGGGAGTCTGAGCAATGCAGACTGTCAGAGCTGAACACCATCACCCTTTAGGGCTATGGCTTCTGTTTGCATTCTCGGTTAAGGCAGCTGAAGCAATCTTGAACCTTCAAATCTAGGGTTCCTGGAGGCAAAGGCTTAGTGCTCCCCATTGCCTATTCTGGGTGGTAGGCAGAGTGTCTGCCCAGTTGAATGGCCAGGTTAGGAGAGGAGACATAGAGGTAGGACCCATCTAAAGTCAAGCTGCAAGAAGAGTCACGCAGAGTGGGGGAGAAACAATCAAGTACCGGTAGAGGGCAGGCTCTAGATTTAATACCCCCAGTGATGATGAAACTGAAGAACTTTACCAATGTCTTCAGTCTGAAATTGATCAGACATGCAATCAAGATGTATTGATAATTGTTGGTGACTGGAATGCCAAGGTTGAAAGCAAAGGGGAAAAATCAGCAGTTGGAAAATATGACCTTGGTAATAGAAACAAAGCTGGAGAGCACATGATAGAATTTTATAAGATCAATGGCTTGTTCATTGCAAATACCTTTTTAAAACAATGTAAAAGACAACTATACACATGTACCTCACCATATGGCACACACAGCAATGAAACTGACGACATCTGTGGAAAGAGACGATGGGAAATCTCCATATCATCAGCCAAAACAAGGCCAGGGGTAGACTGTGGAACAGACCATCAATGGCTCAGATGCAAGTTCTGGTTGAAGATGAAGAAAATTAAAACAAGTCCACGAGAGCTGAAATATGACCTGGAACACATCCCACCTGATTTAGAGATCATCTCAAGAACAGATTTGAGGCATTAGACACAAATGACTGAAGACCAGAAGAGTTGTGGGATGATATCAAGCATACCATACAGAAAGAAGACAAGAAAGAGGGAAAAGACCAAAATGGGTGTCAGAAGAGACTCTGAAACTTGCTCTTCAAGTGAGCAAATGGAAGAAATGAAGAGGGAAAAAAAACAACAAAACTCAACAAATACTTTCAAAGGTCAGCTTAAGAAGACAAAGTCAAGTACTATAGTGAAATGTGCAAAGACCTGGAGTTAGAAAACCAAACAAGAAGAACATGCTTACCATTTCTCAAGCTGAGGGAAATGAAGAAAATATTGAAGTCTTGACTTGAAATATTGAAGGATTCTATGGGCAAAACAAGGAGCTCTGGTAATATAGTGGTTGCTAATTGGGCTGCTAATCTCACTGTTAGCAATTCGAAGCTACCAGCTGTTCCGTGGGAGAAAGATGAGGTTTTCTGCTCCCATAAAGATTTATATACTTGGAAACCCTATACAGGATCACTATGAGTTGGAACCGACTCCACAGCACATAACAACAACAACAACAACAACAACACAGGCAAAATAGTGACTGATGCAGAAAGCATCAAAAGAAGATGGAGGGAATACACGGAGTCTCTGTACCAAAAAGAAATGGATGATGTTCAACCATTATAAGAGGTGGCATATGATCAAGGGTCAATGATATTTAAGGAAGAAGTCCAAGGTGCATTGAAGGCATTGGCAAAGAACAAGGCTCCAGGATTGATGTTATACAAATGGAAATCTTTCAACAAAATGATGCAGCACTGGAGGCACTCACTCATTTATGTCAAGAAATTTGGAAGACAGCTACCTGGTCAACTGACTGGAAGAGATCCATATTTGTGCCCATTCCAAAGAGAGGTGACCCAATGTTGTTGTTGTTGTTGTCAGGTGCCATCGAGTCAGAACCGACTCATAGCGACCCCATGCACAGCAGAACTAAACATTGTCCCATCCTGGGCCAACCTCACTACCGCCGCCACACTTGACGCCATCAATGATGCCACCTGGCTGATCCATCTCGTTGGGGTCTTCCTCTTTTTCTCTGACCCTCCACCTTACCCAGCATGACATCCTTCTCCAGCAACTGTTCTCTACGGACAGACGAAGCCTAGACATCTTGGCCTCCAAGGAGCACTCTGGTTGCACTTCTTACAAAAGAGATCTGTTGGTTCTTTTGACAGTCCATGGCACTTTCAGTATTCTCCTCCAACACCACAACTCAAAGGCATCAATTCTTCTACGATCTTCCTTATTCACTGTCCAGCTTTCGCATCCATATGAGGTTATTGAAAACACCATGGCCTGGGTCAGGCGCACCTTGGTCCTCAAGCCGACATCTCTGCTCTTCAACACTTTAAAAAGTTCCTGTGCAGCAGATTTGCCCAGTGCAATACGTCGTCTGATCTCTTGACTGCTGCTTCCGCGAGTGTTGATAGTTGATCCAAGAAGAATGGAGTCCTTGACAACTTCAATCTTTTCTCCATTGATAAGAATGTTGTTTATTGGTCCAGTGGTGAGGATTTTTGTTTTCTTGACATTGAGATGTAATCCATATCGAAGGCTGTGCTCTTTAATCTTCAATGTTGTTGTTGTTGTTAAGTGCCGTCGAGTCGGTTCCGACCAATAGCGACCCTGTACAGGGTTTCTGAGGGTGTAAATCTTTACGGGAGTAGAAAGCCTCATCTTCAATAGAATATGGAAATTATCAGATAGCATCATTAATATCACATGCAAGTAAGATTTTGCCAAAGGTAATTTAAAAATGGTGGTTTGACAGGGAACTACCAGAAATTCAAGCCAGATTCAGGCAAGGACTTGGAATGAAGGGTATCATTGCTGATGTCAGATGGATCTTGGCTGAAAGAAGACAATACCATAAAGATGTTTACCTGTGCTTTATTGACTATACAAGGCTATCAATTGTGTGGTTCCTGACAAGCTATGGACAGCATTGCAGAGAATAAGTATTCTGTAACACTTAACTGTGCTCATGAGGAACCTGTTCATAGACCAAGAGGCAGTCATTTGAACAAAACAAGGGGACACTGATTGGGTTAAAATCAGGAAAGGTATGCCCCACAGTTGTATTCTTTCAGCATACTTATACAATCTGCATGCTGAGCAAACAACCCGAGAAAATGGATTATGTGAAGAAGCATGTGGCATAAGGATTGGAGGAAGATTCGTCTACTTGCAGATGATACAACCTTGCTGAAAGCAAAGACTACTTAAAATAAATATTGATGAAGATCAAAGACCACAGCCTTCAGTTTGGGTTGCACCTCAATATAAAGGAAACAAAAATCCTCACCACTGGACTAATAAATAACACTACGATAAATGCAGAAAAGATTGAAGTTATCAAAGATTTCATTTTGCTTGGACCCTCTGTCAACACTCATGGAAGCAGCAGTCAAGAAATTAAACAATGTATTGCATTAGGCAAATCTGCTGTACATAATTCTTTAAAGTGTTCAAGAGTAAAGATGTCAATTTGAGAACTAAGGTGCGCCTGACCCAAGCCATGGTATTTTCAGTAGCCTCGCATAGTGGTTACGAATCGGGTTGCTAACCTCAAGGTTGGAAGTTCAAAACTACCAGCTGTTCCATGGAAGAAAGATGAGACTTTCTGCTCCTGTAAAGATTTGCAGCCTCGGAAACTGTGCAGGGTCAGTATGAGTCGGAACCAACTCCACAGTACTTAACAACAACAACAACATATGCATGTAAAAGTGAGACAGTGAATAAGGAAGACCTTAGAAGAATTGATGCTTTTGAGTTATGGTGTTGGAGAAGAATATTGAAAGTGCCATGGGCTGCCAAAAGAACAAACAGATCTGTGTTGGAAGAAGCTCCTTAGAAATATTCTAATTTCTAAGGTTTCGTGTCTCATATTTGGACATGTTATCAGGAGGGACTAGTCTTTAGAGAAGGACATCATGCTTAGTAAAGTGAAGGAACAAAGGAAAGATGAAGGTCCCCAAGGAGATGGATTGGCGCAGTGGCGGCAGTAATGGGCTCAGGCTTAATAATGACGGTGAGGAGAGCCCAGGACCAGGCCGGGTTTCGTTCTGTTGTGCATAAGGTCGCTACGAGTCAGAACCGACTCAACAGCACCTAACAACAACAATAACAAGCAGGTTTGGCCAAGGTCATTTGCTGCCTGAAACAGGGCTCCACCTCAGACCCTGGCTGGTTAGCACGTGGGGTTTTCTTCTCTGAATTTCTTTGGAGAATCCTGGCTCCTTCTCAGAAGGTTTCCTGGCAGCAAGCGGCCCAGGTTGGGACATGTAGCCCTCATTCCGGGCCTGTCTGCAGCTGCCTGACGAAGCCTTGGAAATGGCAAACATCTCTGACTCCTTTCATCACAGGTTTGGGAGTTTAGAAAACTGGGCCTGGAGAGGTAAGGCCCTAACCTGCCAGCCTTGGCACTGAGCGGTGCTGAAGGCAAAGTCAGCAGGTTGAGGGCCTCAGTAAAGCTCTCCCAGGCTTAACATGAGCCCTACCATCTCTTCTAGAGGTTTCTAGCTCAGAGGCAGTGTGGCAGCAATACAGTCGGAACTGACTCGATGGCACTAAACAACAACAGAGAGAGAGAGAGACGAAGCAGCAGACCTGAAGAACTGTGGCATCAGCTAAGGAATCAGATGGAACAGGGGCAGACAGCGCTGCAGATGCCCTGTGTCACTTTGGACAAGGAACCCAATGCATTACTGCCTCAATTTCCCCGCTGACCTGGGTCTACTAAATTTTGCAAACAATCAAAATCCACTGCAATTGACTTGATTCTGACTCATATCTGCCCGACAGGATTGAGACGAACCATTCCCTAGGGTTTCCGAGGCTGTAAATGGTTACAGGAGCAACAACCTCCTCATTCTCCTGTGGAGTGACTGACCTTTTGGTTAGCAGCCCTGTACTTAACCCACTGAATCACAAGGACCCCTTTGAACACAACATCCAAGGAATAAGACTAGCTCTTTGGTGCCTGCTGAGTCTTAGACTGAAACCTGACGTTGAGCCTCGAGGCACGGTCGAGCGCCATTCTGACATCACCTGTGTGGTTTTGACATCACCTGTATGCTTTCCCTAGGGAGAAGGGTCCAGCGGTACCCACCTCACAGGTGTGCTAGTGTAACAGTGTGTAGTCCACGGCAGATGCTCAGGGATACTGGCTATCAGTCCTACCAAACACTAAAAAGTGGCCTCTTCTGAGATCTGTATTGAAGAAACCTCAGGACTCTTTGGAGTTGAGGTATTTGGCAAAGAGCGGAACGTTTGTCCTCTCTCCTCATAATTAGGCCACTGTTCTCCCTTTGGTTGATAAACATCAGGCACCTTCCTTCTGAAACTGAGACGTGTCATTTCCAGGTCCCCGGGCAAAATGTGGGTCTTCCCAGCACGGTGAGCCCTGCCATGGGGTTCTGCTGACCCCGCACACCTGCGGGGCTGGCTAGCGGGCCCAGGGCCTTCCAACGATGGCAGCTGAGGATGGCAGATGGTCTGGAGTTAAAGCAGTAAGCCTTCCCAGTGATGCCCACGCCCCTGGGGCTGGGGCGGCGCTGGTTTTCCACCCAGCTGTCAGCTCCATTTGTGCAGCTCTAGCACACTGTGTCTCAAGCCTCAGAAATTTCCCATGGGGCGCTCCTTGACAGAAGCCTCCTGCTCTATGGGAGCCCCCGTATTGCTAAAGCTGCATGAAGGACCACTGTGGACTGGGTCTACCAGATCAGCGTGCCCACCTGCTCCTTCAGCTCTCATTTGTCTGCAGTGTTTTTGTTTTGTTTTTCTCCCTCCATTGCATCTTGCAAGAGCACACCATGTAAAGACCTGGAAGTAAATATGTGGAAATTAATAGGTTAATGCCTAGCTACTTGAACACTGTTGTT
>NW_006408547.1:25035671-25039199 GCF_000296735.1 Chrysochloris asiatica | reverse complement strand
TGAGATTAGCATGGTAAATATTAAATAATAATCTTCCAGGGTACCTGAATATACTAGAAAGAGGAAAGGAAGAAGACAGTACAGTAGGGAGTGATAAAGAGACCATGAAGCAAGCCTGAAACTCTGCCTCTGGCTTCCTGGAGCAGGCAGAGCAGGAACAGGTGACAACGAAACTGCCATGGCAGGATCCCACAGAGCCATAGGCTGTGACCCAAGCCAGTGGATGGCATGTCACCCAGTCAGCAAGTGCTGAAAACCTGCTCTGTCTAAAGGCGGAATACCAGTCAGGGGGAGTTGTGCTACAGTAACATATATAAACACAAACAACCAGTTGCCATTGAATCGATTCTGACTCATGGGGTCCCAACGTCTGTGATCTTTCACAAGAAGATAACTAGGGCTTTCTTTCCAAGCATCTAGGTGGGTTCGAACCACTAATCTTTTGGTTACTAGTTGAGAGCTTAACCACTTGCACCAGCCATAGATTCCTAGATTGCTGTTGTTAGGTGCCGTTTAACTGGTTCCAACTCATTACAACCCTATGAACAACAGAAAGATCTTACATCATCCTCACAACTGTTGTTGTCATGAGCCTCCTATACAAACTCCCTAGTCTCAGTGACAACACATGTAGGTTTTTGTCTTACACACTGCAGGACTAGCAGCTGTCCAGGAGAAGCTCATCTAAGCTCCTACATGAAGAGCTAAGCTGGTTGTAGAATCACTGTGTGTGTGTGATGGGGCAGTGGGGCAGGGGGTGGGCAAGGGGGGCAGCGACACAGTGTGAGGATATTTTGACTGCTTCTGTCCTCTCATGAGAACTAGCCACACAGCCCATCCTAACTACCAGGGACTGGGAGCTATGATTATCTTGTGCAGCCAGGAAGGACACTGAAATGACCCTGAAGTCTCTATGTCATTGAGGTTCTAGAGAGACCACAAATTTGAGTAGTACCCTCCTTGAATTTATAACAAGGATGGAAGGAAACCAATCTGTCCTGAGCATCAACTGTGTAGCAGGTACACTGCTAGGAGCTGGCAGAGTGGGCTTCGGTCCTAGAGGGTTATGTGTGTGGCATGAAGGAGGATGTGGACCATTTAAGTACAGATGGGCCTCTGCTGGAGCTATGCACAGACCACTATGGAATCAAAGGGCAGGGGTATCCAGTCTCTCCTGGAAAGTAGGAGGAGTTTCTGGATGTAATGCCTAGATTGAGTTGTTGTTGTTATTGTTAAGTGCCATCGACTTGGTTCCAACTCATAGCAACCCAGTGTAGGGTTTCCTAGAAGTGGCTGATGAGTTTGAACCAGTGACCTTGTGGTTCAAACTGACCTTGAGGTTGAGGGCTTATCCTATGATACCACACTAGGACTCCATTGAGTTAATAAGGTGAAAAAGACTAGGAAGGAAGGCCTAAGCAATGGGAACAGTTTGAACTAAGACTTAGAGGTAAGACATCACTTAATATTTCTAGTAAAATTAGAACTACCTTATTATTCCTAGAATATCAAGTTCAAGGACAAGAAAACTGGAAGATGTTAACTCACTACTGAAGATAATGTTCAGCTCAGTCAGTTGAGGTCATCTACGGAGATGAGTCTGGCTGAGTCTAAGATCAGACGCAGCAGACATGCGGTGCTGATGGTTGTCACGGCAAACAAAGGAAGTTATTATAACCCATGTCATCTTTAGGGTCACCTTCTCAGTTTAAGGTTATAGAATAGCCAGACATTTTGGCCATATGTTGACTGGATTCTTATGTAGTTTTCCTGATGGAATGTACAAACCATTATTTATATTTACCATGCCAGGTTTTTATACCTTTGAGAGGAGGAATCATGTAGAAAACATTTGGGGCCTCAATATGACGGAATCCTTTCTACTTCTAAAAGTTTTCTGTGTCCATCAGAGTTGGTCCCTTGACTGACTTTTATTTCTTTGGCTCTTATGCATCTGTCCTCTCTGCCTAATTCTTAACTTGATGGAAACCTCACCTGTGAATCTCCTTTCTGTCCAAAGTACCACACAACTCCTATCGATTTAAAAACATATTTAACTGAATTGTGTATGTTTTGCAAGACTTTTCAGACTGTGACGATAATTACAAAATGGTTGTTTTTTAGCTTTCACTTGGCACGAAGCTTGGCATTTGGGAGGCGTTGTAGTGTTCCTTGTAAAAACATTCATAGAGTCCCTGTTGAGTGTCAGGCATTCTGTTAAGGACTGATGGGCTGTGAGCAGAGGGAGGGAAGATGATCTACACATGAAACAGGTAACATCCCAGCCTGAGATGCTCACATCCGAAGGAGGAATCTCTTTACCCTATAAGGAATTGATGTAGTTTGCCCCCAAATAACAGTTGCCATAGACAATGAGTATGACAGATTTGGTGTTGCCAGTAGCCACTAGCTTAGCTATTAGAAAGACTCAGGAGACCCATTTGACCAATGCTTTTCCTCATTACAGAGAAGGAAATTGGATTTTTTACAGGATGTTTCAGAGGACAATTTGAAATCCAACAAAAGCAAGGACTGGTGGAGTCAAGAAGACTGCCCAGCCCATTACTGGCCTATCCAGTCTCTGCTCCCCAAGGCCAGGCACCCCAAAGCACTGTTTGTTTTGGACTTGGGCCAGAGCCAGAATTTCACAGCAGGGGGGACAGAGGCCAGATTTTTATTAGTTTAATAGCAAATGAAAGCCAAGTTTGCTAGGAGAAAAAAAGAAATAAAATGGTCCAGGGCCAAAGGAGGCCTCCGCATGGTGTGTAGTAATGCCTCAGAGTTGCTTTTAGGAGCTATTTTCCACTTTTCTTCCAAGCAGCCAAAGAGCCTCCAGCCAAGAACACCGAGAGCTGAGGTATTGCAAAAGCATGATGTTGGCTGGTGCCCTGGGTTGCCGTGGGGGCCCCAGGCCACAACAAGGCTAGGATGGCAGGCCCAGCGTCCAGTCAGCCAGGCTACGTTCTCTTCCATTTTCTCTTGAGCTTTGCCTAGGGTGGGGAGGGACATTTTAGGAGTACTTTTAATGTCAGAAACAAGGTAAAGGGGCTTGAACAGAGGAAAGGAAGAAGGCGGTTGGTCTCTAGAATAGGTGCGCCTGGTAGAGTCTGAAAGTTGTGCCTTCCATAAAGAGAATCCTGTTGTCCTGCCCTTTCCATGGAGTGGCTATCTCCATATACTCATTGCTTCGGTGAAAGAATCATCTCTTGTGGAACTATTGGTGGTCAGGACCAAGCAACAAGGCCTTGGGTTTTGTCCATGTTACACTCCTTCATAGTTTGTTTCTGGAGTTCCATGATGGTTAATCCCTGCTCTCCTCCACTAGACTATAAACCAGGACAGTTGACAAATGCAAATCATGTAACAAAAACTTTCTGAGTTCATTCCTTTGTGAATCCATCAATAACCATGTTGTTGTTAGTTACCATCTAGCCAATTCCCACTCATGGTGTTCCATGTGTGCATGGTAGGAATGATCCAGGAAGGTTTCAAGGCAGATTGCTGGACGTGTCTTGTATCCCACTCATG
>NW_006408547.1:25033622-25034951 GCF_000296735.1 Chrysochloris asiatica | reverse complement strand
GTTCAAGCTCACCAGCTGCTCCTTGGAAACCCTACACAGTGTTACTACGGATCAGAACTGACTCTATGGTACTAACAACAACAGCATGATACAAGGTCAATACACAAAAATCAATTTCAATTGTCTTATATATTAGCAATATTTGAAAAAATTTAGAAAACTAAGTAATATCATTTATAACAGTATAAAAAAAGTGACATACTGCGAAAGTAATAATGAAGGAAGAATAGTCTTTATAACAAACAGCGCTTTGTTAAATTGTTAAATTGGACATCAACAGTCAACAGAACCAAACCTCCCATCTTACACAAACAGCTCAAAATGAATAATGAATACAAATGTAAAAAATAAAACAAAAAACTTTGAGTAAGGAACATAAGAGAAAGTTTTTATGTCCTAGGAGCAGATTTCTTAGACATGATATAAAAAGCACAATCCAGAAAAGAAAAAAATAAAAGGTATTTCAAGAACATGGCTCACACAGTTGCGGAGACTGACAAGCTCCAAAGCTGTGGGATTTCAAGCTGGAGGCTTCTCCTGATCTATGTGGTTGGCAGGGGCTGATTATGTGGAAATTGGCAGGTCCAATGGCAGGCTGCTAGTTCATGGGGCTGTGGGAGCTAATGAACCCCCAGATCTTCAAGTCAGATGGCAGGCTGCTGACTCACATCTCAAGAACTAGAGGTCAGATGATGCTGGGTCTGAAGCAGGATCTCGAGAGCTTTGTCAGAACGTTAGCATGGGTCCAGAACGTCCAGTGAAACTCTCTTTACACCAGATCACAAAACGGAGGATGGTCACACGATACTGGCAGCCATGGTCTAGCCAAGTTGACACAAAACATTCCAACCATCCCAGTAAGATATTAAAAATTCAGTTAGAAAATGGGCAGAAGAACTTCACCAAAGAAGATAAATGGATGGCAGATCAGCACATAAACATAGGTTCAACATTCTTAGCCATTATGGAAATGGGATTGACTGAAACCATGAGCAGACACTACTGTATATTTATCAGAATGTCTAGAAGCAAAGCAAAACAATGTTGACAAGGATGCAGAAGACCTGGCTGGTAAAATGGTGGGCTTGAAAAATGGTATGGACACTCGGGAAAACACAACACCTGGAATAGGTACATTCACAACAGTTTAATTTGTAACACCCCAATTGTGGAAACAATCCAAATGTCCATCTACAGGGATCTAGACAAACAAATCAGGTTATATCCACTAGTAATGACAAATACAAATCCTGGTGTGATGCTGTGGGTTAACGCGTCAGACTTCAAAGTCGCTTGAACTGCAAGGTTGGTGGTTCAAGCTCACCAGCT
>NW_006408547.1:25019769-25031657 GCF_000296735.1 Chrysochloris asiatica | reverse complement strand
TTTCTCCCGCGGAGCGGCTGGTAGTTTCGAACCGCTGACCTTAAGGTTCGCAGCCCGATTCGTACCCAGTAAAAAGGGAACTGGAGGAGGGGCTTTTTCAAGACAGGGGAATAAAACTGTTTGCAGGCCAGCCATGTGGCGCGTCTGCCCATGTCTATTGGGTTGGGTGCATGATTTTGCAAAATTGAATAAAGAAAACCTCACTCTTGTTCAAATGAGTACAGATTGGATCACTTGAGTGTTTGTGGATATTAACCACGTTTCTCACGGTAGCAGCAGATCTAAGCTTTATAGCACCACACTACCAAGTCTCCTGGGAAGCCAGTAAGCAGGTTCAAATTGCCATCTTTTCGGTCAATAGCTGAATACTAACCACTAAGCACTAGGGACCCTCATACACAATTCTAGAACATGCCTGGTAATCTTCAATGTCAGAAAGGTCAATCAATGGCTGTCTGAACATGGGTGCACACAAGGGAGACAGGAAAACCACAAAGGAACAGAAAGTGTTAAAAGATGGTAATGTAGCTTGATCTTATGGGTCTATACATCAAGACTTATCAAATTATTCATCTAAAACATGTGTGTTCTGTTGAATCTCAAATAGATCTCAATAAAACTGAAAAAAAAAAAAAAAACCCCACCAAAACACAAACAACCAAGCAAAAGGCAAAAACAGATGGCATGCAGTTATAATGAAAGGGGTTTTGGCTAATAGAAGAACTCTTTAGAACATATTTGCCTCTGAGAAAAATTTCCCAAATTTAGCACCATTTGGGTGTGATTGAATTTTAGGACAAGGAGTGAACCCTAAAATTCTAAGGGTGTCTGCTAATTATACTAGTGACTTTCCTTGGAATCCTTCTGTGTGACACATAAGTAGAAATGAAACAATGACATTTTGTAACTTTGGAAACCTTTACAGTTTAGGAACCCTGGTGGCACAATGGTTAAGTGTTTGGCTGCTAATCAAAAGTTGAGTGGTTTGATCTCACTCATCTGCCCTTGGGTAGATCTGATGACCTGCTCCCATAAAGACTAACCAGTAAACCAAAGATTCATCCAGAAACAAACCCACTATGTGGACTTGATTCTGACTCACAGGTACACCCAGTAGAACTCCTTCATCTGGTTTCTGAGTCTATACAGCCTTCCAAAGCAGTCTGCAAATCTTTTTCCCACGGTGTGGCTGGGGGACTGGGACCGCTGACCTTTTTATTAGCAGCTCAACGCTTAATCAGCAAAGATTGTTGTTGTTGAGTACTGTCGAGTCGGTTCCGACTCATAGCGACCCTGTGTAGGGTTTCTGAGAAGCGGCTGGTGAGCTTGAACTGCCAACCTTGCAGTCCAAACGACCTTGAAGTCCAGCGCATTAACCGACAGCACCACCTAGAGAAAACACTATGGAGCAGGTCCACTCTGTCATGGGCCTCTCTGTGAGTCCGAATTGACTAGACAGCACTGAGCAAGATCGACTAGTTTACAAGCAGCAGCCTGAACAACTTGCCCAACAAGGCGTGTGTATTCTCTTTCCTGAATGAGCTGTTTCCTCCTTCCCACTGCTCTATGTTAATTCAAGGTCTTATCCTCTTGTTCCTAGACAATTTCAAGTCTACCAAGTAGTGAAGAATAGATGTTGTTAGCGTTGTACCATGGAACACAGCAATGACAATGAAGTAAATACAAAATGAGCTTCTCAGATATAACGCAAAAGGAAAGAAGAAAGACTGAAAATAATACATATTATTCCACTGCATTGATACATTGGTGCAAGACAGGTGAGACTAATCTTTATTAATAAAAGCACATAGTGATTCCATGCGGGAGGGTGGGCATTCACTGGGAGGGACCTGTTCTTGTCAGGCTAACATTTTATATCTTGATCTGGGTGGTAGTTTTATATATATATATACACACACACGCACACTTTACATAATGATGTTTCAGAAATGCAGAAGCTGTTACTATAGTTTCTTGATTTCTCAAGGTGTTCAGTTTTCTCCCTATTCCTACTGCCTACCAGGCCTTGTAAAGAATTCCTGGGATATCAGCCCTTCAATTTGGTCTTCAGACTGTTCTTGTCTGAGATCTTCAATATTGATGCTACTAGGTGCATGTTGGTGTTAACTCGATGTCCTCCAGTTTTTACCCCTCCCACTTACCGTCCTTCCACCACCCACTTCTTAGTCTCATTATCTTGCATTTTATTTATTTCTGCTACCTGTCTTGGAAACCCTAGAAGGCGGGTCTATTTTGTCCTATATGGCCACTATGTGTCTGAGTTGACTCAAAGACCATTGGTTTTGTTTGAATTTGGTTCTCCTCCTACCTGCCCTTCCCCAGTAACCACTGATGAACTTAAGTCTCTATATACTTGCTAATTCTAGATAGTTCATGTAAGTGGAATCATATAATGTGTACGTACTGGATCCCTAATAAAACAAATGTATTTTGACCTAAGTGACACATGAAGAAACCAACCCTACTACCATCAAGTCACTTCGAACCCATAGTGACCCTTCACTGGGTTTCCGAGACTGTAAATCTTTACGGGAACAGACAGCTTCATCTTTCTCCTGCAGAGCTGTTGCTGGGTTTGAACCAACGACCTTGTGGTTAGCAGCCCAAGGCCTAACCCACAGTGCTACCAGACACCATTTAGTGACATGAATACCCTTGACAATTCACAAAGTGTTTTCACAACCATTATCTTACTGACTTGTTATGAAAAAGAAGACATCTGTGTAGTAAGAGATGTTATTATTTTTCTGCCCATTTGACAAATGAGGGAACAGAAATTATTAATCTAACCAGTTTCTGTGGTCTTTTGTTCTCTAGTTAGCTGGTCTTGTAAACTGCCACTGTGACATCATTCAGTTACACAAACGTGCTTCTACTAGAAACATTCCAAGTACTAAAGAACAGGATGATTTTTACTGTCAACCCCATGCCCCCACCTCTCTGAATAGTGCCTGCCGTGTACAATGTCCCTGATGACTTATCATAAACTAGGGAGAATCAGCTTTCCCTCATCCACACAGGGACGATATTGGCAAATGGAAGGCAGGAGAAGATGGAATAAATATTACATCACTGTTAAGTGCTGTTGAGTCCGTTCTAGTTCATAGCCACCCTGTATTCGATTTCCAAGGAGGGGCTGCTGTGTTTGAACCACCGACCTTTTGATTTGCAGTCCAGTGCTTATCCTACAGTGCTATACCAGGACTCCAAATATTATAAATATTATTGTTGTTTGTTGCTAATTGCTGTCAAGTTAGTTCTGACTCACAGCAACCCATAGGATTTCCCAGGAGTGGCTGGTGGGTTTGAACTGCCGCCGACCCTGTGGTTGTGGTTCATACCGGCCTTGCAGTCCAGTGTGTTATTCCACAGTGTTACAGCAGGATTGTTATTTATGGAATAGTGGAGGCACTGGTGTTTCAGAAGTAGAACACCCACCTTCCAACCCAAGAATCACTGGTGATGGACTGAGTTAAGCATTGGGTTGCTAACAGTGAGATCGGCGGTTCAAACCCACCAGCCACTCTGCAGGAGAAAGATGGGGCGGTCTAGTCTAATAAAGATCAACTGTATCGGAAACCCTACTGAGCAGTTCTACTCTGACCTTCCAAGTCACTATACATGAGAATCAACTTGGTGGTAATGGGATGCAGGAGACGCAGGTTCAAATCCCAGGCAATGTTCCTCATGTGGCACCACCGCTCACCTCCTCAGCAGAGGCCTGTGTGTTGATATGATGCTGAACAGGATTCATTTAGTGGAATTGCCAGGATAAGATAGACCAGGAAGAAAGACCTGGAGATCTACTTCTGAAAATCCACCAATAAAAGCTTCATGCATCACAACTGACTGTGAGGTGGTGCAGGAGCTGCTATGGAACTGCCCACAACAGGGCTGCAAAGAGCACCTCTATTTACAGCATGTGTTCCACGGAGCAGGCGCTCAGTTAAGAACTTTACACGCACCATCACGTTTCAGGCCCCAAAACTCCTAGAATTCCCATGATTCCATCTTACAGATGTGTGAGAAATTCTCAAGATGGTCCATCATCAGGAATAGAGGATGCACTAGATTGCTAGAGCAGACACAGGTTGTTGATTTACACCCAGGGATGTGTAAACATGATGAATTAGGGGAGGGGGTAAGAAATCTGTTCTAGGACTAGGAACTTTAAATAAGGATGCAGTCAGTGAGACCATAGGCATCATTTGGGCTACTCTGAGGATGGTGGTGGTGGTGGTTATGTGCTGTGGACTCAGAACCGATTCATAGCGACCCTGTACAGAGTTTCCGAGGCTGTAAATCTTTACAGGAGCAGAAAGCCTCATCTTTCTCCCGCGGAACAGCTAGTAGTTTTGAACTGCTGATTTTGAGGTTCGCGCCCCGATTCATAACCACTAAGCTACCAGAGCTCCTTACTCTGAGGGTGAGGAGGCGGAAATGGGATGTTCAAGGTAGGATTGTAAATGGGAAACTGGAACTAGAGGAGGGCATTTTTCGAGACAGGGGAATAAAACTGTTTGCGGGCCAGCCATGCGGCACGTCTGCCCCTGTCTCCTGAGTTGGATGCCCAATTTTGCAAAATTGAATAAAGAAAACCCCACTCTCGCTAAAATAAGTACAGATTGGATGACTTGAGCATCTGTTGGTATCTACAACATTTCTCACATGGGTATGATGTAAGACAGAGGAGAACTAACTTCTCCAGAGGGTTTCCAAGACTAACACTAGTTAGGAGCAGACGGCCATATCTGTCTCCTGGGAGGGGCTGGTGGATTTGAACTTGGACCTTTCAGTTAGCAGTCCAGGCTTATCCTCTAGAGCAGTGGTTCTCAGAGTATGGTTCCAGGGTCAGAAACATCAGTCTAACCTGAAAACATGCTTGACGTGCAAACAGTCCTCTCCCCAGACTTAGTGAGTCAGAAACTCTGGGCAGGGGCTGGGCAATTGGCGGTTTAACAAGCCCTCCAGGTGACTGACATACTGCAAACTTTGCGAGCTACTGATTGAGAGGAGAGGTCCTTTCAATTGATACTCCATACCTGGGATCTAGTCTCTCTCTGCAGATGCCTTGTGGTTGTGGCTATCCAGGGAATCCCAAATGACAGTTACAGAAGAGAATGGTCTCACAGGGTTCCCTAGGCTGAAATCTTTTGGGGAAGAGATGGCCAGGTTTTTTCTTCCATGAAGCTCTTAGTAGAGCACAAACCATCAAACTGCCAACCTTTCCTTTAGCAACCAAGCACTGAAGCCACTGTGCCACCAGGCTTCTTTGTTGAGTGCTTAGGAGCAAATCTGGGCTTCAAATCATTTCATTCTTGTTCAAATGATGGTAAGGATTTGCATTTCCACCCCTAATCAAAATTTACATCCTAACATGAGTCTCTTAAGAATCACCTTAGGATTTTGTTAAAATGAAGATTCTGGTCTAGTATAGCTGAGCTGGAAATGCCAGTTCTCAATGGGGATCAGACCTGCAGGGAAGGAGTCAAAGTTCTGCTTTTCATGTAAGCACTCAACAGGGAGCTGAGGGGAATCCCACCTGATCCCAGGTGGTGGCTGGGTTTCATTTGATTGAGGGTCCACTTTATAAGCCTGTAACTGACAATGAATTGTGTGGTCTAATGAAGAGACCGGGCTCAGAAGAGGGAAATGTTTCCCCAGGTGATAGCAGTTGTTCCAGGGTAGCTACGGATGGAAGGGCAGCCTCACGCCCAGGGCAGGCTGGAAGGCACACTCGTCCAACATGTGGCTTCTCTGGTGGTAAATCAGGATAAATGAACATGACATTAAATCATGGGAAACATCTCCTCTGAAACCCAGAGTTCTTTTTGGTCCAATATTCTGCCCACACAAGTACATTTTGCTGATGTTGCCTTTATGCTTGGCAGGAAAGACTCACTTCCAAGGGCCTCCAAGGCTCTTCTTCCTCCCAGACTTGAGCTAAGGGCTGTCTCTTGAGCCTGAGACCATCAGGCAGAGCAGAATATTGACTTGACACAGGCTCTGGGGGCACAACAGTTAAGTGCTGCGCTGCTAACTGAAAGCTTGGTTCAAACTACCCAACAGCTCTGCTAAAGAAAGCCTCAGCCGTCTCCTTTAATGAAGATTATTGCTGGTGGTTCCAACTCATAACACCCCATCTGACGATTGTTGATAATTGCTGTCGAGTTGGTTCCGACTCCTAATGACCCTTTATAGGTTTCTGAGTTGTGGTGATAGGTTTGAACTGATGACCACATGGTTAACAGTCTGGTGCTTATCCTAGAGTGCCACGCCAGAACTCCTATCCTACATTGTTGTTGTTGTTTAGTACCATCAAGTCGGTTCTGACCCATAGTGACCCTGTATAGGCTTTCCAAGAAGCACCTGGTGAGCTTGAACCACTGACCTTGCAGTTCAAATGACTGCAGTCTGACGCATTAACCCACAGAGCCACACCAGGACTTCGATCCTACATTGTTGTTGTTGTTGTTAAGTGCCGTTGAGTCGGTTCCGACCCATAGCGACCCTGTACAGGGTTCCTGAGGGTGTAAATCTTTATGGGAGTAGAAAGCCTCATCTTTCTCCTGCGGAGCGGCTGGTAGTTTCGAACTGCTGCCTTAAGGTTGGCAACCCAGTTCGTAACCACTACGCTACCAGTACATTACAGCCTAGAAAGCCCTATGAGGCAGTTCTACTCTGTCCCAAGGGCTCATTATTGTCAAAACTCATTTGATGGACCCTAAACTCCTGAGAGGGGAGAATGCTGAGAGGAGGGGAGAGCGAAAGAAGTCTGTGACTGAACACACGTGGCACTGCTAACATAAGCTCAATATATCATTTGTCAAGTCGGATTTAACAACTCAACGACACTTAACAACAATAACAAACATTGTCATACATGCACCCACTCTCAACAACATTGGACAATTCATGCATTCTCTCCCCATACATCCCCGGAGCATCCACACTCTGTCCAGTTTTGAACTAAGTGCCAGAGACACAAAGATGAGGACAGTTCCTGTCTTCATGTGCTCCAGGAGCCCCTTCGTGGTATACATGGTGAACTTGCTTGGCTGCTAACTGAAGGCGTGGACGTTTGAGACCACCTAAGAGTGCCTCTGAAGAAAGACAGCAATCTATTGGAAAATCAGTCACTGAAACCCCACGGAACACAACTCTACTCTAACATGTATGAGGTCACCATGCATCCATCCCAATGGACTCCATCACAGTTGGATCTGGTTCGTTGTTATTGTCAAGTACCGCCAGCCAAGTCGACTCCAACTCACAGTGGCTTTTCATAGGGTTTCCCAGGAGTAGCTGGCAGGTTTGAACCACCAACCTTGTGGTTAGCAGTCCAGTGCTCATTCTACAGCGCCACACCAGAACTGGTAATGTGCACATAACCAAGCAGAGGTCTCAGCAGAAGAAGCGTATGAAATTGTTGAAATCACAGGTGAAGCTGAAATCCTTTGGCTGGGTTTTGTAAGCTAGTCAAACATCTACCCCAGGGTTCTGAAGTTGCACCTAGTCAGAAGAACGTGAAAATCCTTGCGCTGGTGGTGACTGTACGTAGGCAGGAGTGAAGTAGACAGTTTATACTTTTAGAAGTAGGGATTAATTGGTTGGCTGGCTGACTGAACTTGCAGGAATAGAGCTATCCTTGTGCTGGTGGTTAACATGCTTGTTAATGTTTGTGACTCACCCACTAACTGATTGGAAATGTGTCAGTTCTGAGAATGTATGGTGGAGGACAGGAAAGGGACAATGAGACCACTTTTGTAAAAAGTGAAGAAAAGTTTTTCTTGCTAAATGAAATGGTTACAGGGCAAGTGGGGTGGGTGTGGGGGAATTAAGTGAACACAAGTGAATTCTGAGAACTGAAGGCACAGGGAGGGGGTCACAGTCATTGTAATGACACCAAATATGTGATTTGTTCAACGTGGGGCTGATGATCTGTTCTGTAATCCTTCACTCAATTCACAGTAAAAAGTTAAAAAACACAGCACAATTACATAAAAATGAGAAAAGCAACATAGTACAGATGTGGAGGTGAGTTTTAGAATTTGTTGTTGTTGTTAAGTGCCATTGAGCTGGTTCTGACCCATAGTGACCCTGTATGGGGTTTCCAAGGAGCAGCTGGTGAGCTTGAACTGCCAACCTTGCAGTTCAAATGGCTTTTGCAGTCTGGCACATTAATCCACAGTGCCACACCAGGACCCCAAGTTTTAGAATTAGAGCTAATAGTTTTAGAATTAGAGATAGTATTATGGACAAATATGTGCCAACATATTTAAAAATCTAGATGAAACAGATGATTTTCTAGGAAAATATAAATTATAAATATTATCTTCAGTGTTTTAGTAGTATTATATGTGTGAATATACCATAATTTATTTAACCAATTACTTATTGTTAGACTCATAGCGACCCTGCACAGGGTTTCAGAGGCTTGGCTGATGGCTTTGAACTGACAACTTCGCAATTCAGACTGACCTTGTGCATTATCCTGTAGTGCCACACCAGGACTCCAACCATAATTTACTTAACCAATGATTTATTTATTAGATTTGTTGTTAGTTCCCACAACTATACTATTTATAAATAAAGCTGAGGTAAACATTTTTGTAAAAACAAAACAAAAAAAACCCCTCTCTCTTGGAGGTCTCGTTTACAACCTTCTAAATAATCAGCTCATAGTAATGCACGTGGTGACTGTTCTTTTGTAACCTTTGAGGATGAATCTTCACGTGATACAGATAAACCCAGAACACTGCCTTTCACCAGTTCCAGGGCTCTCATCGATGTCTGGATGTGTGCTGGCATGAGATGGTAGTGGTGGTGGTTATGTATCATGGAGTTGGTTCTGCACAGGGTTTCTGAGGCTGTAAATCTTTATGGGAGCAGAAAGCCTCATCTTTCTGCTGGTAGATTTGAACTGCTGAACTTGAGGTTAGCAGCTCAGTTTGTAATGCACTACGCTATCAGAGCTGCTTCGACATGAGGAGTGGAAATCACAAAATGAAGTAGGCTGCCTCATCTCTCTCTACAGAGTACCTACTGGGCTTGAACCTCCAATTGTTTGCTCACAGCAGGGCTTCTTGAGGGGTGGGAGCAGAGAGTTGAAAGTGGATTACAGCCAACCAGCCTGTAGGAGACAGAACCTGCCACCTTGAGACTGTATCCATAGTGTTTTTTGTTGATGTAAATGTTTGAAACTTCCTCACTTGGCCAGAAGTCTCATTATTGAATCCCTTCAGTTCTGACTAATGGATCCAGGACTTAGCTGCCTAAATCTAAGACTTCCAACAGCACAACCCTAAACTTTCCCCAAACCAAACACATGACTTTCTTTTGGCATCCGGACCTCCCTCAGTCTGTTTAGTAGTAGTCACTGGATTAAAAAGTGGAGTGTGGTGACCGAGGGAATATGGTCATCATTGCCAGGGTCACAGGTCACAGGAGAAAATATATCCGGGCAAAATTAGAAGCAGCTCTTCCCAGGAAGGCAGGGGGCATTTGATTTCTTTCAAAGTGAACCATTCACATTTGAGGACAATAATGATACAATCATAATTAGATTTAATATGGTCTTTCTGTGTACCAGACCATGAGCTAAGCACTCAACACAGGTTAATTGCCTGATGGGGTAAACTGTGAACCCATTGCTGTGTGTCACAGGGGAGGACAAAGACCCCATCTCCACAGATAGAGATACGTTGTTGCTGTAAATGCTGTTGAGTGGGTTCTGACCCATAGCGACTCTGTAGAGGGTTTCTGGTGGGTTTGTCTTGTCAACCTTGAGGTTAGCAGTCCAGTGCTTATCCTACAGCACCACACCAGGACTCCATATGTTAGGTTATTGTTAAGTGCCATCGAGTTGGTTCCAACCAACAGTGACCCTATGTAGTATTTCTGATGAGTAGTTAGTAGGTTTGAACTGCCAACATTACAGTTAGTAGTCCAGTGTTTATCCTACAGTGCCACACCAGGACTCCATAAGTCTTAAACAGAAGTAAAATCAAGACAAAACAAGCATGGATCACCCAGATGAGGGAAACCATGAATGTACTGCTATGATGAATTCCAAAGTCCTTCCTCTGCATGTGGTGACCTTTTATAGGGCACAGAAAACAAAGGACTCTCCTCCCCCAGCCCTGAGTACCAAACCCTGTACTGGGTTTCCAAGGCTGTAAATCTTTACAGGAGCAGAAAACCTCATCTTTACCTCACAGAACAGCTGGTAGTTCCAAACTGTCGACCTTGAGGTTAGCAGCCTGACTCGTAACCACTATATAGAAATACCTATGATCTCAATTTTATACATGAGAAAACAGAGGCTGAAGGAGGCCTACCACCATCTCACTGCTATTGCAGCAGCGACAGATCACCAGAGGAGTTTGGAGACTTGAAACCTCTGCCGAAATTGGCGGAGATGGATGCCGCCCTAGCTGGTGTCCCTCTGAGGCATGCCAATGCCTTCTCATCTCTAGGGGTTCTCTCTGCTTCAGGCCACCCTTCTTCTCGCTTTTGTCTACCCATGGGTAGTGAGTGGCTCAAGTCTACCCAGTGGCACCTTGGTGGAAAGACCTTGTTAAAGGTGTGCTAACCGCATCACCACCCTTCAA
The DNA here is from genome assembly GCF_000296735.1 of Chrysochloris asiatica. Lineage (NCBI taxonomy): Eukaryota > Metazoa > Chordata > Mammalia > Afrosoricida > Chrysochloridae > Chrysochloris > Chrysochloris asiatica. The sequence goes on along the minus strand of NW_006408547.1, from coordinate 25,021,023 downwards.
CAAAGGGGTCCCTTGCCTTCCTCAGGTGAGGAAGAATTTCCATACAAACAAAGGGTTATTATAGAAAAGAAACTTGCAAGTGGAGATGAGGAGGGCTTATCGGAATACTTAGCCCCTAGCTCCCCAGCCGGAGTCCTGGTGTGGCGCTGTGGGTTAATGCACCAGACTGCAAAGCCTTATGAACTGCAAGGTCAGTGGTTCAGGCTCACCAGCCAGCCATTCCTCAGAAACCCCAGACAAGGTTGCTATGGGTCGGAACCGACTTGATGGCACGTAACAACAACAATATCTCACCAAACAAAGGCTTTGCTGGGAATTTAAGAAGTTTTGGGTGGGGAAAAGTCATCATGTTTATTCATAAAGATAAGCAAGGAATTCTGGGAAATGACCCTTTTAGGTGGAGCCAGGCTAATTTAATACAGGTACAGTATTTCCTCCCAATGAATTCTACTGCAAAGACCCTGGTTGTTGTTGTTGTTGTTAAGTGCCATCGAGTCGATTCAAATCCACAGCAACCTTGTATAGGGTTTCCAAGGAGCAGCTGGTGAGCTTGAACCATCATCCTTGCAGTTCAAATGACTTTGCAGTCGGGCACATTAGCCCACAGCGCCACACCAGGACTGCTGGTTGTTGTTAGGTGCCATCGACTTGGTACTGACCCATAGCAACCGAATGCACAGCAGAATGAAACACTGCCCGATCCTGGGCCAACCTCACTACTGTTGCCACACTTGAGTCCATTGATATCACTTGGCCAATCCATCTTGTTGGGGGTCTTCCTGTTTTTCTCTGACCCTCCAAACATGATATCCTTCTCCAGCAACTGGTCCATCCTAACAATATGTCCAAAGTATGGGAGGCAAAGTTTGGCCATCTTGGTCTCTAAGGAGCACTCTGGCTGCACTTCTTCCAAAATGGATCTGTTGGTTCTTTTGGCAGCCCATGGCACTTCAATATTCTCCTCCAACACCATAACTACGGTCCTCCTTATTCACTGTCCAGCTTTCACATGCATGTGAGGTTATTGAAAACACCATGGCTTGGGTCAGGTGCACCTTAGTCTTCAAGCTGACATCTTTGCTCTTCAACACTTTCAAAAGGTTTGTGCAGATTTGCCCAATGCAATACGTTGTTTGATTTTTTGACTGCTGCTTTCATGAGTGTTGATAGTTGATCCAAGAAGAATGAAGTCCTTGACAACTTCAATCTTTTCTCCATTGATAAGAATGTTGTTTATTGGTCCAGTGGTGAGGA
>NW_006408547.1:25010873-25017819 GCF_000296735.1 Chrysochloris asiatica | reverse complement strand
GAGGTGTGCAGACCAATGAACAGATACCAAAAAAAAAAAAGAATGTCCACGCCTGTATCTCCGGGGTTATGTCAGGCGTTCATGGCTGTTTTGATCCTGCCCCTATTTGGTCTCTCCTAAGATGGCGGCTCCGGGAATAGCTGAGCGTCCTGGTAGGACTCCTGGTAGGAACAGATGAAACTTCTGGAATTTCGCCCATGCGTCTTTCTTCAGTACTCGGTCCCACCCTCTCCTCACTGACAGACATTCTCCTCTGCCCTGAAGGAAGGGCCCTCTTTCCAGGTGGGTAACACCAGTGAGCCTGCATTGGGTAGCACATCACAGAGACCTTCCGAGTGATCGGTGTACAGCTCACAGACTGTACACTGGGCAAGGTCTGGGATTAACGCTTTCAGTTTCCAAGAGGACCCCTGGGCTCCCTGTCTGAGGGCGACATGGAGAGGTGGATTAGCAGATGTGGGGGCTTGGGCCACATGAGGCCTCAACTAGCTCCATCATAGCTTCTGGGGGGCAGCAGGGGTGCTTCTCCAGGGAGCTATGGGGTTACAGCTCTTAGAAATCATCATGGCTGAGAATCCACTTAGTTAACATTTACTGAGTGCCTACTCTGTCTATGACCCAGACAGTGGGTCATGTGATGGATACAGTAGAGAACCAAAGAGACCACCCATTCTTGCTTCCCTCGTAACTCATTCCCAGAGGCCTCTTAGCTTCCACCCTTTAACCTGGCAAGCTACATCTGAGAAACCAACCACTGAATGCCTTAGATTGTTAGTTCGACTCTGACATATATGACGTCACCAAGAGTCAAAATTGACTCAACAGCAATTGGTTTGGGTTTTTGGTTGGACCATCTCTCCATGAGCTGACTGGCCTTACCACCATCAAGACTGTCTTTGAAAAAGGTGCCCTGCCCATTTCCAGGGGCAGCATCTCCCTCCTGTCTGGGAGAAGGGTCCTGTGGGGAGAGAAAGGAGTGGGAGCCCGCCATACTGAACTCCACATTCTTCAAAACCAGCCTTGCTCAATCTGAATTCCTCCTCTGGCAAAGAAATGTCTCTTGACAATTCATTTTAGCCATGAAAACTTTCTTCCCTGTATCATTCCCTTTCAAGAGCCCATAAAAACAAAAATTCCCAACCTCACACCTCAGGAATGTAATCACCTTCTCAAGTGGTAAACTCTTTGTCCCGGCTGTGATTTAGACCCAGATTCCCTGGCGCTTCATTTGTTCTAGAAGAGTGCTGAGTGTGCTTCTGACCGTGAAAATGTGATAAATAATCATCACTTAAAAGGATAAACAAAAATTCCATTTCCCTTTTAAATTCTCTGGGCCACATTTAGAGGTAACATTTCAAAACATCTGGAGGAACACAGCTGGTTTTTCTTCCAAGAATCTCCGTGGTGTTTTTGTGGGTTACCGCAAAGAGTACCGGCCACATTCTTCTATCAGTAGAAAATAGGTCTGAGCTTTACATAACTCTAATAGAGTGCACTTTTAATGCAGCCAGGGGCTGTGTGTGCATATTTTCAAAAGAGATTCGCTGGAGAATCAGCTCAGGATACTGACCAAGTTGGCTATGGAAAGTGGTTTGGGCCATCCACAGCCATTGGAGCAAACCAACTCCTATAAAATAACTACCTTGAACCAGAGAGTGCATCTGGGATTATTTAGCTGGTGTTGGTATGTACGATACCACACTTGGCCTTGGGAACTGGAAATTCAGGAAAATTCAGACATGACCAAATCTTCTAACTTAGTCATAATTATTAATTATTTTTGGTCTTCTTGAAGCACAAATGGATGATTGCCGTGTATGTGGCAGTCTTCTGAATCGTTGCAGGGTTGGAACTCTGCTCACTGACCTTAAGAGCTGATGAACATGGGCATGCGTGGGGACATGTGGGTCCTGTCATAGCAGAGTCACCTTTATGGGGACTGAGGGACCAGGTGGAGATCCCAACCAGGTCTCTCAACCCAGTTCCTTACAAACACCATTGGCAGGCATCTACAAACCTACAATAAGACATAAGGAGAGGGTCATAGGGAAAGGGGAAAGAGGAACCAATACTTGAACTTCGGAGTTGAAGTCACAGCCTTAAGAAAGCCAGATCTCGAGAAGTGAAGAAGAGTGATTGGGGGGTGATGGTCTGGAACCAGAACATACTGAAGCAAGCACAGCTTTGTAGATAACTCTGCTGTTGCCCTGGTGGCAATGTGGATTAGGAGTTGGGCTGCTGATGTCACAGCCAGTGGTTCAAGCCCACCGGCTGCTCTGTAAGAGAAAGATGAGGCTATCTTGGAAACTCTACAGAGGGTTGTTGTGAGTCAAAATAAACTTGATGGCAGTGTGTATTTTACTGCCTAGAGTTCTGTGGGAAACGATGGTGGAAAAGCTCCATGTCATCAGCTAAAGCAAGGCCAGGGGCTGACTGTGGAACAAACCATCAATTGCTCATAAGAAAGTTCAGACTGAAGGTGAAGACAATTCAAATAAATCCATGAGAGCCAAATATGACCTTGAACATATCCCGCTTCAATTTAGAGATCATCTCAAGAAGAGATTTATGAATTAAATACTAATAATTGAAGACCAAAAGAGTTGTGGGACAACATCAAAAACATCATACTGCAAGAAAGCAAAAGGCCATTAAGAAGACAAGAAAGAAGGAAAGGACCAAAATGAATGTCAGAAGAGACTCTGAAATCTGATCTCCAGTGTAGAGATGCTAAAGCAAATGGAAGAAGTGAGAAAGGTACAAGAGCTGAGCATAACATTGCAAAGGGCAGCTCAAGAAGACAAAGTCAAGTATTATAATGAAATATGCAAAGACTTGGAGTTCGAAAACCAAACGGGAGGAACACGCTCAGCATTTCTCAAGATGAAAGAACTGAAGAAAAAATTCAAGCGTTGACTTGAAATACTGAAGGTTTCTCTGGGCAAAATATTGAAGGATGCAGAAAACATCAAAAGAAGATGGAAGGGATACACAGAGTTACTGTACCAAAAAGAAATGGTCAATGTTCTACCATTTCAAGAGGTAGCATATGATCAAGAGCCAGTGTTACCAAAGCAAGAAGACCAAGGTGCAGTGAAGGCACTGGAAAAGAACTAGGGTCCAGGAAATGAGGGAATACAAATAGGAATATTTCAACAAACTGACCCAGCACTGGAGGCACTCACTTACCTATGCCAAGAAATTTGAAAGACAACTTACCTGACCAACTTATTGGAAGAGATTCATATTTGTGCCTATCCAAAGAGAGGTGACCCAACAGAATACGGAAATTGTTGGACAATATCAGTAATATCAGATGCAAATAAAATTTTACTAAAGAGAATTCAAATATGACTGCAACCGTACATTGACAGGGAACTGCCAGAGGTTCAAGCCAAATTCAGACGAGGACATTGAATGAGGGATACCATTATTGACATCAGATGGCTCTTATTGGCTCTACAAAGGCTTTGGACTGTGTGGATCACAACAAGCTATGGACAACAGGTGGAAAAATTGATATTCCAGAAGACTTAATTGTGCTCTTAATGAACCCATACATAGACCAGGAGACAGTCATTAGAACAGAACAAGGGGACATTGAATGGTTTAAAATCAGGAAAGATGTGCTCCACAGTTGTATTCTTTCACCATACTTATTAAATCTGTATGCTGAACAAATAATCTAAGAAGCTAGATTATATGATTTAGAATGTGGCACCAGGATTGGAGAAAGACTCATTAACTACTTGGAAATGCAGATGATACAGCCTTGTTTGCTGAAAGTGAAAAGGATTTAAAATAATTACTGAAGAAGATCAAAGACCACAGCCTTCTGTATGGGTTGCACTTCAATATAAAGAAAACAAAAATCTTCACCATTGAACTATGATAACATCATGATAAGTGGAGAAAAGATTGAGTTGGCAAAGATTTTATTTTGCTTAGATCCACTATTAACACTCATGGAAGCAGCAGTCAAGAAAGCAAATGATGTATTAGACAAACCTGCTACACAAGACCTCTTTAAAGTGTTTAAGAGCAAAGATGTCGGTTTGAGAACTAAGGAGTGCCTGACCCAACCATGGTATTTTCAATAAGCTCATAAGCATGTGGAAGTTGGACAGTGAATAAGGAAGACCATAGAAGAATTGATGCATTTGAGTTATGGTGTTGGAGGAGAATATTAAAACTACCACAAATGGCTAGAAGAACAAAGAAATCTGTGTTGGAAGAAGTACAAAGAGAATACTACTTAGAAGCTAGTATGGCCAGACTTCGTCTATAATACTTAAGACATACATCAGGAGGGAGCAGTCCGTGGAGAAAGACATCACGCTTGGTAAAGGGGAGAGTCAGAGAAAAAGAGGAAGCTCCTCAACAAGATAGATTGGCACAGTGGCAGCCACAGTGGTATCAACTGTCACAACAACTGTGAGATTGGCGTAGGACAGGACAGTGTTGTTCTGTTGTGCATAAGGTCACTATGAGTTGGAACCGACTCGATGACACCTAACAACAGAGTTTTAGGAGGTCTGCTCTAGGTACTTAGGCTAGGAAATTGCACCAACACCTAGCAGCGTATTCTAAAGGTAATGGGCTCATCCTATGTATTAGCCTCTTAAGAGCTTGGCTGGCCCAGTAATACTTCCCAACTTCAACTGCAGGCAGTTCCACTGAAACAACTGATAAGACCACTATAGCTAATGTTCGTCTGAGCAATGAGTGGGATGGTATTTTATCAGACAGGATTCAACAAGTCTGGAAAGGACTGCCATTCCCTGCCAGTGGTGGCGGCAGCTACAAAGCCAACCTTCTCAATCTGCCCTGCAGGCTGAAGGCACAGAGGAGACGATGTGGTTAGATGCTCTTCAGAGTTCTTGGGACAGCACCAAGAGGTGGGCTCTTCAGCTCCCTTTGTCTTCCAGGGCTGCTCTGGCCCCTCAAGTTCTTGATTATGGCAGCAAAACAAGAAAACAAACTGTAAAGGGAAATTAGAGTAAAATCATTGACTTCATAAACTGAAAAAAAAACTCAATAAGTTGCCCTTGCAAATGTAAAGATCGGGTACCTCATAAAGTCTCTATTCATTTACTTGACAGATCTTAACTCACTAAACACTTACCAACTCAAATCTGTTATGAGTGCACAATAAATTAGGTATCTAGTCAATGCTGAACACTCAGAGGCCAATTACTGATTTATTTACAGAATAAACATTTGTTACTGTACATAGTGTACAAGATAGGAAGTGTACAGATGGATGACCTACTGCTGCAGGTGAGAGATGTGTGCTAGTAACTACAATAAGGAACAAGTTCATAGAGTTGTAAGAGGGGTACAGAAAAAACGCTTTGCAAACTTAAAGCACTTCTGGATGGTGAGATGTTCTTGATGTCATAAAAGAAGTTAACCTTGAATTCCAGGCAGAAGGAATAGAGTGTACAAATGTTAGGAGTGCAACAGATAATGCTTGACTAGAACTCACCAAGTGTTGGCCAGTGTTAGACCAGAGGACATGGGATGGGGGAAGCAGGCATTCTGGATGACAAACTTGTTGAGAGCAGAGAATTGAGAGCTGTGATGATTGGGCTATGTAAGAAAAAGGCAGCCTAGGAAGTTGTTTGCAAGAAGGACCATGGATAGAACATGCCTTGTTGAGAAAAGACACATCCATTGGATTCACTCAAGAAAGTCTGGAGAAAAGTTGCTGTCTTTAGGTACTAACTATTGAGTTGATCCTGACGCAAAGCTACCTTATGTCCAACAGATCCATCCTCAAATCATGAGCCCTTTGTTGAAACCATTGTGCCAATCCATCTCTTTGAGGGTCTTACTACTTTTCACGGACCCTCTTTATCTCGTATGATGTCCTTCTTCAATGACGGGCCCCTTCTGGTAACATGCCCAAAATATGTCAGACAAAATCTTGTCATCTTAGCTTTGAAGGAGCATTCTGGCTGAACTTCTTCCAAGACAGAATTGTTTCTTCTTCTGGCAGTCTATGGTACTTTTGCCATATGGTATTCTTCACCAACACTGTAATTCAAAGACATCAATTCTTCAGCCTTCCTCATTCATTATTCAGCTCTCAAATGCATATTAGATGATTGAAAAATACCATGGTTTGGGTCAGGTGCACCTAAGTCTTCAGGGTACCATCTTTGTAGCAGTCTTTTGCAGTATGGCCACTGATGAGGCAATTGTCACCAACCAAAGGAAGTCATTGGAGTTCTGGTGTGGCACTGTAGGATAAGCACTAGATTGCAGGTGATTGGCAGTTCCAACTTGGCAGCTGCTCCTTGGAAACCCTCTACAGGGTCACTGTGAGTCAGAACCAACTCGATGGCACTTAACAGCAACAACACAAAAGGAAAGCTGTCAGAGTACATGAGATTGTCATGGTGATGATGCTGAGCAAGGAAAAAACCAGAAAAGGGTGGAGCTTTGCATGTAGAGAAAACAGGGTGTGGGAGGAGGAGGAGTGAGAGGAAGTAGCTTTCAGAGAGTTATCAAGGAGTCTGGGCAGAACATATTATCCATGAACCAGAGGATGAAATGTTTCAAACTGAAGAGGGTAATCTGTTATTCAATGTTACAGAGAGGCAAGCAGCAGCAGGCTGAGAAAACACCCTTAGAGTTAAGGATGATAGTCAATAGTGAATTCTCAGAACAATTTTAACACAGTGGTATTGAGGAGGCCAGTTTGTGAAGTGGTCTGTGGAGGCCTTTCTGACAAATTGGACAGTTGAAGGAAAGCAGGGATGAGGACAGAAGGCATCACCAAAGCCCTCAACTGCTCCCATTTGCTTTTGGCTATGGGTCAGAACTGACTCGACGGGCACTTAACAACAACAATCAACAACTGCACAACACATTAGCATCTTTCCTGGAGCAAGAGAAATAGAAAATCCCAGATGCACTTTTTTTTTTTTTTTTTTTTTTA
>NW_006408547.1:25009192-25010773 GCF_000296735.1 Chrysochloris asiatica | reverse complement strand
ATTAAGTGTTCTGGAATACTCATACTTGGCAATGTTGTCCATAGCTTGTCATGATCCACACAATCGAAAGCCTTTGTGTAGTCAATAAAGCACAGATAAACATCTTTCTGATATTCTCTGCTTTCAGCCAAGATGCATCGGACATCAGCAATGATATCTCTCATTCCACAGCCTCTTCTGAATCCGGCTTGAATCTCTGGAAGTTTTCTGTCAATGTATGATTGTAGCCATTTCTGTATTACCTTTAGCAAATCTTTACTCGTGTGGAAAATCAAACAGACTGTCAGATGATTTCCACACACAAATATGGATCTCTTCTAATCAGTTGGCCAGATAGTTGTCTTCCAAATTTCTTGGCAGAGATGAGTGAGTGCCTCCTGTGCTGCCTCATTTTCTTGAAAGATTTCAATTTTGATTCCATCAATTCCTCATGCCTTGTTCTTTGCCAATTCCTTCAATGCACCTTGGACTTTCTCCTTCAGTATCATTGGCTCTTGATCATATGGTACCTCTTAAAACGGTTGAACATTAACCATTTACTTTTGGTACAGTGACTCTGCGTATTCCTTCCATCTTCTCTTGATGCTTTCTGCATCATTCAGTAATTTGCCCAGAGAATTGTTCAATAACGTAAGTCGAAGCTTGATTTTTTTTCTTCAGTTCCCCCAGCTTGAGAAATACTGAGAGTGTTCTTCCTTTTTGGTTTTCTGATTCCAGATCTTTGTACATTTTGTTGTAATATTTGGGTTTATCTTCTTGAGCTGATCTTTGAAATTTTCTGTTCAGTTCTTGGACCTCCTCATTTCTTCCATTTGCTTTAGCATCTCTATGCTGGAGAGCATGTTTCAGTGTCTCTTCTGACGTCCATTTTGACGTTTTCCTTCTTTCTTGTCTTCTCAATAACTTTTTGCTTTCTTCACGTATGATGTTCTTGATGTCGTCCCACAACTCTTCTGGTCTTTAGTGTTTAATGTATCAAATCTGTTCTTCAGATGATCTCTAAATTCAGGTGGGATATATTCATACTTTGTACATTTCATGTTCCAATTATTAATGGATGTTTTCAGCTATTTCTCTTCAGTTTGAGTTGTGGCCCATCAGCAAATGAAGGTCCTGTGGGCTTTTCTCCCACAAGATTTACTCCATTCACGTCGTCACGGTCAACTCTGCTTTGAGGAGGCAGCTCTTCCCCCGTCACATTTTGAGTGCCTTCCAACCTGAGGGGTTCATTTTCCGGCACTATATCTGACAGTATTCCTTTGCTATTCATAAGGTTTTCAGTGACTAAAGATTTGGAAGTAGTTCGTCATTCTTTCTTCCTAGTCTGTCTTTGTCTGGAAGCTAATCTGAAACCTGTCCACCAAAGGTGACCCTGCTGGTATTTAAAATACCCGTGGCAAAGCTTTCAGAATCACAGCAACCCACAAGCCACCACAGTACGACAAACTGACAGATGAGTGGTGGCCATTTGGTTTTAAATGGAAACTGTCACTTTAAATTTTGAGGAGATCTGTGCGCGTGCGTAGTAGACTCCAGGGGGTGGGGGTGGGGTGTCCCTTCATTCAGGCATCCCCTCTAGTC
>NW_006408547.1:24987518-25002194 GCF_000296735.1 Chrysochloris asiatica | reverse complement strand
AAGCTAGGTCGAATGGGTACTCTGCAAGTTTGGGCATTCTTGTGTGTCTCCCCTCACTTCATATCAGCTGGACGCTTCGCTCCCAGATGCATTTTTAAAATCTGCATGCTGCAAGCTTCATGTCCTCTACTCTCAATATCAGAAAACACCAAGGGATGGAGGCAGTGTTACACTCAACTCTCCTGTGTTTCTGAGTAAGTAAAGCTGGCATTCCATATTGTTAAATGGGTTCTTCGTTCATTCTCTTGTCCCTCTCTTTCTTCCTTGGGTTCATTATCTACTATCTGTTTCCTTTGCTGCCCAGAGTTCCCTGTTTCAGATCTGGGTCAACAGGGCTGTGCCAACACCATTGGTGAAGTACTTAGCCAATCCTCTATAAAGCAGCCAACTTGAAGTTCTGACATCTAGTCATTATTCAGGATTATAGAGAACTTGAGAAATGTGAGTGTCGGTGTGCTATTTGACAAATGGCAGGTTTTAACCGCAGAGCTTCTTAGAGTAAAGCGAAGATTGAATAATGGCTACAGGATGGAACTGCAGTCACAAAGAACCCAGTGTTCAGTGAGAAGATTAGGTGAGCTAATCCTGCCAGCACCCATTTTGCAAAATAGTCCTTTTACTACGTGAAGAAGAAGGCAGTATGAGGCCATGAAAGAATTCATTTGTTTCCAAAAAGATTAATAACTTAGTTTTGAAGAACCTGGTTACTGATCATCAGAGTAACTTAGATAACATGTTCTGGAATTGACTGGATTATGAGGACAGGGGAATGCAGGCTGAAACCTACCTGTCGCTGTCCAATCTGATTTTAACACATAGCAACCCTCCGAGGCACAGTTGAGCTGACCTCGGAGGGCTTCCAAGGCTGTAATGGTTAAGGGAGCAAATGGCCATATCTTTCTCTCTCAGAATGCCTGGTAGGTTCCAACCACCAACTTTTTCGTTAGCAGTCAAGTACTTGACCATTGTGCCACTAGGGCTCCTGACTCATGTTGTCAAGAAATAAGAAAATCACCAACTCCATCTTAAGACTTTTGTTTTTAGGAATAACTTTACACATTGTCCCTAACGTCTATAGATAAAGGCCATTGCCGGAGTAGAGTACACCTCAACAGACACATGTTGAAGCCCTAATTTACAGAGTCGGGTATTTTGCTAAAAGGTACTTTCTAGAACGTGAGTTTCTTGACTGCACAAATTGTTTTCTCTGTTGTGGTAGTGCTGGCCCTGACTAGAGGCTGTATGAATGTTGGGTAAATGAAATGAAAGACGTTGAACTTTGAATGAAATTAATTCTGCCAGCCCATTTATAAGAAGCACATTCTCTAGCCAATAGTACCTAGTTGAAGCACTATACACTCTTTCAGAACTTTAACTAGAAAATGAATGTATGAAACCCTGACAACCATTTTTGAAGGCTCACTGAGCCCTGAGTAAATATTTGATATATTATTACCCTAAAGGGATTGTGGCAATGACCTCTCCCAGCACAAGTGTTGTTGTTAAGTGCCGTGGAATCAGTTCTGGTTCATAGCGACCCAGTATAGGGTTTCTGAGGAGTGGCTGATGAGTTTGAACCACCGACCTTGTGGTCCAAATTGAGGTTGAGTTCTTATTCTATGACTCCACAGCAGCACAAGGGAATGGTTAGATTAAACCAAAAGTGTTGTGAGCATCCCACAACAGGACTGAAAATGTTGAGATCTCTCAATAAAAGTGCTCTGTAAGTGGCTGGGGACTCTGGACTCAGGGAGGAAGAGGGGCTGTGTGCTGGCGGCCAGGGGACAGGTGTGCAGAGATGTACCCTTTGGTTGTTTAAATGGTTATATGCTCCTGAGTGCGTCAGTGTACATCAAACACAAAACAGGGGGAATGGAAGTAAATGCTGTTAAATGATGATGCATGGAAGGGATTGTAGTCATTGCAATGAAATAAAATATGATAGGATGAATGTAAAACTGATGCTCTCCCATGGAAACTATCACTCAATTCACAATACAAACCTTAAAAAAAGTGCTCTGTAAAAGATGCTTGATGCTGAATGGGAAACAATGCATATTTATTTTCTCATTAGGAAAAAAAATCAACAACAACGCTTTTGATAGCTGGATTATCAGTAAGACTAAAGAATTAATTGATATTCATTGTTGTTGTTAAGTGCTGTCAAGTCGGTTCCGACTCACAGCAACCCTGTGAAGCATTTCCAAGGAGCAGCTGGTGAGTTTGAACTGCTGATCTCATGGTTCAAACTGACCTCGTGGTCCAGTGCTTTATCCCACAGCACTACGCCAGGACTCCAATTAATACTCATAGCCTACACTACAGTAAACTCTATTGTTCTGTGCTGTCAGTTCTGACTCACAGCAACCCGATATGACAAAACCGGACTGATCATAGGGTTTCCTGAGCTGTCATTTTTATAGGAGCAGATGGTCAGACCTTTTCACCTGACGATGGTAGGGAGTAGATTCGATGAATCAACCTTTTGGCTTGCAGCTGAGTACTTAACCATTGCTCACCAGGGCACCTAAAGTAAACTCTACATGAATTAAAAAGGTAAATATAAGAAAAATATTTAAAATGTGTTAGATTATTTAACCTCAATATGAAAATAAAATATTTTAAAATGTGAAGAAATAGGGAAAAAAATTACAAAGAAAAACATTAGCAATCTTGCGTTCAAGCCAGAAAGTATATTAGGTGAAGATAATGCTAGCTTTGGAATCAGATTGGGTTAACTCCAAGCTCCTTGAAAAATGATTTTTAACTTTGAAATCACTTCCAGCAAAATTATGAGTCAAGGACTTCTGGCAAGATGGCAGACTAGGCAGAGGCACTAGCTGTACTCTACAACAAAGATATAGAGACCAATTGGAACAGACACAGAGGGCAATCCTGGAACCCTGAGGAAAGGTTAGAGAGGCAGAGTGAATACCCACTGGGAGGAGAAGCACAGCAGGGACAGTGAAAAAAGGAGATTGATTGGTGAACTTCCCACTGGCCAGACATGGCACAGCCATCTTGAACTACTGCAAGAAGCTTTGGAGAGACAGGCAATCTGATGGCTCAGATTCACATGGGCAACCACTCCTTCTTGCTCCTCATACTTCCCTGGATAACAGAATCCCTCTCCTGACGCCAACTGCAAAAACCACGTGAGGGTCATGGCTGACTCCCTCGGCTTCACAAGAGAGAAAGAGAATCAAACTCAAAACCAGTCCAAGGCCGATTCCTATGAGTGGAAGTCATACATGCCTCCATTCTACAGTCTTCTTTACCCTGTTCTGACACCAGCCATCCCTTCCATAGTCCTCTCTTCTTCACATATCGGTTTGATAGTCCACTGCAATGGCCACACAGAACTCATGAACACAGTACAATTCAGGATCAAAAAACAACTCGGGATGCAGCAGTTTTCCAATCAGGAACACCTTTTGTCTGCCATACTGCAGACATGCCTCACTCTGGTCTTCGGCTACTCAGCCATGTGGCCTGTTAGCCTCTGCCCTACTTGGGCAAATGCTACAACAAAGCTCTTTTAGGTAGTCTGTGTATGCCTAAAGGACACATTCTGTAAGCCAGTTTCCTGTCCATAGCTTTACTCAGTTCATGGACCTAGAGCCTGCAGCTCCTCTGTATCTCCATGTCACCACCTCTGCCGTCACCTCAGCTGCCGCCATTTTTCTAGGTAGGGATCTCATGCTCCACTCATGCTCTTCTTTCTTAATGTTCCTGGGATCAGGTATTCCTGCTTCTGAGATAGTGCCTTTAAAACCTAGCTGGATGGCAAAACTAACCAATCCCAGTTTTAGAGTCCCTTATACCTTACTTGCATGGGCCTACCCAATCACTTGGAGTCCTGGTATGGCGCTGTGGGCTAATGTGTCAAACTGCAAAGTCACTTGAACTGCAAGGTCGGTGGTTCAAGCTCACCAGCTGCTCCTTGGAAACCCTATACAGGGTCGCAATGGGTCAGAATCGACTCAACAACACTTAACAACAACAACAACAACCCAGTTACTTGGTGGAGATTAAGAAGACATTGGATAGAAAAGTCATATCAATAAATTGAAGGTACAATAGGTGCCCTGAATATAGACAACAGTTAGGCCTATAGGGACTCCATCTAGGCTCAGGGACTCAGCCAACACATCCCTCCTCCACCCACCTTGTGGGTGCCTTGGCTGGCAGGAGAAAGCCCTGCCCCTATGCCACTGAGTTTTCTCCTCTCTGGGTCCAACAACTGCACTGGTTTTGAATTTTTCCTTTTGTTGTTTCATTGTTTATGTTTTTCCTTTCTTCTCCTTGTTCCCCTTTTCCCTTCCCTCGATTCAAGCCCTTTTCTTCTGCTTTTCCTCGTGATTTTTTCTTTACTACTCTCTAGTGTTTTCATCTTCCTTCTATGTTTTTCTCTTCCTTTTATTTTCTCTGTTATATGTTCTGTTTTCCTATCCCTCTTTTATTTTTTTTGGTTATTCCATAATTTTTTTCTTGTTGCTGCCAATTTTTGTTTCTTTTTTCTAGTTTCCTGTATCCTCTTTTTGCTGTTGTTTTTTGGTTGGTTTGTTCTGTTTTGTTTTCCTGTATGTGTTTTCTCCTTTTGCTACACTTGATGGGAGAGAATAACTGTGCCCACAGAGTTCAATCACAGCTCAAACCCTCTGCAACTTCATCCATTGGACAAGAGCCAATGCCAGCTCCTATACCACCTGATCAATGGAAGATTTCAGTCAACACCAGCTAATCCCACCCTGAACTGAGCTGCATGAACAGTGAATGTATAATGGTGCATGTGTTTCCATTCATTAATCATGTCTACTAAAAGACAACTGATGAGAGCCTAAAGACTGACCAGTATACAATCTTCAATTAAATACAAACACAGTGAACTGACTCGATAGCACTTAGCAACAACAACCACAAAGACCTCACCATATCTCAGAGACAAGAGAAAATATTAACTTACATGAAGAAACAAATGACCAACATGCAAATCCAGAAGATGTTTCTGAGGAAGAAGAGATCATGGAACTACTTGAGAAAGAATTCAAAGGAATGATATTTAAGTACCTTCAACAGACTGACAGAAAGATCAAGGAAAGCAAGGAGAACACAGAAAAAACTTTAGAAGAATTCAGAAAACACGATAAGAACAAACAGTCAAAATAAATGCAAACGATCAAATAATACAAATCTGTGAATAGAAATCCAGAAGATGAATTTTAAGATTTTAGAAATAGACAATAAACTGAAAGGGCAAAGGAGGAGATATGAATAAGTAGAAATTCCAATTAGTGACATTTAAGATAAATCGCTCAATACTAGTAATAACAGCTAGAAGTTGTTAAGTGCCATTGAGTCGGTTCCAATCCATAGTGACCCTGTATAGGGTTTCTGAGGAATGGCTGGATGAGCTTGAACCACTGACCTTGCAGTTCAAATGGCTTTGCAATCTGGCGCATTAACCCACAGTGCCACACCAGGACTCCAAGCTAGAATAATTCGAAAAAAGAATGAAAAAGTCAGAAGAAAGTTTGAGATTTCTGTGAGACACCATGAAGAGGAATAGTTTGTGGGTGATTGAAATTCCAAAACAGAAGAGACAATAAAAAGCACAGAGCAAATTGTTGAAAAGTTCCTGAAGAAAACTCCTCTACTATCATGAAAGATGAGAAGATAACCATAGAAGAAGTTGAATGAACCCCAAACAGGACTGACCTCAAAAGAAAATCGCCAAGACATATTATAATCAAGCTTTCCAGAATGAAAGAGAAGGAAAGCAGCTCAGGAAAATGAAAAGTTACCTGCAAAAGAGAACCAATGAGAGTAAGTTCTGATTTCTCAGCAGAAACCATGCAGGCAAGAAGGCAATGGGATGGCATATACAAAACTCTGAAGGAAAAACATTGCCAACAAAGAATCAAAAATCCTGCAAAGCTGTCCTTCAAATATGACAGTAAAATTAGAACATTTTCAGATAAATAGAAATTAAAGAAAATTGCAATAATGAGATCAACTTTACAAAAAATACTAACAGGGGTTTTTGGACTGAGAACTAATAGCAACAGACAACACATTGAGATGAACATGTGTGACAACACCACCCAGAACTCAATTCAGATTAGAAGTAGCCAAAGGAAAACAGAGCTGCAAGATTGAAAATAGGGAACCAAGATATCCATTTACAATGAAGTCAACTACAAAGCAAAAAGAGGAAATAGTGTACATACAGAACTTCCAAATGGCGAGGAAGTCAAGTAGATTTCAAGATAAAACAGACTGTTTTAAACTGGGGGAAATTTTTTTAAATTACAGAATAACCACAAAGAAAATTATTATAACTTCACATCAGAATAAAAAAAAAAAGAGGAAAAAAAAAAAAAAAAATCAAAATTTACTCCACACAACAAGAGAATAAAAAAAAAAAGAGGAAATCATAAGGATTTAGGAAACACGAAAACAAAAGAATGAAGAAAATGAAAAGAAAGCATACAAACAAAATGAACTAAGTGCAGAAATTTATGTACCAAGAAAGTAGCAGTACGGCAAAAAACACACAGCAAAATGACAGCCATCATCCATACCCATTGATAATTACACTGAATGTAAATGGATTAACTCGCCAGTCAAGAGACAGAAAGTAGCAAAAAAGGATGCAAACTTTGGTACAGACTCACAGTGGAATACTACGCAACATTGAAGAACAATGACAAATTTGCGAACTACCTCATAACATGGGTGAATCTGGAGGACATTATACTGAGTGAAATTAGTCAATCATGAAAAACCAAATATTGTATGAGACTACTGTTCTAAAAAGTTAAGAAAAGGTTTTCTTGCTAAAAGAAACATTCTATGATGGTCACTGTAGTTGGGTTGTTGTTGTTAAGTGCTATCAAGTTGGTCCCAACTCATAGCAACCCCGTATAGAATTTCCAAGGAGCTGCTGGTGGGTTTGAAGGTCAACCTTTTGGTTCATAGTCCAGTGTTTATCCTACAGTTCTCCACTAGGAGTCGGCACATATTAATTTGGGTGACACGTAAGGCAATATACAACAGTAGGGAGGTGGGCACAGGAAAGGTGAAGGTATTGGAAGACACAGGGAGGACTGTAAGAGTTAAAGTGAACAGAGGTAAAGACTGTGAACTGATGGTACACGGCAGGGATCACAATCATTGTAATGACACGAAGGGTACGATTTGTTGAATGTGAGACTAATGAGCTGTTCTGAAAACTCAGACTCAATTCACAATAAAAAGTTTAAAAAAAAACTATGAGTCAAACATGAAGGTAGAATAAAGATATTTACATCCAAGATTTCAAAATACTTATCCTTCCTCATATACCTTTTAGACAGTTACTTGATGTGCTTGAGCAAAATATGGAAGAAAACAAAGGAAGAGGAAGACCTAAGACCCAGAACATAGTGAATACAACTCAGAAAAACTATGACTGAAAAGTATAAAGATGACATCTGGATATGAGGTCTGATTGGAGCAGGGTAATGGAAGACACAAAGAATGGTTATCCTAGGGGTGAAGCAGGGAGGCCAAGGAGGGACTAGTAGACGACCTGTCATAATGGAGAAGTTGGGGCAACACAGGATACAATCTGTATTAATGTGAGAATTCATTGCTAGGCAAAACAAGTTAAAAGTTACCATTGTGGATAGAAACAATGGGAAGTTTTTCATAGAAGGAAAGATAATCATAGTGCTTTGCCTGGCTCAGGAGTAAACAATATTTACATAGTCACAAAAATGTAAGCACTATTTATAGACTTAACATGGGAATGTTATAGTAGGGGAGATAGGACTAAACCATTATTATAGCAGGAAATAAGTAAATAATGTCAAAAATTGATCAATTCAGAAATAGAAAGAAAGCATGCAACTCGGTGATATAAGAGAATGACCAGAGGAAATAGTTAAAATATTTTTAAAAAGTAATTGCTGTTATAGTAATTTTTGTCATAACTAATTGCGATGGTCACAACTATAAAGGTAGAAGTTCTGTAACAAAAGCGAGCTAGTAGTTAATCTTATAGTCCAGAAACAAAGGATCCTAGGACCAGTAAGGTAGAAAAGCACAAGTGGAATGTGGGACCCAATCCAGAGAAGCAGCAATACCAGAGGTGAAGGCAGAGATAAGGACGTGGAGAAATAGAACAACTGGGGACTCCAGACTCACGAGAAGAGAAAGGCTGTGTGTTGGCAGCCAGGAGGCACTCTTGAAGAATGTGCTCTTTGGTTGTTTAAATGATTATATATTCCTGAGTATTTTTTTATACATCAAAAATACCCAACAACAACAAAACCAGAGAGAATAGAAGCAAATACTGTTGAATGAAGATGCACGGAGGTGTAATCATTGCAATGAAACGATGAATGTAAAACCAGTGTTCTCCCATGTAAACTATCACTCAATTCTCAATAAACCTTAAAAAAATAAAATAAAAAATAATTGCTGTTGCAAACACATGCACACACAAAATAAAAATAATTAGAACGTAGTTGGAAGGGTACATACCTGTCAGTTTCTAGTATAAGCCATTCAGCCCTATTTGATTTTCTGATGTGAATGTGCTATCTATAGACAAGTTTTTAATAAAAAATATTAAAGATGAAATCATTAAATACTAAAAAAAAAGAATATGAAAATAAAACCACCCAGTCCCACTTTTCCACTCCTTAGCTCCTCAGAGTCTGGTATACTCATCTATGTAAATGGAAAATACCATAAGCACCCTGCAAGTGTGTTTTGAAGATTAAATATGGTCCTGGAATTGGCATTTGGCTCATAGTTGGCATTAATGTCTAGTAGCTATGACAGCTTTCATTATGTGAGACCTGAATACTTTGGTCATC
The DNA here is from genome assembly GCF_000296735.1 of Chrysochloris asiatica. Classification (NCBI taxonomy): domain Eukaryota; kingdom Metazoa; phylum Chordata; class Mammalia; order Afrosoricida; family Chrysochloridae; genus Chrysochloris; species Chrysochloris asiatica. The sequence continues at coordinate 24,993,327 of NW_006408547.1, read as the reverse complement.
CAAAACACACAAACAGAAACAAAGAATCATCAGAAGACGGGAACTATTTGTAATAAAGATGATACAAAAGTTTGATATAGCTATATCATACATTTCACATCTGCAGAAGTGAGAAACGATGTGAGAAATTCACTGACCTAAGGGCTTAGAACACAAATAAAGAAAAACACACAAGCAAACTGCCATGAAATAAATCAAGACAGGGTAGTTTATAGAAAGGGCACAGGCTCAAATCTGAGTACTGGTATGTGATGTGGATTGGGATTCATCACTTAAATTTTTTGAGCCTAAATTCCTGATGTGAAATGAAAAGAAGACTGCCCATCTAACATTATTTAAGGACTTTAGATGATATTAGCTCAATAAATAGTAACTATTATTATTTCATGGGTGGTGCAAAAGGTTTATCTGCTTGAATGCTAGTCAAAATGTTGGAGGTTTGAGTGCAAACAGAGGTAGTTCAGGAGAAGAATTAACCTTGGAAAATCCTCTTAGGCCACAGTTGAACTCTGACACACGTGGAGTGACCATGAGATGAAGTTGACTCACCACCAACTGGTTGGCATTCTTGTTATTATAATGTTTCTCAACTCTATATCCAATCACACTTTACAGAATTCACAAATTCATATATATACAGAAGGGAGAGAGAGAGGGAAGGGAAGGAAGAGGAGGGACTTTAAAAAGGAAGAAACCATGAAATAGGTTTTGTACTTGAAAAAGTAAATTTTACCTAGATAACAACAATGAGAAGCCTCACTTCATAACCACAGCTACTTTCTGAAGGTTAAAAAGTGTATTAAGAGCAGGGCCACCTATGGCTGTTTGATCACGGGAGTTCCTCCTTCAAACTCCTCAAGAAAGACTTTCTGGCGAGATGGCAGACATGCTACACAGACCCTGTACAACAAAGACACAGGATATCAAATGAAATAGATACAGTTGATAATCCTGGAGCCCTGAGCTCCAGAGAAAAGTACAGAGAAGTGGATTGAATACTAGCAGAAGAAGTTGAACACGGGCAAAGCCCACCCTTAACTGAGCTTCATAAATGGAGCGTGGAGAACTGAGCACACACTTCGATGATCTAATCACAGCCAGCAGGAAGCAGTTGGTGAGTGCCTAAGAATATAACAACATACAACCATTGTTTATAAATACATACAACCATTATTATAAAACCACAATGTCTCAGAGACAAAAGACAATTTCAGTTCACATGAAGAAACAGGACAGAGTGATTCAAACTAGTGACCTAGATGCAGAAGATTCCAGAAATGAATAATACATTGAAAGGGAAAAGGAGAAGTCCAAATTAGTAAGCTTGAAGATATATCTCTCAACACTGGTATACTTGAAGTAAAAAAAAAAAGAAAGCCCAAGATTTATGCAGAACACCATAAAAAGTATAACGTAAGGGTGATTGGAATTCCAGAACACAGAAACCCTTCCCCTACCCCCCCCCCCCCCCCCCCCCCCCAAATTCAAAGACTTGTTGGAAGCAAATTTCTGTAACATCATGAAAGACTAGAAGATAAGCATTCAAGAAGCTGAATGAACCTCAAACAGGATAGACCTCAACAGAAAATCACCAAAACAAATCATAATCAAATTTGCCAAAATCAAAGACAAGGGAAGAATCTGGAGAGCAGCTCAAAATAAAAAAAAGAGCCAATAAATCTAAACTATGGTTTCTCACCAGAAATAATGATAATGCAGGCAAGAAGGCAATGGGATGACATATACAAAACTCTGAAAGAAAAAAATTACCAATCAAGAATCCTATACCCAGAAAAGCTGCCCCTCAAATATGATGGTGAAATTAAGGCATTTTCAGATAAACAGAAAGTAAAGGTGTAAGAACCATGTTGGGGTCACGTCTGACTTCCTGGGCTTCACAAAGAGGAAAGAGAACCAAACACAAAATCAGCCCAAGGTCAATTCCTATGGAGTAGAGGTCAGACATGCTTCCACCTGACAACCTTCTTTACTCTATCTGACACCAACCGTCCCACTCACAATATCCTCTACTTCACATCTGGGTTCGGCGATCTACCGCAATGGTCACACAGAACACCAATTTCCAGGATTATGGGATTTATTAGAGAAGTGAACAGGCTACAATTCAGAATCAATCCCAATGTAAGATGCAGCAGTTTTCCAATCATAAACACCTGTTTTCTGCTGTACTGCAGACACTTTTCACTCTTATCTTTGGCTTCTCAGCCACATGGCCCCTTGGCCTCTGCCCTGCTCAGACAAAACTTACAAATCTCTTTTAGCCAGTCTGTGAATGCTCAAAGGGCACATTCTTCAAGCCAGCCTCCAGCTTACAGGCTCTCAGCTTTACTCAGTCCATGGGTTTATAGCCCGCAGCTGCTCTGTCTCTCCATGCTACTGCCTCTGCCACCATCTCTGCTGTCACTGCTTTTATATTTAGTGTTCTCAAGCTCCACTTAAGCTCTTCTTTCTTGATGTTCCTGGAATCATCTGTTCCTCCTTCTGAGATGGATCCTTTTAAACCTAGCTGGATGGCAAAATTAACCAGTCCCAGTCTTCGAGTCCCATATACCTTATTTGCATGGTCTTACCTGTTCATTTGGGAATTAAGAAGACATTGGATAGAAAAGCCATATCAAGTCAATTCAAGATACCACAAAGGCAATTGGTAATAACCAGACAAACTACAAAAAAATACTACAAGGTGTCTTTGTAATGAGAACCAAAACAGTAGACTACAGTTTGAGCTATATGACAACATCACCCAGAACTCAGTTTAGATATAGAGGCATCCTGATGTGGCATTGTGGGTTAATATGCTGGACTGCAAGGTGGGTTTGAATTGCAAGGTTGGCAGTCCAGGCTCACTAGCTGCCCCTCAGAAACCCTGTACCGTGTAGCTATTAATCGAAACCGACTCAATGGCACTTAACAACAACAGAAAACTAAAATAAAACTAAACTGTGGCATCCAACAGACTGGCCACAGCCATCGGGAGCATTTGTGAGTGTATTCAAACCCAAGAAAAAATCTTCACACTGCAGAAATCTTCCTGTGCCTTGCAGAGACAAAGGTGCGATTTTTTTCTTGTTCTGCACCCTCTCCTGGTGACCAGAGGTGAGGCCAGCCTGTACCACCCTAGACACCGTCTCCAGGTTGTTGGAGCCACAAGGAGGTGAGGGCTGAAGTTGTGAGCCCCACTGAAAGAGGGGGAGCTAGTCACAATAACCCCACTTGGATGGGCCCTGCTCCAAATCTGAAAGTCAGCCCTGGCCAGCCCTAGACTAGTTCTCATGAGGAGAAGCAGCTGAATGGACACATAGGGTAGAGAAAAGAGGGGGCGAAAGAAAGACTGGTGATCTGTATGGGCTGGCCAAGTGCAGCACAGCCATCTTGAACTTTCTTGGGTTTCTGTGAAAGGCCAGAGATCAGTAGGTGGCACACCGGCGTACTGCCCACTGGTGGAAAGAAAGCTACTGCCAGTTTGTTTGTTTTTTTCTTCTTCTTTACTTTTTTTTTTTTTTTTTTACTGGTTTGATTGTTTGTTTTCTTCTCTCTCATAGGTGTGTTTTCTCTTCTTGCCTCAGCTGACAGGAGACAGCAATTGTGGCCATACAGCTCAGTCACAGCCATACCCTCTACAACCCCACCAATTGGACAAGAGCCAATACAGCTGCTATACACGGGACCAATGAAAACAATCAGCATCAGTCAAATCCATTCTGAACAGAATGGCACAAATATTGACTAGAGAACAGTGCACAAGCTCACCTGATTCCACCCACCATGAGGCAGTTGGTGAGTGCCAAAGATACACCTACATACATTCATCAACTTACCAAAATATAACAACACTACAATACCTCGAAAACAACAGACAGTTTTTGTTCACATGAAGAAGTAAGACTGAGTAGCTCAAATAAATGACCAAGTGGCAGAACTATAAAATGTTTTTGAGGAAAAAAAGGAAGTGGAAATACCTGAAACAGAATTCAGGAGAATGATATTTAGTTACATGCAAGCGCCTGACAGAAAGGTTGAGGAAAACAAGGCAGAATTCAGAAAAGCACTCCAGAAACAATCAACAAAATAGATAAAGGATTAGAGACAATACAAAGTCTGCAAACAGAAATCCAGACGATCAATGCTAAGATCTTAGAAATGGACAGTACACTGAAATGGCAAGGGGCAGATTTGAGTCCATGGATGTCAGAATTAGTGAGCTTGAAGATAAATCTGTCAATACTAGTTACCTAGAATAATCAGAAAAATAATGAAAAAGAAAATTAAAAATCTGAAAAAAGCCTAAGACTTATTTGGGACAATATGAAGAGGAATAACTACTGGGTAATTGGAATTCCAGAGCAGGAAGAGACAAAGAAAAACACAGAAAGTGTAGTCAAAGAGCTACTGTAAAAGAAAAGTTTCCTGACATCATGAAAGATGAGAAAATAAGCATTCAAGAAGCTGAATGAACCACAAATAGGTCAGACCTCAAAATAAAATCAACAAGACATATCACACTCAAACTCTCCAAAATCAAAGACAAGGAAAGAATCCTGAAAGCAGTTCAGGAAAAATGAAATGCTATTTATGCAGGAAAACCAATAAAATTAAGCTCTGCTTTTTCAGCAGAAACCATGCAGGCAAGTAGGCAATAGGAAGATGTGTACAAAACTCTAGAAGAAAAAGAAAAAAACTTCTAACCAAGAATCACATCCCAGCAAACTCTCCATAAAACACAATAGTGAAATAAGAGCATTTCCAGATATACAGAAATTAAAGGAATATGTCAAATCCAGGCCAACTTTACAAAAATACTAAGGGAGGCTTTTGGGCTGAGAACCAACAACAGCAAACAACAGTGTGAGATTAATATATATGACAACACCACCCAGTATTCAATCCAAATATAGAAGTATCCAAAGTAAAACAAAACTACAAGACTGACAATAGGGAACTAGAGAGAACAATTTATAATGAAGCAAGAAGAGATTCCAAATGGTAGATTTTAAGACAAAACAAATGGTTTTAAAATAGGTAAAAATTAATAAACGATAGTGTAACCTCAAAGACATGTAATATATCTTTGCATCAAATCAAGAAAAGAAAACTCCATGATTTTGTAAATATTAAAACAATGAGGAAATTTACAAGAAAATGCACACACACAAAATGAACTCAGTACAGGAAAGCATGTGTGACAGATACCAGCAGCACCACAAACACACACACAACAACATGACTGCAATCGGTACAGACCCATCAATAATTACACTGAATGTCAAAGAGTTAAATGCATAGTCAAGAGACAGAGTTGCACAATGGATAAGAAAACAGGATCCTCCAACATTCTGTCTTCAACAGACACACTTTACATATAAAGACAAACATAAATTAAAAATTAAAGGGTGGAAAAATTCTATCAAGTTAGTAGCAATCAAAAACAAGGAGAAGTGGCAATATCGTTTGTAGGTAACAAAATATCATTGTCCTGCATTCTTTTTTAGGTAGTTACAATACCTTTTTTTCCCTCAAAAACATTTTCTAGTTCTGTTGCTTGGTCATTTATTTGAGTTACTCAGTCTTGTCTCTTCTTGTGAACGGAAATTGTCTGCTGTTTTTGAGGCATTAAACTATCAATTCAATTTCTGAAAAAATAGAATTTAAGGCAAAAACCAGCATAAGAGATAAAGAAGGACATTATCCTATGATTAAGGAGCTCTGGTAGCATAGTGGTTACGAATTGGGCTGCGGACCACAAGGTCAGGAGTTCGAAACTACCAGCTGCTCCGTGGGAGAAAGATGA
>NW_006408547.1:24975468-24986505 GCF_000296735.1 Chrysochloris asiatica | reverse complement strand
AAGAAGTTGGTTCTTTGAAAGGATTAATAAAATTTACAAGCCATTAGCAAATCTAACAAAAGAAAAGAGGGAGAAGAAGCAAATAACATGAAATGATATGGGTGATGTCACAACAAGCAACAGCAATAAACTAGATAATGACAGAATAGTGTAAAGAACTGTACTCCAATAATTTAAAAATCTAGAAGAAATGGATAAAAACATAACCTGCATCTTAAAAAAAAAAAAAAAAAGACCAAGCCCAGATGACTCTACTGGTAACTTTTACCCAACATTCAGAGAATAACTGACACCAATTGTACTCAAACTATTCCAGAACCTAGAAAAGTATGGAAAAACTTCTGAATACATTTTAGATGACTGGGAATTCCTAAAGATTACACTTATGTGCATCAAATGATTTCACTAAAAGAGTCAAAAAGAGAATCCACAGACTAGGGGAAAAAATCTTTGGCAATGACATATAAGAAATGGGAGTAATCTCTAAAATTTATAGAAAATGTTATCATCTCAACAAGAAAAAGACATATGGTCCAATCACAAAGTGGGCAGAGGACATGAACCGACACTTCGCCAAAGACATTCAGGTGGTCAAGAAATATCTGAAGAGACTCTCATTATGATCCTTAGTCATTGTTGCTATTATTGTGTGGTGCCGTGGAGTCAGTTCTGACTGATAGCAACCCTGTGCACAGCAGAATGATGTACTTTAAACAATGGTGTTTTTCACATCACTTGATTTTTGGCTTCTGCTTCCATGAGTGTTGATTGTGGTTCCAAGCAAAATGAAGTCTTTGACAACTTCAAATTTTCTCCATTTTCATGGTCTTATTTGTCCAGTTGTAAGGATTTTTGTTTTCTTTATATTGAGGTGCAACCCAAACTGTGGACTTTGATCTTCATTAGTAAATATTTTACATAGTCTTCACTTCCAGCAAGAAAGTTTGCATATAACAAATTAATGAGTCTTCCTGCAGTCCTGATGAGTGTTTTTCTTCATATAATCCAGTTTCTCAGATTATTTGCTCAGCATACAGATTGAAAAAATATGGTGAAAGAATGCAAGCCTGGTGCACATATTTCCTGATTTTAAACCATTCAGTGTCCCCTTGTTCTGTTTGAACAACGGCCTCTTGGTGTAGGTACGAGTTCCTCATGAGCACAATCAAGTGTTGGTCCTGGAATGCCCATTCTTTGCAATGTTGTTCATAGCTTGTCATAACCCACATAGTCAAAAGTCTTTGCATAGTCACAAAGCACAAGGAAACAAACAACTTTCTGGAATTCTCTGCTCTCAGGTGAGATCTATCTGATGTCAGCAATGATATCCCTCCCTCCATGACTGCTTCTGAATCCAGCTCGAAGTTCTGTGCCGTTGCAGCCATTTCTAAATTATCTTCCACAAAATGTTACTTACAGATGATATTAATGATATTATTAGACGATTTCCACATTCCTTTGGGTCACCTTTTTGGTAATGGGCACAAATATGGATCTCTTCCAATCGGTTGGCTGTCTTGGAAATTTCTCGGCAGAGATGAGTGAGGGCTTCCAGTGCTGCATCAGTTTGTTGAAAGATTAGAGTTGGTAGTTTGTCACTTCTTGGAGACTTGCTTTTCGCCAATGTCTTTGATGCAGCTTGGACCTCTTCCTTCAGTCCCATCAGTCCTTAATTATATGCTACCTCTGGAAATGATTAAACACTGACAATTTCTTTTTGGTACAGTGACTCTGTGTATGCCTCCATTTTCTTCTGATGATTTCTGCATCATTCAATAGTTTACGTATGGAATCCTCCAATATTACAACTCGATGGCACATAACAAAAACAAGAGTAGATACATAAACAGATACACAGGTTGAATGTGTATGTGAGGGCCAGTGGGAATATACCTACTAATCTATAAAGTTTTGACAGAAAGTATTTGTATGTGGGTATTTGAAAACATATCCATGAATGTGGTAGAACATACAGGGGACAAAGTTTTGAAAACTTGTTAGCCATTGCCAAACACTCTGAGGGCAAGGTTGCCTGGCTGGAGGACTCCAGACCATAGTCTCAGGGCACACGACTGTCAGTTGGTATGACACCGTCCACCAACGCAATGCTCTCCATGCGACTTTGGTGAGTAGCAACTGAGATCTTAAAAGCTCATGAGCAGCCACCTAAGGTGCAGCTTTGGTCTCCCTGAGAGGAGGAAAGAACAGTGGTGAGAACTGAAGACTCATGGGCTACATCAGCATTTGTCTCTATGACTCTGAGACCAGAAGAACGAGATGGTGCCCAGCTACCATGACCAACTATTAGAAAACGTAGACCAAGACTCAGTTATAAAAACAAATCATATAAGAAAGAGTCTGGAGGAAGCTGAGACTATAACCCTTGGCCACCTTCAGCTCTGGAAAGCACCCTTTTAAGCTAAGCAGTCGATAGGTTGATGTTGTTGTTGTAAAGTGCCGTCAACTCAGTTCCGACCCATAGCGACCCTGAACAGGGTTTCCGAAGCTATAAATCTTTATGGGAGCAGAAAGCCTCATCTTTCTCCCATGGAACAACTGGTAGTTTCGAACTGCTGACCTTAAGGTTCACAGCCCAATCTGTTCTGACTCATAGCAACCCTGTGTAGGGTTTCCAAGGAGTGGCTGATGAGTTTGAACCACCAACCTTGTGGTTAGCAATGCAGCTCTTATCCTACAGAGCCACACCAGGATTCCAGATAGGTTTATCAGTATGGGGTGGGGCAGGGGGCGGGGCATAAGACCAGAACACTCATGAGGTATGCACACCAATGGTCAACCATTAAAGATGGAAAGGTCAGGGAGGCGGGGCTTGATGGCGGCTAGGCTGGAGGTGCAGTGAAGTTCACCGTCAGCAATACCACAGAATACCAGGCAAAGCAGATCCAGGGCAGAGCCCCAAAACTCGGAACCACAGAGCTAGGAAAAATGTTAAAGTTTAAAGGCTTATAGCTACTGGAACTTGAAGCTAAAGGAAGAAATTGCATACTTTTGAATCTGCCAGGCTCGAAGGACTGGAGCCGACGTCTTGGGAGAGACCAAATAGCAAGACCAAGCGGGGAAGCAGAAACACCATAGAAAAACCCCGCGGGAACCTTGGAGCAAAGGTGGGCAATGCACTTTGTCGGTTTTTTCTTATTTTTTTGGTTTCTGGTCATTGGCGACCCCACTGTTTGCACACCTCCGTTCTGGTGACTAGAGGGGGAGCCTGAGTGAGTGGACATCCCCTACCCTCACCACTGGTGGGTTCTTCTGCCACACATGCGCACAGATACTCAGCTCAAAGAGCAGGCCCTGAATGTGTTTTTTTTTAATGTTTTATTATGAATTATGTGATAGTTTACATGGGAGAACATTAGTTTTACATTCATCTTACCATATATCATTTCACTGCTGTAGTTACAATCCCCTCCAGGCATCATCAACCAACCAAAGGGTATACACTACAAGCCTGCCCCCCCACCCATCGTCAGCACACAGCCCCTCTCCCTCTCTGTGTCTAAAGTCTCCAGCTGCTCCATCGCTCCACGTCATCATCTCTGCCTCCATCTCAGGCATCACTGCTTCTCTGGGTAGGGTCCCGCTCTCTGCTCTTCTCTCTTGATTGTCTCAGGGACTTCTGCTCCTAGAATGAAAAGTTTATCACTCCCCTCCTTGCTACAAAATGTCTACCTTTACATTTCCAACCCTCACAATCAGTCCTGATAACAATTATTCACTATTGTATCACAAGAGACCCGTCTGCATTTCATTCCAGAATTTTGTTTTGTTTTGTTTTAATACAGGAAAGGGCAGGACAGGGCTGTATAGGGGGAAAGAGAGTTTAAAAACAAAATAGGCCAAAACTAAATTAAAGCCTGAGGTATAGCATAACAACCCACACTGGCATTTTGAAATCTCTCAGGCAGCTTTGAAAGCAAGAAGCTGAAGAGGAGACATTAAAGTCATACTCAGATTAGACTACAGATTTTTTTTTCCTTCTCTCCCTCCTCTCCCTTTTCTGTGATTATAGACTGCAATATTCTGTCTAGTTTTTGTTGTTGCTTTTTTTTCTTGTTTTTTTTCTTTCCGCTGGTGCTGTTTTGCTGTTTTATGCTCCCCCTTCTACCACTAGGGGAACTGTTTCTCTCCCTGTATTATCCAAGTAAAGTCAGCAACTGCTGCCATATAATCAAGCTACAATCACACTCAATAAAACACCAAAACCCAGGCAAGAACCTATACCAACTGCCATATACCAGGGAGGCAGACAACACCTGTGAAAGTTACTCTGAGTTAAGTAAAGATGAAAAGGGCAACATTTACCTAAGGACAAAATTCTAAAGAGTTGGGAAAGAAGGTAGACCAGAAATAAGAGCCACAGAGAGGAAGTGTGATAACTGATGTTACGTGGAGGGAATAGCAATCATTGAAATGCAATGAAATATATGGTTTGTTGAATGTAAAACTGATGATCTTCATTCAATTCACAATAAAATGTGGAAAAACAAAAAACTTCTCAAGAAAGATAAGAATGGAACTGATGAGCCATCTTAGATTGTTGAATTGAAAGTCTGGAATGCTGGAAGAGCTCCTTTGTGTGTGTGTGTGTGTGTGTGTGTGTGTGTGTGTGTGTGTGTGTGCGCGCGCGCGCGCATGTGTGCATGATGGGGAGGGCTTGCCATATCTTGTATCGTATGGCTCTTAACACAGTTTCCCATAGACCTAAATACATCCATTTATTTATTTTTCAACTTATGATTGTAAATGGAGTGAAGATTTACAGAGTTTTACATTAATCAAACCACATACTTGACTTCATTACAATGGGTGCAATCCCCTCTGTGTACCAACAGTTGACAGTATTCAACTGTATTCACTGTAACTACTGCATTTCTAACTATCTCCCAATGCCTAAATCTTTCTTCTGGTAACTTCCCTCTAATTGTATGCTGTCTATCCTGTCTACCATGTTATGATGTGTCTACTCTCTAGTCCATGAATAATTTTCCCTTCCCTCCTACCCCATGACGATCATAGATAATTTATTTTATTAAGAAAACCTTTCCTTAACTTTTTACAACATGGGTCTCATACAATATTTGATTAATTCATTTTGTGATTGACTAATTTTCCCTCAGCAATTTGTCCTCCAGGTTCAACCATGTTGTGAAGTGTTTCACAGATTCCTTCATCATTCTTCAATGTTTTGTAATATTGCATTGTGTGCATGTACCAAAGGCAGTTTAACCATTCTTCTGTTGATGGGTATTCAGGCTGTCTCCATCTATTGGACATGTCTCTTGTAGACAGCCTATTGAAGGATCCTGTTTTCTTATCCATTCTGCTCTCTATGTCTATTGACTGGTAGATTTAATCCACTTACATTTAGTGAAATTATCAATGGGTGTGAATCGATTGTAGTCATTTCCTGTGGGTTTTTTGTGGTGCTTCTGGTTTCCTGTTTACATACAATTTTCTCTCCTGAGTTAATTTTGTTTGTGGGTTTTCTTTTCATTTTCATTTCTGTTGTGTTCTGTCCACAAAATCTTTTTTGTTTTCCTCTTTTTTTTAAATTTTGATGTGCAGGTGTATTATTTTTTCTGAGGTTATCCTGTAGTTTATTAATTTTTTTCCTGCTTAAAACAGTCTGTTTTTTCTGGAAATCTGCTTGACTTCCTTGCTGTTTGACTGCCTAGTCTGCCATCGTGCAGGACGTAAATATGTCCATCTTTTAAAATAAATATGTAAATAAAAATAGACATGATCGTATCAGTATCACAAAAGAACAAATACGGATAGCAAATAAACAGGAATAAAATGTCATCACTGATACTAAAAGTATAAATAAAGCTGTGCTATTCCAATTTCCTTCTACTGTTTTAAGATGATAATTTCAGTGCTAAGGAGTCTGAAGTGAAACTGAAAGCACATGACATTGGAAATATATATAAGGAAAAATTTTCTAATTCATGCATTTGGACCCATCAAACCAGAGGGGAATAATTTAAAAGAAGAATAATAAAACTACATGCATGCAAATATGCAAAATAGGAAATAATTCAAAACACTAAACAATAAAGTGCTTAAGCTAATCAAGAAATACCCATTGTATGACATATTATCATTAATAAATATTATGTAAAGATTGTTATGAAATACATTATCTGAAACAAAAAGTCTAAAAATGTATGAGCAATACTAGTATTACATAAAAAGATGTATTGTTGTTTTATTGTTAAGTACCCTCAAGTCTATTCTGACTCATAGCAACCCTGGAGCAACTGGTGGGTTTGAACCTCGGACCTTGTGGTGCAAACAGACCTTGCAGTCCTGCCTATGGCGCCACACCAGGACTCCAAAAAGATGTATGCACATGTTTACAAGTATCAAAGAAATGAAAACTCAAAATATGTAAAGGTAATTAAAATGGACAACTTTTTGTGACATATATCTCTGGTAGCGTAGTGGTTACAAATCAGGCTGCGAGCCGCAAGGTCAGCAGTTTGAAACTACCAGCCACTCCACAGGAGAAAGATGAGGCGGTCTGCTCCTGTAAAGATTTACAGCCTCAGAAACCCTGTGTAGAGTCGCTATGAGTCGGAACCGACTCCACGGCACATAACAACAACAACAATATTTTAGCACAAAGATAAAATTGTCCTATTTAATGGATCATAGAATGTTAAAACTGAGAGCATTTATTATCTGGTAAGTAACTCCATTTTTCAGAAGAGAAAACTTGGGGCTCAGACAAGAAATGAATTAGCCAGGATAAAAATTCATGTGTATAAATCTACGCTTGTCCAATTTGCCAGGCACCGAGAAATACAACCATCTCCAAATCCATTATATGAGACCGTGTTTCTCCGTCTGTGGCTCTGTTAGGAAGAGGTCCTCCTCCCTTCTATTCCCTGACAACTGGGGGCCCCACCCAGCCCTAAGGATTGTCAGGAAACGCAACCTCCCCTAGGGAAGACTCAGTCGGTTTTTCAACTCTGCAATTCTGAAGGTGGAGAACTTGCTCACGGAGGTGAAATACACTTTACTGGACTTTGAGGGTTTTTCCTAATCATGCACACACACCCCAACTTGTGTTCCTCCCCCTCCCTTCTTCCACAGCCAGCCATCATTGTACATATGGGGGGTGCTCACATCCCATAAATAGTCTGGAGTGGAAAGTTGGAATTATAACTTCTTTCTCAGTCTCCCCAACACTTCTCACCTTTTTCATCACACCTAGTTCTCACTTGAGAGTATTGGTGTGACGTTGTGGGCTAATATGTCAGACTGCAAAGTAAGTTTGAACTGCAAAGTCAGTGGTTCAAGCTCACCAACTGCTCCTTGCAAACCCTATTCAGGGTCACTATGGGTGGGAACCGACTCTACGGCATTTAACAACAACACAGAGTTCTCCGTTGTGGGAGGAATGAGCCTAGCACAGTTCCTACAGTCTCCTGTTGTTAAGTGGAGCTACCCTGTATAGCATCTTTCTGAGGAGCAGCTGGTGAGCTTGAGGCGCCAACCTTGCGGTTCAAACTGACCTTGTAGTCCGGTGCATTAACTCACAGTGCCATACCAGGACTCCCTTCCTACAGTTTAGAAGCCACTTAATACATATTTGTTTTGTCAGATTGAACATCCACCAAGGAATAAAGTAATAAGACAAAATTTTTCATTCACCCCAAGCCGCTCTGCTCTCTCCACTCTGGTCTGTGGTTTTGTGGAATGCCACATCCCACAGAGTGGCGGGCACACCAAGGTGACCAGGCATCACTGTTGCGCTTTCATGGGGGACATGCAGTAAACCCTCATGTTGTTCATGACCAGGGGGTGCAGTTGGCCTTCTGGAGGAGGTAATAGCCTTGTAAAGTGTGGGATGAGGTGGAGGAGGTTCACATTCCACTCAGGAAATGATCGGTGTGTTTTAAGCAATTGAACACTAGAAGAGGAAATCTTTGATGTCTACATTTATAGTTTTAACTTGGAGATCACCTCTGCTTAGTTCAGATTCTCTTGCTCCTTTCAGAGCTCTTAGGCTGCAGGCAGGCAGCACTGTACAGAGAGCAGCGTGCTGGCCGATTCTGATGACTTACAGGAAAGTGGACGAGGGGAGAGGTGAAAGGCCCTACACAAAGCCTGTCAGGAAGGGTCACAGCAGCGAGGAGCTGGGTTTCACAATGAGCAAATACTGCTGTGTCTGTGGAAAAACAAAAATCTCCAAACCTGGAACTTATGACTATTTACTTGAAACTAATGGGGTGAGGGCGGGGGAACGGGAGGCGAAGAGCAAAAGAGAATGAGTGAGACATATTGCGACATATTATATTTAAAGTGGATTTTCCTGGCATGGGAAACAGTCATGCCTGGCTTTTGGCAAAAAGATTGCTTTAATCAAGAAGGTTGGATGCAGACACTCGCAGGCTTGGCGTTGGTCTTCAGCTCCAGACCACTCACTTGGGGTATGTGGGTGGGAACAACCAACGGCATTCCCTCTAACTTGATGGGAGACTGGGTGGGCGGATGGGATTTCCTTGCGGGGGGGCCTTAGTAGCTCCCACCAGGAAAGCCTTGAGGCCACCATCTTACAACCTAAGTGGGCTATTCTTGTTCTCCCTCCCAACACTTGGGAGTGTTGACTCACACTTTGTCCTCCAGGGAGGAACCCTGGCCTGGCAGTGCTGTAGGATAAGGACTGGACTACTAACCACAAGGTTGGCGGTTCAAACCCACCAACTTCTCCTTGGAAACCCTATACAGCAGTGGTGGGGAATGCAGGCTGTATTGTTGTTAACTGCTGTGGAGTCGGTTCCGACTCATAGTGACCCTGGACAGGGTTTCCCAGGCTGTGAATCTTTACAGGAGCAGAAAGCCTCATCTTTCTCCCACGGAACAGCTGGTAGTTTCGAACTGCTGACCTTGTTGTTCACAGCCCTATTCATAACCACCGTATAAGGCCCTCAAAATCCTTTGGTCTGGCCCTGCCAAGGCAACCACAGTTCAAGCCATCACATTTGTTGTTCAGTGCTGTCCAGTCGGTTCTGACCCATAGCAATCCTGTATAGGATTTCTGAGGAGTAGCTGGTGATCTTGAACTGACGACCTTGCAGTTCAAATGGCTTTGTAGCCACACCAGGACTCCAAGCCATCACGTTGTTGTTGTTGTTAAGTATGGTGGAGTCGGTCCTGACTCATAGTGACCCTGCACAGGGTTTCTGAGGCTGTAAATCTTTACAGGAGCAGAAGGCCTCATCTTTCTCCGGTGCAACCTCTGGTAGTTTCTAACTACTGACCTTGAGGTTAGCAGCCCTATTCGTCTATGCTACCAGAGCTCCTTAAGCCATTACATTAGGGGTAGGTTAATTAAATGTTTGACCAAATATAGCAGGCTAATTTTTAAGTTGATAATTTTGTATGGTTCACAGAATGATGCTATAAATATCCAAAATGCCCTTGGCAGAAAAAAAGCCTCCTCATCCCTGATATTCAGGGTCGCTATGAGTTAGAACTGACTCACGGCACTTAACAACAACAACACTAACTGCAAGGTCGGAAGTTCAAACTTACCAGCTGCTCCACAGAAGAAAGATGAAGCTTCTGTTTCCATAAAGATTTACAGTCTTGGAAGCTCTGCTCAGAAGTGGGCTTCATGGCAGTGGGGTTGGTTGTCCTGCAGAGGGAACCAGCTTCTTTATACTTTGAGCCCATCTCCCAGGACTGAGTTCAAGACTAAGGAGGAAATCATTTAATATTAGGAGGTGAACTAAAATTAAATAGATACATTTTGAAATTCTTCAGCCTCAAATGTGATAGAAAAATTTAGGAAAATATTGAAATTTATTGAGCACATTCATATCCGAGCTCCTTAAGTTCTCTCAACTATAGAGATGAGCTTAGCATGTTACTAGTGCTCAAGGAATTAAGCAATTTGCTCAAGGTCACCCAGACAATAAGAAAGCTAAGACATGAATAAGAAAACCCAACATTCTTCTCCCAGGACCCACCCTCTCAACCATTTTACTAAGTTGCAGTTTGGCAAGAGTTGGAAGCAAGAAGCAGCTGAGTCCAGCTGGAGTTAGGGAAGCTAAGAACCATTTAATCAAAATGATTATATTGGTTTATTATGAAAAAACATAAATCAGTTGCTGTAGCATCAAATCCCAATTCTAGTGGCTCCATGCATGTCACGTAGATCTGTGCTCCAAAGGGTTTTTTAATAATATTTTATTTGTGTTTTTGGTAAAAGTTCACATAGCAGTTTACATTCCCATTTGATGGTTTCTACACAAGTTGTTTAGTAACATAGGTTATATTATTCTTCATGATGTGTGAACATTTTCATTAATTCCATTCTGATTATTCCATTTTCATTAACCTAATTTCCCCAACCCCTTAAATTCTCATCTTTGTTTTTTTTTTTTTTTTCAATGTTTTATTGTGAATTATTTGGTAGTTTACATGAGAGAACTTTAGTTTTACATTTATTCCATCATATATCATCTCATTGCCATGGTTCCAATCCCCTCCATGCATCATCAACCAACCAAGGGGTATATCCTAGAAACCCGCCCCCTACACTTCCCCATCTCCCCGTCCCAGTTTTCGGCCCACAGTCCCTTTCCCTCTCTGGATCCAAATTCCCCATCCGCTTCATTACTCCACGTCATCATCTCTGTCTCTATCTCAGGCATCTCTGTTTCTCTGGGAAGGGTCCCGCTCTAGGCTCTTCTCCGTTGATGGTCCCAGATACCTCTGCTCTTAGCCTGTAGAATTAATCACTCCCTTCCTTGTTCCAAAACGTCTACCTTTACATTTCCAACCCTCATAATCCGTCCTGATAAGCATTATTCACTACAGTATCACGAGTTACCCATCTGTATTTCCTTTCTTCCGCTCCGCCCAGACAGATTGAATAGTACCCACTGGAGATTCTGCCTTCCTCCATGCTCCCTAGCACTAGGTTCCCCCTTGAAAGCTTGTAAGCCAGTCACTTCTTGCCTTTGTAGTCCCCACGTCCCCATTTGAGTATCCAATGTCCAA
>NW_006408547.1:24964629-24969447 GCF_000296735.1 Chrysochloris asiatica | reverse complement strand
GGCGGGCCTGAGCCTCAGAGGGTGAGCAGAGGGCTAGCCTAGGCAGAGGGGGTGGAGGGCGGGATTAGTGGCTGCAGGCAGATAGCGTCCCTGTCTGACGACATCAAAAAATGCTTCTATCTCCCTGCGCCGTGGGCACCTGGCCTGCCTTACCTCCACGCCGACAACGTCTCCCGTGGCAATGAGACCCCCCCCCCATGAAGGACCGTGCCAGTGCCTGTGGCCCTGCTGGCACTCTGGGTGCGCCAGCCCTCTGAACGGGTCCGCTCAAGGCCCGCGCTCCAAGCTCTGCAGTGGGTGGACGCAGTCCTGGAGCAGGATCCGAGTGTAGGCCCAAAATACCCACAACTCCCCAGCAGCTCGACCCTTCAAAAAAGCAAGTCCACAATGTTGGAGGCTAAAGTCTTATGTTTGCCCAAAGACTGTCTGTCTACCAGGCGGGGGCCTTCCCTGTGCGATACCACCCACTCTTCCCTGGATCCTGCGCACCTGTGCTGCCTGGTCAGGGAAGCGCTGGAAGTCCCCCTCATCTTTGTTGTAAAGTAAGCGTTGACCACTGGATCTCAAAGGTGGTTTGTAAAAGGAGAACAGTACTTATGGGTTATATTCATGATTTTTGAGCCAATTTGTGATTTAGGTACGAAGTTGCTAGAAATCCTAACCAAAGGAATAAGATAAGAAAAAGAAATAAAGTTATTCACATTGGATAGAAAGCAAAAATATTTCTATTAATGGGTGATATGATCCTGTGTACATACAAAATCCCAAAAGAATCCACAGAAAAACTTATAGAGGGATTCTTTGCTGGTTACTGGGATTTGGGAAGTGGGGTGAGGGGAGGGACGAGAAGGAGGAGCACAGGGTAGGGAATAGACACAGGAGAGTTAGGGTCTAGGGAGAGGGGCAATACACAGAAAGAGGGAGGGAAATGGAAGAACAAAGCAGACATAAAAACAATTAGGCAGGTTTGCATGGGCTAAGTGAGACAGGTAAATAATGATATATGCACAACTTTCGAAGAGCAGGGCTCTGGAATACAGGGATTGAGATATGGTTGGGATGGCAAAAAGGGGGGAAATAATGTTTAAGATGCTTGGCTGTCTTTTGAAACTTGATTTACTATTATGAAATAGACACTTGAGGAGGAGAGAAAGGAATAGCCAGAAATATCACCATAGAAAGCTTGTAAGTTCATCTTCTGCCTATAACTGATTGGAATACCTAAAATGGGGCTACAACATGCCCATTGAAGGAGACTTCTTGCGGAGCCTCTGCATTATTTAAAACCATAGGTGGAATCCTGAACAACATCCAGAATCTTTTGAGGTGGGAAATTTCCACTTGATAGGACAAGCAGACCAGCCTGGAGCAGCTAGAAGAACAGAAGATACTTCTTGAAAGAAAGACTGACAGGAAAAATACAAAACAATAGAGGCAGACTGACTGATTAGTACAAGAACAAGCAAGTTGCTCGCCTAGGAGACATCAAGGCAAGTGGTCAGGTCCCCTCAGGGCAAACCCTCTTCTAAAATTAAGATTCAATGGGAATACATGCTCTGATTGGTGACCACATTCGTCACCAATAAGGGGAAGTGAGGGGAAAACAGCAATGAAGCCGTGACCTAAGCCCTACAGCGTTCAACAGACTATTGTGAATCCAGGTGGAGACCTGGTTGGACATCAGTGTGGCAAGACCTGGGAACTCTTGGGCCCAGAGTCAGTGACATAGCTACAGAGGACTAGAGTGGAGAGTGAAGCGTCCAGCTGATAAGAAGAGAGGGCATATGCATGAGAACACTCACACTTGCAGATAATACCTACTTGACCTGGTTTTAATGACTGGATCAGAGCTCAATTAGAAGAAGAATGAAGAGGAAAAAAAGAGTAATGCAATACAATTTGATGAACTTGACCTACACCTATGGATGCAGTAGCTCAAAAGAGGGAACAAATCTTTACAGCGAGGATCATTCCCACCCCTCCATACATAGAGTAGACAGGGATGGGCAACTTGGACATTGGCTACCCAAAATCAGGGGGCTACAAAGGCAAGAAGTGACTGGCTTACAAACTTTCAAGAGGGAACCTAGATACAAAGGTTGTGGAGGAAAGTAGAATCTCCACTGAGTAGTATCCAATCTGTCTAGGTGGGGCTGGTGAAAGGAGATGCATATAGGTCTTTTGTGATACAATAGTGAATAATTGTTATCAGGACAGATTGTGAGGGTTGGAAAAGTAAAGGTAGATGTTTTTGTAGCAAAAGGAGGGGAGTGATTAACTTTTCAGTCTAGGCGCAGAGGTCCCTGGGACCATCAAGGAAGAAGAGCGGAGTGCGGGACCCTACCCAGAGAAGCAGTGATGCCTGAGATGGAGGCAGAAATGATGATGTGGAGAGATGGAGCAGCTTGGGACTTTAGACCCAGAGAGGGAAAGGGGCTGTGTGTTGTTGACCGGGGGTGAGGTGTGGGGGGGGGCAGGCTTGCAGGGTACCCTTTGGATGGTTGATGATGCATGGAGGGTATTGTAACCATGGCAATGACACAATATACGATAGGGTGAATGTAAAGCTAATGTTCTCCCATGTAAACTATCATATAATTCACAATAATACATTAAACAAAGAAAGAAGAACATCATACAGAAAGAAAGCAGAAAGTAATTAAAAATACAGGAAAGAAAGAAGTGACAAATGTGGTTGTCAGAAAAGACTCTGAAACTGGGTCTTCAGAGTAAAGATGCTAAGTCAAATAGAAGAAATGAAGTCAAAAAGCTGAACAGAAAATTTCAAAGGGCAGCTCAAGAAGACAAAATCAAGTATTATAATGTAATGCACAAGGACCTGGAGTTAGAAAACTGAAAGGGAAGAATGCACTTAGCACTTCTTATGCTGAAAGAACTAAACAAAAATTCAAGCCCGGATTACAATACTGAAGGATTCTACGGGCAAAATATTGAATGGTGCAGAAAGTATCAAAAGAAGATTAAAGGTATATACAAAGTGACTGTATTAAAAAGAAATGGTCTATGTTCAATTATTTCAAGATGTAGCATATGATGAAGAACTGATGATATTGAAAGAAGTCAAGTTGCACTGAAGTTCCCAGGAATTGATGAAATACAACCTGAAATCTTTTAGCAAACTGATACAACAGTGAAGGCATTCACTCATCTCTGCCAAGAAATTGGAAGACAGCTAATAGGAAGAGATCCATATGTGTGTCCAGTCCAAAGACAGGTAACCCAATGGAATGTGGAAATTATTGAACAATGTAATTAATTTCACATGCAAGTAAAAATTTGCTGAAGATAATTTTAAAATAGCCGCAATAGTACAACAGGGAAATGCACAAAACTCAAGCTGGATTCAGAAGAGGATGTGGGACAAGGGATATCATTGCTGACGTTAGACAGATCTTTGCAGAGAATACCAGAAAGATGTTTATTTGTGCTTTATTGAATGGCTTTCAACCATGTGGATCATAACGAGCTATGGATAACATTGTAAAAAAAAAAAAAAATGAGTATTCCAAAACACTTAGTTTTGCTCTTGACAAACCTGTCCATAGACCAATAGATAGTCATTTGAACAAAACAAGAGGATACTGAATGGCTTAAAATGAGGAAAAGTGTGTGCCAGGGTTGTATTCTTCCACCATACTTATTCAGTCTGTATGCTGAGCAAATAATCTGACAAACTGGATTATAAGAAGACAAATGTGGCATCAGGATTGGAGGAAAACTCATTAACAACTTGTGATATACAGATCATACAACCTTGCTTGCTGAAAGTGAAGAGAACTTAAAATACTTATTGATGAAGATCAAAGACCAAGCCTTTGGTATGGATTATACCTCACTGTAAAGAAAACAAAAATCCTCACAACTGGACCAATAAATAACATCATGATAAATTGAGAAAAAATTGAAGTGTTTGGGGCTAAATGGAACAGACGGAAATAGTAATGTATACTTTAACCTTGGAACACTCTCTGTGATACAGATAATGAAGCATAGTCTGAATGCGTAAAAGAGAGGAAATAATGTTAATTGACTTGATTATCTTGTGGATATTGATTGCCACTAAAGCAAGAAAAGTCAGTCCTTCAGGGTAAACTCCTTCTAAGACTGAAACTCAAAGGGAACACATGATCAGGCTTGTAAGCTCACTGTTGACCATCTTGGTCTACTTGTGAGTGGAAATGGGGAAAGGCAGTAATGAAGATATGGGTTGAGTTTGACCATGTGCCATAGACTCAGGAAGATCATGAGATGAGAGAGACAAGAGGAAGGGCTGGTTGGTCCGAAGCTTGGGGAGACTTGGGAATTCCTGAGTCCATGGGCACTGACTTAGCCTTCATGTGCTAGAGCTGAGAGTGAAGTGTCCAGCTGATATGAAGTTGGGGGAGATACACAAGAACACCCAAACTTGCAGGTAGTACACATTTGACCTAGCTTGGATGCCTTGCTGATCAGAACTCAACTAGAGGAAGATAAAGAAGTTTTATACAGGAAGCAAGTATAAATTGCTACAATTTGTTGAACTTGATCTTTGCTTATGGATATAATTGCTCAAAATACCAACTGAGAGGGAAGGAGTCTTCACACCAAGGATCAAACCTATCTCCTCAGTACACAGGTTTGATAGGGATGGGCAACTTAGACATTGGCTACCTATCATGTTGTTGTTAAGTGCCGTTGAGTTGGTTCCGACCCATAGCGACCTTGTATAGGGTTTCCAAGAAGTGACTGGTGATCTTGAACAGCCAACCTTGTGGTTCAAGCCAACATTGCAGTCGAGTACATTAACCTACAGCTCTA
>NW_006408547.1:24949195-24963360 GCF_000296735.1 Chrysochloris asiatica | reverse complement strand
TGTATTAATTTAATAGATATAACTGAATATTAAAATGAAAGCAATTTGCCATTAACTGCCAGTGGCCTCATTTGTTACACTCGGCCCTAGAGGGCCTCGAACCTCTGACCAGTCTTACACGGTCCGCAACACTGTTATGGGTTGTATCTGCTGCTGTGATTACCACCAAAGTGGGTTCTGTTATAAATATGGTTGTCATGAGAGTAAGAATGAACTTGAAGGCACATAACTACAAAAACCTGACCCATAATATATCTGCAAACAGCAAAATTAAAGAACTTTCTCCTTTTCCCTCAAGTTGGAGGACAGTATTCTTTTTAGTGTCCCTTATTAAAAATTTCAGGTTTAGTTAAGTCAATTTGTAAACATTCATGTGGTAGTTGAGATCATTTTCTATAGCATTGAATCTGCAGGGAAGAGAAAAAAATGAGACTGTACCTATAGCTTCCATTTATATAATTCACTGAGCTTGACTGTCCTTTGATGTAATTGTCCTAAATCCACAATTGGGTAACTAAATCCCACTGTAAGCCTAGGCTTTGCTTACCCCAAGGCCTTCCTAAGCATTACCAAGACTGTTGTAAGCTCAACTGTGAAGTTTCAAGATTTTACAAGCACTTACTCCGTACGGTAAATAAGATGTTGAAAGAGTTGGCATTCTCTGAAGGTTTGTTGTTATTGCAGTGGTTCCAATAACTACTACATCAATGAGTGCAGCTTAATATTGAAAGTGACCATGAACAAACAGCCTCTACAAACCTGTTGATGAGATGGTAACCCTTCACTCCATATTAACCCAATGATGGCGGATGCCCTTCATTCTCTTCTAACTTTTTGGTTTTGATTTCTCAGGAAATACCCTTTACAATTTGGAGCTATCATTGCAAAGAAACAAGCCACTGAAACACATCAGGTTTATCTAACTTGCTTGCCAAGGACATGTTGCTCTTATAAAATCCTTTTGTAGTTTTCTACAACTGAAGCATGGGCTAAAAAAAGCAACAACATAAGACAGTTTAGGGAAGAGAAAAGTCATGTGGAGTTAGGGTATGGGACTTTATTCATTGTCACTGGGAATCACCTAACAACTTGGGAGTTCTAATTCTGAAGCAAGTGTACCCTAACAGAGAGTAGGGTTTCTGCTTTATGCTAAAGCTGGACAATTAGGACATGCTTGATTCACTTAGAATAACTGATGGAATTAAAGATGCTTTGAACTGTGTTTTTAAAAGAGCAAGGATTAAAAAAGTAGAAAAATTAAATCCTTCTCAAAAAATGCAACCATAATAAAGAACTGATTTATATGCAGCCAAGAAGAAAATGCCCTCAATGAGTCCATAGAACACACAACAGATGCTACTTGATACTGGGAAGCCCAAGAGTAGTTGGTTTCCACACAGTTTTTATGGGTGTTTGCTCTTTCTCATAGCTAGTCCTGCTACGGCACAAGATTCGTGGTTCAAACCCACCAGCTACTCCTTGGAAACTCTCTATGGGGCCGCAATGAGTCAGAACCAACT
Organism: Chrysochloris asiatica; assembly: GCF_000296735.1. Lineage (NCBI taxonomy): Eukaryota > Metazoa > Chordata > Mammalia > Afrosoricida > Chrysochloridae > Chrysochloris > Chrysochloris asiatica. Next base: position 24,961,840 of record NW_006408547.1, on the reverse strand, counting down.
ACACAGCACTTAGCAGCAACAGGCTCTCCTGACATGGTCCAGGCCCTCCAAGTGCTCCACTCTCTGCATTTTTATCCCACCAAGATCAGGATGATGGCAAGACAGACACATTCTTCCCAACTTAGGAATTTGTTTGAAACAACCATGGGTTCTTCCATCAAACACAATTAGCACATAGAAACCGTGTACAGACACGGTAAAAAGTACTTTTAAAATGTGCTTGTGTTTACTTTGTGGTCCCCAAAGGGGCTTTAAAACCTTTGATATGCTAAGAGTCTAAACAGTTGGCTGGAAAGGAACGAGAAATCCAGCCGTGTCTACTCATATGCTGTCGGTTGATGGACAACAGCCCAGAAATGCTTCTTCACAGCTCAACTTATTTCTACTTCCGGATGGATGCTCTGTTGTTTGTTCTCACAGCCAGGCTACTCCTTAGAAGACACTTCAAAGTGAAGTGGCTTAACTTCTGCCTGGCACTCAAAGTGTCTGCTGATTGACGAATGCAAAGTAGACTAGGCAGGAACCTGTGCTCCAGAGTGAGTCTGCCTCACTTTGAATTCAGGATTCTCCAGAAAACAGGAGCAAGAGGACTGAAAAATTAATGAGTTACATAGATAGATAGGTGATTTTTGTTGCTAGATTCTGTCAAATTGGTTCTGATTTATCGTGACAATATGTACAATAGGACGAAACACTTTCAGGTCCTGTCCCAGCCTCACAATTGTTCATTGCTGCTGCCACTGTGCCAATCCATAAGTTGAGGGTCTTCTTTTTCATTGGCCTTCCACTTTGCCAAGCATGAAGTCCTTCTCCAGGGACTGATTCCTCTTGATGTCCAAAGCGTGAGAGAGACAATCTTGACAAAGTTGATTCCAGGAACAGTTTGGTTGCACTTCCTCCAAAACAGATTTGTTTGCTCTTCTGGCAGTCCATGGTACTTTTAATATTCTCCTCCAACACTAAGACTCCGATGCATCAATTCTTCTAGGGTCGTCCTTATTCATTGTCCAACTTTCACAATGATATGAGGTTAATGAAAATACTCTGGCTTAGGTCAGGAGCAAATTAGTCCTCAAAGTGACATCTACCCGGTTTAAAACTTTAAAGAAGTCTTTTGCAGTAAATTTGCTGAGTGCAATCCTACTGCTTTCATGAGTGTTGATTGTAGATCCTGAAGTCTTTGACAACTTCAAACTTTTCTCCATTTATCACGATGTTATTAGTTGGTCTAGTGAGGATTTTCATTTTCTTTACATTGAGGTGCAAGCCATTCTTTGATTTTCATCAGTATTTTAAGTCCTCTTCTTTTTCAGCAAGCAAGGTTTGTATCACTTCTATATTGCAGGTTGTTAATGAATCTCCCTTCAATCCTGATGCCATGTTCTTCATATAATCCAGCTTCTCGGTTTATTTGTTCAGTGTACAGATTTAATAATTATGGTGAAAGAATACGACCCTAGCATACACCTTGTCTGGTTTTAAACCATTCAGTGTCCCCTCTTTCTGTTCAAACAGCTGCTCCTTGATCTATGTTCAGGTTTCTCATGAGTACAATGCAGTGTTCTGGAATTCCCATTCTTCACAATCTTATCCACAATTTGTTATGATCCTCATAGTTGAATGTCTTTGTATAGTTAGTAAAAGACAAATAAACATCTTTCTGGTATTCTCTGCTTTCAGTCAAGATCCATTTGACATCAGCAATGATATCTCTTGTTCCACGGCCTCTTCTGAATCCGGCTAGAATTTCTGGCTGCCCCCTGTCGATATACTGCTATAACTCTTTTTGAATTATCCTCATCAAAATTTTACTTGCATGTGATGTTAATGATACTGTTTCTGTCTTTGGAATTGGCACAAATATGGATCTTGTCCAATTGGTTGACCAGGTAGCTGTTTTCCAAATTTCTTGTCATAGACACGTGAGTGCCTCCAGTTTTGCATCTGTTCCTTGAAACATTTCAATTTGCATTAGATAGTAAAGCAAGACATCCCTCTCTCTGTATGTAGGTATGTATATTATGATCAGTTGACATTTGTAGTTAAGGAGATGACCCTGGATAATGTGGCTGGGCCTCCAATCAATTGAAGGAATTAAGAACACAAACTGAGCTCTCTGCCAGAGCACCTTCTCTTCTCTCTCTTCATATATCATGTTGTTGAGCGCTACTGAAACAGTTTTGACTCACTGGGACCCTGTGTAGGGTTTCCAAGGGCTGGGTGGTGGGTTTGACCCCCAACCTTGTGGTTAGCAGTCCACTGCTTATCCTACAGAGCTACAGAATAAGCACTGTAGGATAAGCACTAGACTACAAGGTCTATTTGAACCACAAGGTCAGCGGTTCAAACTCACCAGTCACTCCCCAAAAACCCTGTTTGGGTCACTAAGAGTCAGGACTGACTTGAGAGCACTTAAACACACACACACACACACACACATATATATATATATATATGGATCTCTGGTAGCGTAGTGGTTACGAATTGGGCTGTGAACCTTAAGGTCAGCAGTTCAAAACTACCAGCTGTTGTGCGGGAGAAAGATGAGACGTTCTGCTCCCGTAAAGATTTACAGCCTTGGAAACCCTGTTCAGGGTCGCTATGAGTCGGAACCAACTCCATGGCACCTAACAACAACATATATATATGTATGTATACGTATATCCACCACTCATTCTCAGTTTGTCTTACTGTGGTGCCTTGCATGTTGCTGTGATTCTGGAAGCTATACCACCATTATTTTAAATACCAGGAGGGTCATCCATTGCGGACAGGTTTCAGGTGAGTTTCCAGACTAAAATAGACCTGGAAGAAGGAGAGACAGACTACTTCTGGATAGTTGATCACTGAACCCACTGAATAGTAGTGGACCACTGTCAGCACCCAAATACTCACTACTGAAACATGATGAAGAGCACCAGAATAGTGTCAGACGTAGGGCCGCAAGATGAGCACCTCAGGTTGGAAGGCACTCAAAATACGACTGTGGAATAGCTGCCTCCTCAAAGTAGAGTGGACCTGGATGATGCAAATGGAGCAAAGTTTTCGGGACCTTCATTTAGTCATGGAGCACGACTCAAAACGAGGAGAAACTGTAAATATCCACTAATAATCTCTGGTAGCGTAGTGGTTAGAAATTGAGCTGCAAACCACAAGGTCGGCAGTTTGAAACTACCAGCTGCTCCACAGGAGAAAGATGAGGCCTTCTGGTCCCGTAAAGATTTACAGCTTCAGAAACCCATTGCAGGGTCACTATGAATCAGAACCAACTCCATGGCATATAACCAACCAACCAACTAATCAGAACATGGAATGTACGAATTATAAAACTAGGAAAATAAAAGTTGTCAAAAATGAAATGGAATCCATAAACATCACTATCCTAGGCATTAGTGACCTGAAATGGACTGGTATTGGCCATTTTGAATCTGACAATCACATGGTTTGCTATGGTGGGAATGATGAATTGAAGAGGAATGGTGTCACATTCATCATCAAAAAGTATATTTCAAGATCTATTTTGAAGTACAATTCTGTGATAGAATAATATCCATAAACATACAAGGAAGACCGTTCATACAACTATTATTTAAATTTACACACCAAACATTAAAGTAGGTTATGATGAAATCAAAGAATTCTACCAATTTCTTCAGTCTGCAATTGATCAAACATGCAGATTTGCCTAATGCAAGTCATTTCGTTTCTTGACTGCTGCTTCTGTGTGAGTGTTGATCATTGATCTGAACAAAATGAAGTCTTTGGCAACTTCAGTCTCTAGAGCAACCCACTACAAAAATGAATGCTAAAAGGAATGGCTGTAAAATTACTTTAAATTAATTTAAATGAAATTAAAGATTAAAATTGCTTTTAAAAATATTGAAATAATTTTAAGGAAGACAAAAATAAAATGTAACACCCAACAAACAAACTCTGGTGGCATAGTGCTTAAGCACTCAGCTGCTAACTCAAACATTGGTGGTTCAAACCCACCAGCTTACCTAAGGGAGAACAATGTAGCAATCTGCTTCCATAAAGATGTGGTGGTTTTGCTTTTGTTGTTGTTAAGTGACGTGAAGTCACTTCCAATTCATAGCAATCCTGTATGTTGTTGCTGTTGTTAAGTGTCATCGAGTTGGTTTCGACTCATACCAATGCTGTATATGGTTTCCAAGGAACAGCTGGTGAGCTTGAACCATTGATCTTGCGGTTCAAACTGCCCTTGCAGTCCAGCGCACTAACCCACAGTACCAGTCAGGATTCCAGTGACCCTGTATAGGGCTTAGAAAAGCTATTGGGGCAGTTCAACTGTATTGTGTAGGGTTGTTATGAATCAGAATCTACTTGCTGATAATGGGTTTAGTTCGGGTTTTTACACCCAACAGCTGCCAAGTCTGCATTCTTTTTAATAATACATAAAGCAGATTTTAAATGCTAGATCATTGAAAATGTCTCAATATATTTTGGGCCCTCTTCTGGCCTCCCCTTCCCGCCTGCAATCTTACATTATCCTGTTATGATTTGTATCCTCCATGGCCACACTAAGATATCAGGGATGCATAGGAGAAGATCTTCTATGGCCGGTTGGCATCATTCCTTGCGTGGCCTGGTAGTCACTGGGCCTCTGGTTTAGTCCTGGGGTGGCCTATGGAGGGTGCTCTGGGCTGGGTTTCGACCCCACGTGGTGTGCAGAGCATTGGAGGTACCACCTAAGAATTTTTTCAAAAATTCTTTTCAAAAAAATAAAAAGTTGTCATAAATAAAAAATGCTGGATAATGGGGTAGTTGGTAAGTGAGGAATTGGTATTTTTAAGTGCTGTTGGGTCGATTCTAAGGAGCAACGTGTGAGATTCAACCACCAATCTTGTGGTTTGCAGTCCATTGCTTATCCTAGAGAGCCACACCAGGACTTCTTAAGTGAAGAGTAGGTATATATATATATATTAAATGCTATAGACCAATGTCTCTCATAAACAATCATATACACACAAGTCATTTATGAAATATCAGTGGATTATAGCAAACAATTTATTAAAAGGTTAATATGTCATGACAACATAGAGTTTATTTCAAGAATGCAATTTTGATTTAACATTTAAAAATCAATCTCAACCATGAGGAGAAATGAGGTCTTGATACATGCTACACTTGAAAATGTGTTGAATGTAAATCACATTTGGGCAAATATTGTATGATCCCACTGATATGAAATAGCAAGAATAAGCAAATGTATAAAGACCAAAGTTTATCATAGTAACCAAGGGTGGGAGGAACAGAAAAAGGGGGAGTCATTGTTTAAGAAGTGGTCGTTTTCTGCTTATGGTGATGGGGAATTCGGCAATGATGATGACTTGCTCTGAGTTGGAACGGAGTCAGTGGCACTTAACAACAAGAAGAAATTATGCACACTCGGGTTATAGTAAAACTACTGTTGGCTGCACTGTCTTTATCAGGGCTTTCTGTTCAAGCTGTGATATCTGCAAAGGAAGGTAAACTTTTCTTTAAAATAATTGTTACGGTTAACAAGACATGGAGTCATCACTAAGAACCTGAGAGTAAGGGAAAGAAACATAACTCAGTCACCAACCAAGAAAAAGTTCAAAAGTCAGTCGTCAGCTGGAAAATGGATGATTAGAGTTTCCTGGAATTCTCAAGGCCAGGATTGGAACACTATCAGGAAAAAGGTTTAACAATCAACAGTGCTCATTACAGTGAGATGCTCACTGAAGAGCTGCAGCCTAAGCTTCAGGTTAAATGCAGAGGACGAGTATCCAAGGGTATTGCAATCTTGCACGACAATGCACGTCTGTGCACACACACTGCTGTCACTCTGCAAAAACTTCCTTGTGAGGTGTTTCAGCATCCTCCCTATAGTTCTGATCTTGCTCCATCTGACTTTCATCTGTCTGGCTCCCTGAAAAGCAGCCTTTCGACAATGAAAATTCCCCTCTGATGAAGAAGTGGAGACAGCGGTGCATTCGTGGCTCGCAGCTCAGCCTATAACAGTTTTTAATAAGGGAATACGAAAGCTTGTTGACAAATGGACAAAGTGCATTGAAAAGCAAGGAGACTATGTAGACAAATGATGTATTTGTCTTTTCCAAAAGTTAATTAAAATAAATTCTACAGCCAGCATGCAAATAATTTTTTTACAAACCATGAGCTTTATTTCAAGCAAAAATGAACCCCATATTGATTGAGCCCTAAATATAAAATAAAAAACTATAAAACTTATAAGAAAAACCTTTAATCTTTCTGACATTGGGTAGGCAAAGATTTCTTAGAGAAGACACACAGAACATGAACCGTAAAAGAAAACCAGTAATTTGGACTTTACAAAGGGTTTAAACTGTTTGCTGGTAAAACACCTAAAAAGAAACAAAAAGGACAAAACAGAATAGAGAAACTATTTGCAATGCATGCCCCTAAAGAACATGCACACAAGACAGGTAAACAACATGTACCCAGGACGCATGAAGAACATGCACGCAGGACGCATGAAGACCGTGGGCCCACGACATATAAAGAACTATTACAAACCAATGATAAGATGTAAAACAATCCAGTTTTAAAAGGTGAGTAAACCGAAAAAAATGAATGGCAAATGTTGTTGTTATTGTTAGGTGCCAATGAGTTGGTATCAACTCATAGTGACCCTATGCACAACAGAACAAAACACTGCCCAGTCCTCACAATTGTTGTCACGCTTGAGTCCTTTGATGCTGCCACTTTCCCAATCCATCTCACTGGGGGCCTTCCTCTTCTTCTCTGACCCTCCACCTTTCCAAACATGATATCCTTTTGTTTCCATGAGTGTTAGTAGTTGATACAAGAAGAATGAAGTCCTTGACAACTTCAATCTTTTCTCCACTGATAAGAATGTCGTTTACTGGTCCAGTGGTGAAGATTTATGTTTTCTTTACATTGAGATGCAATCCATACTGAAGGCTGTGTTCTTTGATCTTCATCAGAAAGTATTTTAAGTTCTCTTCACTTTCAGCAAGCAAGGCAAATACAAACATAAAAAGTGCTGAACATCTTTGGTCATGAAGAAAATGCAAATTAAAACCACAATGAGATATCATTGCAAACTCACTCTAAGTGTTTACAAGGATAAAGATGGACCATAATGAACATAAATAAGGAATGGAGCAACTGGAAAAATCAGCAGATGATACAGCCATTTTGGAAAACAGTTTGACAGTTTTCCATAAAGTTAAACTTACACCTTTTACATGATTCAGCCATTCCACTCCTAAGTATGTGGTGTGCTGTGGAGTCGGTTTTGACTCATCGCCACCCTGCATAGGGTTTCTGAGGCTTTAAATCTTTATGGGAGCAGAAAGCCTCACCTGTCTCCTGCTGAACAGCTGGTAGTATCGAACTGCTGACCTTGAGGTTAGCAGCCCAACTCATAAGCACTATGCGACCAGAGCTCCTTACTAGGTATATATCCAAGAGAAAAACATATGTCCAATATTTGTACATACCAGTTCATCTTTATTCACAATACCTACAAACTGAAAATAATGTAAATATTTTCCAAAAGGTAAATGGACAAACAAAATGCAATATATCCATATAATAAAATAGACTCCAACAAAACCCCAAAAGCAATAAAAAGGGACAGGCTGTTGATAGGCAATCAATCTCAAAATCATTATGCTGAGTGAAAGAAAAGAAGATACAGTATTAACAACAACCACATTAATCAGTTATATCAAGTTCTCAAAAGTTCAAACTAATATATAGTGACAGAAAGCATATCGGTGGTTGCCAGGGGTCAAGGTAGAGGGACAGGTAGATGGCAAAGGATCACCAAGAATTTGGGGTTCAGGGAGTGATTAGAATGCTCTGTATCTTCATCATGGTGGTGGTTTCATAGGCATGTATAATTGTTAGTACTCATCCAATTGTACACTGTAAATGAATGCAATTTGTTACACACAGGTTATACTTTAATAATGTTGATTTTTTAAATGGAAATGGAAATTTCTAAATAAAATACTAGCATATCACATCTAGTCACATAATAAAAGAATAATAATACATAAAGAAAAGTCAGTGTTTACCTTACGATCGCAAGGCTGACCCAATATCGTAAATGTATTAATACATTCAGATATTAATAGATCAAAAAAGGAAAGCCATTAGTTTTTGCTTTTGTTTTTTCCATTAATGCTGAAAAGGCATTCATACAACTTAGCAAACTTACCCAATTGAATGGAGCCCAAGTGTAGGATAAGCACTGAACTGCTGCTGCAAGACCAGCAGTTCAAACCCACCAGCTGCTCCTCAAAAACCCTATACAGGGTCTCTATGAGTAGGAATCAACTCGACGACACCTAACAACAACATACACACACACACACACACACACACAGTAGCAATAAAAGGAAACTTCCTTTAGCTCGCTGTTTGGTATGTTTTGATTGGTAGAAAACACTCTTGAGTGTGTTCTTCATGACAGTTATTATTCAATTTTCCTGGCTGTACATCTAAAGTCATAAATCTTCTCCATGAAGATTAGCCTGTCTCTTACCTGGAAGCTGCCTGCATGTTTTTGCCCAACATATTTCAACATTCATTTAAATTTAGAGATAAGTGAGAAAGAGTGAAAAAGATAAACAAGGTAAGGGAAAGAGAAGATAAATCTTACTGCATTAATTGTGCCAAACATTCAGTGCAGATCTTCCTGCTGGGAGCGGGAAGAGGAAAAGGTGAAAGTTTGGAGTTCAGCGGTGGCCTCTCCCGAGCCCGAGTAAAGACCTGGAAGGAAAAGCTAGAATGCACGCAGTGGGGGCTTCTGGTGTGAAGCTGTAGGATAAAAAAATAAAAGGTTGACGGTTCAAACCTTTTATTTGAGTTTCTTGGAAACTCTCTACGGGGTTGCTATGAGTTGGAACCAACACGAAGGCACTTATCAACAGCAACCTGGTAAGGGCAGGTGACAACTATGGGACCTTACAGTGGATTCAGAGCCACACTGGTCCTAGATACCCGCTCTGGAATTCCTAACAAGCACAGTCACTGTTGTTGTGAAATGCCGTTGAGTCGATTCCAATCCATAGCGACCCTGTATAGGGTTTCCGCAGAGCAGCTGGTGAACTTGAACCGCCGACCTTGCAGTTCAGACGGCTTTGCAGTCTAATGCATTAACCCACAGTGCCACACCAGGACTCCACAATCACTGTTGTTGTTGTTGTTAAGCACCGTGGAGTCAGTTCCGACTCATTGTGACCCTACACAGGGTTTCCAAGGCTGTAAATCTTTATGGGAGCAGACCGCCTCATCTTTCTCCCGCAGAACCACTGGTAGTTTTGAACTGCCGACCTTGAGGTTAGCTGTAGAGTATCTAAAATTGAGCATCTGACCCACTCAGCAGTGAAAGACTCCCTGACTTTCTTCTAAGATTCCTACAGTGCAGGCAGCCCGTGACCAGCTACTAACTTAAAGGGAAATCCATGTAGTTCCAGAGCTACCAACAGCCTGCCGTTCTGCTTCCATAAAGACTACCTCCAGGAAATCGCTCTGAAGCAGCTCTCTTCCATAACGTCACACGTGAGTTGGGATCAACCCAACAGCACTGGGTTATTTTTTTAACTCGGACTTCCTTCTGTTGGGGGAGCATGGACTTCATCAGTGGATGGAAACCTCTCAAATCCCCCCAAATCTACCAGAGGAGACAGCTGTTAAGTGTGTATCAGACCCCACAATGTACAAATTTGGAGGAGTCTTCTTACAAAGAAAACAAAATGTGATCAAGCAAAATTATTCTTAGTGGTGAAACAAAGAGATATCTTCAGTATCATGAAGCTAAGGTGAGAAGACCTCTGTCTCTACTACGGAATCAACACTAAACAAGAAAAGAAATACATTTTAAAATAGAAATAATGGAAAAGAAAAAATGAAATTGTCACCATTTGCAAATAACAAGTGTGTGACACTGTTATAATAATTTTTAAAACAAATTATTTTATTTTATCCTCGGACCTTTACCTTGGAGTCCTGGTGTGGTACTGTAGGATAAGCACTGGGCCACAAAGTTATTTTGAATTACAAAGTTGGTGGTTCAAACTCATCAGCCACCTCCCAGAAAGCCTATGCAGGGTCGCTATGAGTCGGAAATGACTCGATGACACTTAACAACGCAACTCCTGTACCTTCAGGTAGGTCTTACTACAAACTGTTTCAATCCAGAAATGTAAGATTTTCAGAAGAAAAGTGACTTGCCTAAAGTCTTACATCTAGTAAAATGTGTGTCTGGAATAAAAACACAGATCTGACTAATTGCAGAATTTTAGCCACAAAACTTTCACAAACCTACCCAAGAATGGACTCAAAAATTAGTAGAATAGAACTAAAAAAGGAAAATACAATGGCTAATAATGAAATTAATATACAGAACCAATAACACTCCCAGATGCTAGCAATAACCAATTAGAAAAGAATGGTGAGGATGGAAGATCCAGTCAGAATAGCAGCCAGAGGAACACAATTGTCATCAAGTTGATTTCAACCCTTCATGGTGACCCCATGTGTATCAGAGTAGAACTGTGCATCATAGGGTTGCCAGTGACGGATTTTTCTTTTCTTTTTAAAATTGTTTTTGGACATATCAAAGGCTTTCCATCCCAGAAACCTCTGGGTAGATTCTAACCTCCAGCCTTCCAGTTGAGGCTGTTAATTATCTGTACCATCTAGTGGCTCTGCAGAATAGGAACACTACACATTAAGTACTTAGGATTAGCCAGGACAAGAAACAGGCACAAAATTCATATTAGGAAAACAACATATTTGTGAAGGACTATAGGAAAAATGGAGTCACGGTGTGGTGCTGTGGGTCAATGCGTTGGGCTGCAAGGTTGATGGTTCAAGCTCACCAACTGCTTCTTGGAAACCCTATATAAGGTTGATATGGGGCTGAATTGACGCAATGGCATTTAACAACAACCGTATGAAAAATATGTGGACAAATTAGGAGATGCATGTGTAATAGCAAAAGCAGAAATCCGAGGCAAATGGACAAATTGATCTGAGTCCATAAAAAATTAAAAAAATGTCTGTATATATCAAACCCTACCATGTATAGATTTGGAAACCAAACAAAAATCCCAAAACTTGACTCTGGGGCATAAATGAAGGCATGACTAGAGGGAGAGACGTACACTCATGCCTTGGAGGTGTGTTCATTCATTGAAACACATGGGCAGTAACGTAAAACCGTGCTGTAAGCAGGGAATTAAAATGAGACATCAAGTATTACATTTTAACTTAATATACATTAATGTGAGTTTATTCACCATTTTTTAAAAATATAGAAGTAAGAACTTTTCTGTGAATGCTGATATGTGATTGAATTTCTGCCTCTGTCCAAAAAAAAATTTTTAATTGGTCACTTACAATTTGAACTAAAGATAATTTTTGGTGATTTGAGTGTAGAAATGATTAGAATTTTCTCCCCCCTCCCCCATTTTTTTGGGCATATTTGGTTTGTTTGTATGTTTTTTTGTTTTTTTAGTTTTTATTGAGAATTGAGTGATAATTTACATGGGAGAGCATCAGTTCTACGTTCATCCTATTGTATTTCATTTGATGGCAACGATTGCAATCCCCTCCATGCATCATCATTCAACAGCATTTGCTTCCATTTCCTCTGATTTTCTGGATGTACACTGAAGCACTCAGGAATATATAACCATTCAGACAATCAAAGGGTATACCCTGCATGCCTGCCCCCCTAGCCTCCAGCACACAGCCCCTCTCCCTTCCTGAGTCCAGAGCCCCCAGCCGCTCCTTCTCATCACGGCATTGTCTCTGCCTCCATCTCTGTCATCGCTGCTTCTCTGGATGGGGTCCCACACTCCGCTCTTTTCCCTTGATGGTCCCAGGATCATCTGCTCCTAGACTGCAAGATCAACCACTCCCCTCCTTTTGTTACAAAACATCTACCTTTACATTTCCAGCACTCACAGTCAGTCCTGAGAGCAGTTATTCACTATTGAACCACAAGAGTCTTATCCCCATTTCCTTTCACCAGCCCCATCCAGACAGGTTGGAAACCACTCAGTGGAGAGTCTACAATCACCGGCACCCTCTGAAATTAAGCTCCCTCTTGAAAACTTGTAAACTAGTCATTTCTTGCCTTTGCAGCCCCCTCCCCCCCATTTTAGGTAACCAATGTCTAAGTTGCCCATCCTGTCAAACCTATGTACAGAGGGGGTGGGAATGATCCTTGCTAAAAAGATTCGTTCCCTCTTTTAAGCTGCTACATCCATAAGTATAGGTCAAGTTCATTGAATTGTAGTGAATTATACTTTTTTCTCTCTTCTTTCTTCCTCTAATCAAGTCCTGATCATCCAGTCATTGAAGCTAGGTTACATGGGAACTATCTGCAGGTATGGATGTTCTAGTGCGTCTCCCCTCACTTCATATCAGCTGGACGCTTCACTTTCCACTCAAGTCCTTGGTGGCTATGTCCCTGACCAGGGGCTCAGGAGTCCCTAGGCCTCACTATACTGCTGGCCCACCAGGTCTCAATCCAGGTTGACAGGAGTCTATTGAACGAGATCAGACTTAGCCCACAACTTTATTGCTGTTTTCCCCTACTTCCCCTTATCGGTAGACCAACGTGGTCACCAGCAA
>NW_006408547.1:24936687-24948775 GCF_000296735.1 Chrysochloris asiatica | reverse complement strand
ACAGTAGTAGGCAAGGGGATCCAAGATTCATAAGACAGTCAAGCATCTTAACATTATTTCCCCTCTTTTACCCATTCAGACTATGCCTCAATCCCTGTATCACAGAGCCCTGTTGTTCCTAGGTTGAGCATACATCACTATTTATGTCTGTCCCACTTGGCCGATACGAACCTGCCTAAATGTTCTCCCATGCGCCTTGTTTTTCTATTCCCTCCCCTTCTCGTGTATTGCCCCCCAACACCCAAACTATCCTGTGTCTGTTCTGTATGCTGTGCTCTGCCTTCCCCTCCCTCCCCTCACCCCACCCCCTACACCCTGGTAACCAATATATAAATTATTTTTTTCACACTTTTGGTGTGAGTATTTTTCTTAAACTTTTATAATAATGGTCCTATACAGTATTTCTCCTTTCATGACTGACTAATTTCACTCTGCATAATATTCTCAAGGTTCATCCATGTTATGTGGTGGCTTGCAGCTTCCTTGTTATTCTTCAAGGTAGCATAATAGTCCATTGTGTGTATGATAGTGATGCTACGAACATTGGTGTTGTGGCTCGTTTTTCTTGTGGGTAAATACCAAGTAGAGGAATTGCTGGATCGTAAGGTATTTCTATTTCAAACCTTCTGAGGAAGCACCATACTGTTTTCCAGAGTGTTTGGACCATTTTGTAGTCCCACCGGCAATGTAGGAGCGTCTCAGTCTTTCCACATTCTCTCCAGCATTTATTGTCCTCTGCTTTTTTGAACTTTGCTGTTATTGCTGGTGTGAGATGGTATCTCATTATTGTTTTGATTTGCATCTCTCTAATGGCTGGAGTCCTGGTGTGGCGCTGTGGGTTAATGCACCAGACTGCAAAGCCATTTGAACTGCAAGGTCACCAGTTCAAGCTCACCAGTTGCTCCTTGGAAACCCTATACAGGGTCACTATGGGTCCTAATAGACTCAATGGCATTTCACAACAACATTGGCTAGTGATCGTGAACATTTCTTTGTATGTTTGTTGGCTGCTCGAATCGCCTCCTTGGTCAAGTGTCTGTGCCTAGTTTTCAATTGGGTTGTTTGTCTTTTTCTTGTAGGGGTGTTGTTATTTCCTGTATATTTTAAAAACGAGTCCCTTGTCTGATGCATCATTGCAAAAGATTTTCTCCCATTCTGTGGGCTCCCTTATTACTCTTTTGGTGAAGTCTTTTGATGCACATAAGCTTTTCATTTTTAGTATGTCCCAATCATGTATTTTGTCTTCTTTTGTTTGTGTAATTTTCACAATGTTTGGTAGTCTGTGTGTACCTTGTATTAGAGCCCTCACATTTGTCTCTATTTTTTCATTGATGGCCTTTATAATTCTGAGACTCCCATTTAGGTCTTTAATCCATGATGAGTTGGGTTTTGTATAAGGTGTGAGGTAAAGGTCTTGTTTCAGTCTTTCACATATCGCTTTCCAGTTCAGCTGGCACATTTAGTTTTGCAGCATTAATGAAAAGTCTTTTATCAGTTTATTTCCATCAAGTTTTCCAACAGCCTTCAGTTTTCTTTTGGCATATATAATTATTGTTAGGTAGTTAAAACAACAAAGGAATCCTGGTGGCATAATAGGTTATGTGGTGGGCTGTTAACCGATAAGTTGGCAGTTTGATTCCACTAGCTGTTCCTCTGGATAAAATTTAGTCTTTCTGCTCCCATGAAGATTTACAGCCTCAGAAGCCCTATAGAGGGCCACTATGAATGGGCACTGACTTGACGGCACACAACTGCCACCACTGTTTATAATAAGAACAACAGGTGTAAACACGTTTGACAATAAGCACAAGTAGCTCTTGCAAAGCGTTCAGCTTAAAAGGTAGTAGAGGGAAGCATCAGTGCCCCCAGTGCGTTAGTCCCCTCTGAAGAGGGAATGCAGAGCTTAGATCAATCAAGAAACTAGATTAAATGGGGTCAGTTAATAGGAAGACTTAACTGGAAAACTCAATATTTGATTTACTAATTCCTTACCTTGAAAATTTTTTCCTGATGAAAATGGAATTTTCACTAAGATTTATTTAAAAGGATTGTTGTTGCTAAGTGCTGACGAGTTGGTTCAAACTCAGAGCGACCCTGTAGAGGTTTTCCAAGCCTTTTCTAAGTCTTTGCAGGAGCAGAAAGCCTCATCTTTCTCCCACACTTATTAGGATGTTGCTTTTGTTGAGTGCTGTCGTGTCAGCTCCGACTCATAGCCATCCTGTATAGGGTTTCTGAGGAACAGTTGGTGGGTTTGACCCACCAAACTTTGTGGTTCAAATTGACCTTGGGGTCCAGAGTTTATCCTACAGCACCACACCAGGATTTCTTTATAAGGATATCTATCTGCACCTTATTGTTTATGATAGTGAAAACTTATAAGTGACCCTAAAAGTTCCATTGTAGGATACTATTTTTATTGTTGTTGTTGTTAAGTACCGTGGAGTTGGTTCCGACTCATAGTGACTCTGCACAGGGTTTCCGAGGCTGCAAATCTTTACGGGAGCAGAAAGCCTCATCTTTTTCCTACGGAACAGCAGGTAATTTCAAACTGCTGACCTTGGGGTTAGCAGCCCGATTCATACCCACTACGCTACCAGAGCTCCTTATTATAGTTATTAGGTGCCATCTAGTCTATTTCTGCTCATAACCAGTCCTTACACAACAGAATGAAACCCTGCCTGGCCCGGCACCAGCCTCACAATTACGGTGCCAACTGAGCCCGTTGTTGCTGCCATTGTATCAAGCCTTCTCATTGCAGGCATCTTCCTCTTTGTCGCTAACCATCCACTTTACCAAGGACGATGTCCTGCCCCAGGGACAGGTCCCTCTGGATAACTTGTCCAAAGAACATGAAATAAAATTTCATCCTGGCTTCTAGGGAGCATTCTGGTTGTAATTCTTCCAAGACAGATTTGTTTGTTTTTCTGGCAGTCTAGAGTACTTCGTTGTTGTTGTTGTTAGGTGCCATCAAGTCAGTACAGACTCATAGCGACCTTATGCACAGCAGAACGAAACACTGCCTGATCCTGGACAACCTCACTACTGTTGCCACACTTAAGTCTACTGATGCTGCCACTTTGTCAATCCATCTCTCTGGGGGTCTTCTTCTTTTTCTCTTACCAAACATGATATCCTTTTCCAGTGACTGGTCCCTCCTGACAATATGTCCAAAGTATGAGAGACGAAGTCTGGCCATCCTGGCCTCTAGGGAGCACTCTGACTATACTTCTTCCAACACAGATCTGTTTGTTCTTTTGGCAGCCCGTGGCATTTTCAATATTCTCCTCCAAAATCATAACTCAAAAGCATCAATTCTTCTACGGTCTTCCTTATTCACTGTCCAGCTTTCACATGCATATGAGTTTATTGAAAATACCATGGCTTGGGTCAGGCGCACCTTAGTCTTCAAGCTGATATCTTTGCTCTTCAACACTTTAGCTAAATAAAAAACCAAAAAACCCCAAATTTTGTTGTGCAGAATTGATTGAGTCATGGTAGCCCCACATGCTACAGAGTAGAGGTTCTCCGCGGGCTTTTCAGGGCTGTAAGCTGTCCAGAAACAGGTCTTCAGGCTTTTCTTCCTTGGTGCTGTTGGGTGGATTTAAACTGCCAAACCTTAGGTTAGTTGTCAAACACAAATCACTTGTGCCACCCAGAGAACACCAGCTACCTCCATAAATCGTGATGATTTGTAAGTGATGACATACCATCCATGTAGTCTTTGTTGTTGTTCCTACGATTTGTTTTGTATTATAAAAGCAATCCGTGGAGAGCACTGGACTTGATGAGGTATTGAGTCCTGGTTCTGTCACAGTTGACCTGTAGGATCTAGACCCATCCCTTAGCAGAACTTCTCACCCACTCCACGGCTGGTTGTTGTTAGGTGTTGTGGACTTGGCTCCGACTCACAGAGACCCTATGTACAACAGAAGGAAACACTGCCTGGTCCCATACCAACCTCACAATCAGTATGCTTGTGCCCCTTGCTGCTGCCATGGTGCCATGGTTGGCAGCAGAAATCAAGTTTGGCAAGAGGAGAAGCATTTGGTAAACTGGGACTTAGTATCACCACCTTAAGTTGAGGTAATACCAAGTTTCCAACTCCTGCCTTTCCCTAAGCCCCTCAAAATACACCCATGAAAGGGGACCACTGCAGCCTTGGCTAGACAGAGTGGAAGAAAAGACCACACAAATCTCCCTATGACCTGCCCATCTGGGACCCATCAGTGGGGCCCTTCCAGAATCAGGCATCAGCCGTGGCCACCTGACCGATGACCCCTCCACCTCGGGCCCATACTTGGGAAAATACTGGGAGAAGTTCCTTGTACTCAAGGAGCTGAGTGTTGGGCTACATGATGAGTTTCCAAGATTCCTTGAGCAACAACTACACATGCTCTTGAGAGTGAGGAAGCACTGACGTGTGTGTCGGTGGGGGAGGTAGGCACGACAGCTAACTGCCCCTCTACAGGGTCTGCTGTTTGGTCTCCGCAGGAACTCCTCCTGGGCTGGTTTGCCCAATGATCAGATCTTGTCAAGAAGGGGCCCTGGGAGCCTGCTGCTGGACTAAGAGTGACGATTCCTTCAACAGTCCCCAGCAAAACCCTCAGAATCACATACCGAGCCCAAACTTGGACTTGTCTCTGGAATCACCTGTTCAGGCTTTTCCTTGAGAAAGCTGGGAACAAACTTAATGTTCCTACCAGACTTGTAGTTGCCCATGTAGGAGTAAACACTGGCAAGGTAAGATAGGAATGTCAGTTAGTCTTCCTGAGTCAGGCCCTCAGCTAGGTTTGGCACAGCTGGTCAGAGCGCTGGGCTGGAAGAGGTACCTGAGCAGGGTGTAGATGCAGGGTTCTTGGGGGTGGGGGTGGGGGGGACGGTGCTCTGCTGCAGCACAATCAGGTGCACATACCAGTTGACCTGTGGCAGGTGATGCCCAGAGAGGTGCTGTGTGGTTGGTAGCAGGTGGGCAGGCCTCAGGGCGGTTGGAGCTACACATGCCATGTGGTCAGAAAGGATACACTAGGTGCCCACCAAGGAGCATGATGCAGCCACTATGCCTCAAAAACTCACTCAGTCATCGGGCCTCCTTGTAGTCTTTTTTTTTTTTTTTAAGTTTTTATTGTGAATTGAGAGAAAGTTTACAGACAGGCAGATCATCAGTTCTACATTCAACAAATCATTTGTTTCATTACAATGGTTGTAATCCCCTCCATATACCATCAGTTAACAGTATTTCTCTCTATTCATTTTAGCTCTTTTTTTTTTAAAGACTCAGGCATATATAATCATTTACACCACCAAAGGGCACATTCTGCAAGTCTGCCTCCTGGCCACCAGCTCTCAGTCCCTTTCTTTCCATGAATCCAGAGTCCTCAGTTGCTCTCGCTTTCCATGTCTCCATCTCTAGTGTTGCTTCCACGTAGTTTTTCAAATTATATTTTAGAAGAATTTTTAGTAAACTCAGAAAGTGCTAGCAATATTACTAAATACAAAACACTGCTTCCAAACCATTTATCCAACACAGGTACATTCTTGTGAAACTATGTATGTGTTTGTATACTCATACATATTAAGTTATTGTTGTTGTTAAGTGCTGTCGAGTTGGTTCTGACTCATAGCAACCCTGTATAGGGTTTCCAAGACATTAAATCTTTGCAGGAGCAGAAAGTCTCATCTTTCTCCCTCAGACAGGCTGGTGAGCTCGAACCTCAGACCTTGTGGGTAGCAGTATAGTGTTTATCATACGGAACCTCTGAGCTCCCTACATATTACAACAGACATGTCCAGGACACATGGGAAAATCTTAATAGTGGCTATCTTTGAATGACTCTTATTTCCTTTGCATTCTTCTGTATTTTTTCAATTGTCTTCAATATACATGTTTTACTTTTGTAATTAGAAAAATATAAGTAATTGTGAAAATAACTTTATTTAAATTTTCAAGAGTGCCATGTTGGTAATTATTCAAATATTTATAATATTCTTATAGACTTTTTAGTGATAACATAAATTATGTCGCTACCTTTTCATACCCACTTTCAGTTTGTTCTACTGTGGGGGCTTGCGTGTTGCTGGGATGCTGGGAGCTAGGGCACCAGTATTTTAAATACCAGCGGGGTTACCCATGGTGGACAGGCTTTAATGGAGCTTCCAGACGACGACAGACTAGGAAGAAGAGTAGGTGGACAACTTCTGAGCGTGGACACACTGAGAACTTCAGGAATAGCAGCGGAGCATGGTCAGACCTGAAACCAGAAGATGAAAAGTAATGAATAGCAGCAGCTAGCCATTGTCAGATACCACACCAGATAATGAGCCTCTCAAGTTGGAAGACACTGAAAACATGACTGGGAAAGAGCTGCCTCCTCAAACTAGAGCTAACCGTGATGATGCAAATGGAGTCGTTTTTAGGACCTTCATTTGCTGCTGGTGAACAATACAAAATAAGGAGAAATAGCTGCAAACACCCATTAACAATCAGAACATGGAATGTATGATGTATTGAAGATAGGAAGATTGGATGTTGTAAAAAATGAAATGGAACACATAAAGATCAATATCTTAGGCATTAGTGAGCTGAAAATGGTATTGCCCATTTTGAATATGACAATCATAGTTTTACTATGCCAGGAATGACAAACTGAAAAGACATGGCATCACTTCATTATCAAAAAGAGCATTTTAAGATCTTTCTTGAAGTACAGCATTGTGTGATAGGATAGTATCTATACCATTACAAGGAAGATCAGTTAATACCACTATTATTCAAATTTATGTACCAACTACTGAAGCCAGTGCTGATGAAACTGAGGAATTCTACCAACTTCTTCCATATTAAATTGATTAAACATGAAATCAAGAGGTATTGGTACTTGCCGATGATTGGAATGTGAAAGTTGGAAGCAAAGAGGATCAATAGTTGGAAAATGTGACCTTGGTGATAGAAATGATGCTGGAGATCACATGATAGAATTTTTGCATGACCAATGACTTATTTATTGTAAATGCCTTTTTAAAACAAATTAAAGGACTAATTTTTCTAGGATGGTGCTGTAGGTTAATGTGCCAGACTGCAAAGCCATTTGAACTGCAGGGTTGGAGGTTCAAGATCATCAGTCGCTCCTCTGAAACCCTATACAGGGTTGCTATGGCACTTAACAACAACATATATTATATGGCAGCTCTGATGTGGTGTTAGTGCGCTGGACTGCAATGTTATTTTGAATCACAAGCTCTGTGGTTCAAGCTCACCAGCTGCTCCTCATAAACCCTATATAGGGACACTATGGATCAGAACCTATTCAATGGCACATAACAACAACAACATACACTATATACATTAACAGCCTGTACACTGGAATCAAATTGACTTCATCTGTGGGAAGAAACAATGAAAGAGCACCATATGGCCAGCCAAAACAAGGCCAGGGCCATCTGTGGAGCAGACCATCAGTTGCTCATATACGCAAATTTAGGCTAAAGTTGAAGAAAATTAAAACAACTCTATGAAAGCCAAATATTACCTTGAATATGTTGTTGTTGTTGTTATGTGCTGTGGAGTCGGTTCCGACTCATAGCAACCCTGTACAGGGTTCCCGAGGCTGTAAATCTTTATGGGAGCAGAAAGCCTCCTCTTTCTCCTACGGAACAGCTGGCAGTTTCGAACTGCTGACCTTATGGTTCACAGTCCAATTCGTAACCACTATGCTACCAGAGTTCCTTTACCTTGAATATATTCCACCATAAATCTGTATGAATTTAGAGACAGATTTGATGCATTAGACACTAATGAACAAAGACCAGAAGAGATGTGGGTTGATATAAAAACACCATACAGGAAGAAAGCAGAAAGTCATTAAAAAGACAGGAAAGAAAGAAAAGACCACATGGATGTCAGAAGAGACTCTGAACCCTGCTCTTTAGCGTGGAGAAGCTACAGAAATGACATCAAAGAGCTTCATAGAAAATTTCATGAGGCACCTCAAAAAGCCAAAGCCAAGCATTGTAATGAAATGTGCAGACCTGGATTCGAAGAGCAAAAGCGAAGAACAGGCTCAGCATTTCTCAGGCTGAAAGAATTCAAGCTTCAACTGGCAGTATTGAAGGATTCTGTGGGTAAAAACATTGAACGATGAAGAAGGCATCAAAAGAAGATGGGACAAATACAAAGTCACTGTACCAAAAAGAAATGGCTGATGTTCAACCCAGAGGTAGCATTTGATCAAGAATTGCTGGTACTGAAGGAAGAAGTCTAAGCTGCACTGAAGGCATTGGCGAAAACAAAGCTCCAGGAATTGATGGAATACAAATTGAAATCTTTCAACAACCTGACGAAACACTGGAGGCACTCACTCATCTATGCTAGGAAATTTGGAAGACAGCTACCTGGCCAACCAATTGGAAGAAATCCATATTTGTGCCCATTCCAAAATGCAGAATCTTTGAACAATATTATTAATATCACATGCAAATACAATTTTGCTGAAATAATTTAAAAACGCTTGCAAAAGTGCATCAACAGAGAACTGCCAGAAATTCAAACCAGATTCAGAAGAGAACATGAGACTAGGGTATCATTCCTGATGTCGATGGTTAGCTGGCCACATAGCTGTCTTCCAAATTTTTCACCTGTGTACAGTAAGACAAACTATGGATAACATTGTGAAGAATGAATGTTCCAGAACACTTAATTGTGCTCATAATAGACCAAGAGGCAGTTGTTAGAACAGAACAAGGATTTACTAAACGGTTTAAAATCAGGAAAGGTGTATGCCAGGGTTATATTCTTTCACCATACTTATTCAATCTGTATGCTGAGTAAATAATCAGAGAAGCTGGATTATATGAAGAAGAACGTGGCATCAGGATAGGAAGAAGACTCACAAACAACCCACAGTCTGCAGATGATGCAATCTTGTTCCCTGAAATGAAGAGGACTTAAAACACTTACTGATGAGGATCAAAGTCCACAGCTTTCAAAATGGACTGCTCCTTTATTTTGGGCCTTAATACTTAATTGAGTATGTGTTTTGGTATTTTTTATGCTTTTTGATTGCTTCCAGGAAGATGTGATCAGGATGTGGGCTTCCCTTTCACTCTTCTTATTGCTTAAATCAAAGTAACTTTCACCAGAGTTGTCTGTTTCCCTGCTGTATGGCAGTTGGTATTGCTTCTTGCCTGGGGTTTGGTGTTTTATAGAATGTGACTGTAGCTTGGCTATATGGTAGCAGTTGCTGACTTTTCTTGGGTAATATATAGAGAGAAAGAGTCCTCCAAAGGTAGAAAGGGGAACATATAAGAGCAAAACAGCACCAGCGGAAAAAAACAAGAGAGAAAAAAAAAACAAAAACAAAAGACAGCAACAACAAAAACGAGACGGAATACTGCAGTCTATAGTCACAGAAAAGGGAGAGGAGGGAAAGAAGAGAAAAAAGTCTGTAGCCTAATAAGAGTATAAGTTTAATGTCCTCTATTCAGCTTCTAGGAGCTCTGGTAGCATAGTGGTTACAAATCGGGCTGCAAACCGCAAGGTCAGCAGTTCAAAACTACTAGCTGCTCCACGGGAGAAAGAGGAGGAGTTCTGCTCCCATGAAGATTTACAGCCTCAGAAACCCTGTTCAGGGTTGTTATGGGTTGAAACCGACTTAACAACAAATTCAGCTTCTTGCCTTCAAAGCTGCCTGAGAGATTTCAAGATGCCACTGTGGATTGTTATGCTATACCTCAGCCTTTCATTTAATTTTTGGCCTGTTTTGTTTTTAAACTCTCTTTCTCTCTCTACAGCCCTGTCCTGCCCTTTCCCTTATTTAAAAAAAAACCAAAATGTTCAGGGCCTGCTCTTTGGGCTGAGTATCTGTGCGCATGCGTGGCAGAAGAACCCATCAGTGGTGAGGGTGGGGGGAGTCCACTCACTCAGGCTCCCCCTCTAGTCACCAGAATGGAGGTGGGCTAACAGTGGGGTCACCAATGACCAGATACAAAAAAATAAGAAAATCAGAACAAAGCAAAACCGACAAAGTGCATTGTCCACCTGTGCTCCAAGCTTCCTGTGGCATTTTTCCATGGTGTGTCTGCTCCCAGCTTCTTGCCATTTGGTCTCGCCCAAGATGTCGGCGGCAGGCCTCCGAGCCCAGCCCAGCAGTTTCAAAAGTACGTGAGTCCTTACTTTAGCTTCAAGTTCCAGTATCTATAAGGCTTCAAATCTTTAAAATATTCCTATCTCTGTGGTTCCAAGTTTTGGAGCTCTGTCCTGGATCTGCTTTGCCTGGTATTCTGTGGTATTGCTGACAGTGAACTTCACCGCACCTCCACCCGAGCCGCCATCAAGCCCCGCCTCCTGGACTGCGCCTTAATGTAAAGAAAACAAAAATTCTCATAACTGGACCAATAAAAAACATCATGATAAATGGAGAAAAGATTGAAGGTGTCACAGAGTTCGTTTTGATAGGCTCCACAATCCACACATGGGAGAAGCAGTCAACAAATCAAACAGATCTTTAAAGTGTTCAAGAGCAAAGATACCAGTTTGAGGACTAAGGTTGCCTGACCCAAGGCATGGCACTTTCGATGGTTTGATATGGCTGTTCAAGTTGTATAATAAAGGAGGCCGACTGAAGAAGAACTGGTGTATTTGAGTTAGGGTGTAGGAGAGGAATATTACAAGTGCTATGGACTGCCAGAAGAACAAAGAAATCTGTGTGGGAAGTACAGCCAGAATGCTCCTTCCAATCCAGAACTTCATCTCTCCTAATTCAGGCATGTTATCAGGAGGGATCAATCCCTGGAGAAGGACATCATGCTTGGTAAAGTGGAGGGTCACCAAAAAATAGGAAGACCCCCCTCCCCCACAATGAGATGGATTGGGCACCATGTCGGCAGCAACAGTCTGAAAGGTAACAGTCGTGAGTGGTGTTTTGTTCTGTTGTCCACAGGGACCCTGTGTGTCTGTACCGACTTTGACAACACCTGACAATATTCCCTAAATACACTAGGTTGTACCAGGAGAAGTCCTACTTAGTAAGAACTCATTTGCTACAGGAAATTAACCTTGGTTTTTACCTGAGACGTGCCTTAATTTTATATTAAGCATTTTAAGTGAGATTGAACTATAATTTTTGGTTGAGGGTTTTCCATATAAAATCAATAGGATAACATACCAATGCTTGGTGTTTTAGAATGGTTTGGTTTTTGGTTTTTTTGGTAACATGTTAAGTGCTCTTATGGGTGGTAGGAGATAAAAGAGAATTGTAATGTTTACTGTATTTGGACCACTATTACTGATCTGTTCTTTAGATGTACTGCCTGTGTTGTGGTACCTGTGTTGTTATGGGGGAAGGCGTTAGTAACTGTCCATTTCCTTGTGTCCCACAATGCGGAGGAGGATAAGAGGGGTTATGCCACAAAGGTTTTGGTGATACATTTGCTGTTGTTGTTAGCTGCTGTCAAGTTGATTCTGATTCACAGCGATCCTGTATAGGGTTTCTAAAGAACCTGTCTTATGTTTTAGGTGAATATTTAAAATTTAATAGCTACTAATTTATTTTGGTACATTATAAGAAAAATATAGCTACCATACAACAAGCCTGTGATTTTACAGATGTTGTTTTAAGCAGGACTAAGTGTATTTAAATTTTAAAAGTGAGCTTCTTAAAGATATATTAAGAAAACAATAGTTCAGGTGATGAAATGGGTATGCTAAAGACTGAATTTTGGGAATCATTGCCATATGAAATCATACTTAGACTTCATGCTATAAATATTGTTTTAAAATTTGTACCATTTCAATTTTATTTAAGAAAATGGCCTTAATTTCCTTTTTTCTTGAGTCCCTTTTTGTCTGTTTTCCTACTTATTTTTTAATGTTATTACAACATGAAACACAGAAATTTTTTTCTTTTAACTTTTTGTTGTGAATTGAATTGAGCAAAGGTTTACATAGGGGACCATCAGTTTTACATTCAGAAAATCATATACTTTGCTTCATTACAATGATTGCAATCTCCTCTATGTACCATCAGTTAACAATATTTATCTCTATGTCTTTTTTTAATGTTTTATTGTAAATTATGTGATAGTTTACATGGGA
>NW_006408547.1:24928236-24935337 GCF_000296735.1 Chrysochloris asiatica | reverse complement strand
TTCCAATTAGTTATAGGCAGAAGACGGACTTACAAGCTTTCTATGGTGATATTTCTGGCTAATCCTTTCTCTCCCCCTCCAGTGTCTATTTTATAATGGTATGCAAGGAAAACCAAGATTCAAAAGAAAGCCAAGTATCTTAACATTAGTCCCTCCTTGTCCCCATTCTAACCATGTTTCAATCTCTGTATCCCAGAGCCCTGTTGTTCCAAGGTTGTTCATACATCATTATTTACCTCTGTCCCACTTAGCCCATGCAAACCTACCTAATTGTTCTCCCATCTCCTTTGTTTTTCCATTTCCCTCTCCCTTCTTATATATTGCCCCCCTCCCCAGCACCCAATCTATCCTGTGTCTATTCCCTGCTCTGTGCTTCACCTTCCCCTCCCTCCCCTCATCCCTCTCACATCCCAACAACCAACACAGACTTCCCCCTACCCCTTTTAGTATAATTTCTTTTTCTTAGCCTTTTACAGTAGTGGTCCTATGCAGTATTGCTCCTTTTGTGACTGACTAATTTCACTCAACATTATGTCGTCAAGGTTCATCCATGTTAACTGGTGGTTTGCAGCTTCCTTGTTATTCTTCAAGGTAGCATAATATTCCTTTGTGTGTATGTACCACAGTTTGTTTATCCATTCTTCAGTTGACGGGCACATTGGCTGCCTCCATCTTTTTGCTATTGTAAACAGTGTTGCTGTGAACATTGGTGTACATATATCTTCTTGTGTTATGGCTCATATTTCTTGTGGGTAAATAGTAAGTAGAGGAATTGCTGGATCATAAGGCATTTCTATTTGCAACCTTCCGAGGACGCATCATATTGCTTTCCAGAGAGGTTGGACCATTCTGCAATTCCACCAGCAGTGTAGGAGTGTCCCAGTCTCTCCACATCCCTGCCAGCATTTATTGTCCTCAACATTTTTGATCTTTGCTGTTATTGTTGGTGTGAGATGATATCTCATTCTTGTCTTGATTTGCATCTCTCTAATGGCTAGTGATCGTGAGCATTTCTTTATATGTTTGTTGGCTGCCCGGACCTCTTCCTTTGTGAAGTGTCTGTTCATGTCCTGTGTCCACTTTTAAATTGGGTTATTTGTCTTTTTCTTGTAGAGGTGTTGTAGTTTCCTATATATTTTAGAAATGAGTCCTTTGTCTGATATGTCATTGCAAAAGATTTTTTCCCGTTCTGTGGGTTCCCTTTTTACTCTTCTGGTAAAGTCTTTTGATGCACATAAGTTTTTAATTTTCAGTGTGTCCTACTCATCTATTTTGTCTACTTTTATTTGGAAACGTAGAATTTGGTAAATGCACATTGATTTCCTAGATTCTATTATAATCACTTTCTTTTAACTATTATGTTGTTGTTGTTGGGTGCCATCGAGTTGGTACTGACTGAGAGCAATCCAATGCACAGCAAAACGAACCACTGCCCGGTCCTGGGCCAAACTCACAATTGTTGCCACGCTTGAGTCCATTGATGCTGCTACTTTGCCAATCCATCTCGCTGGGGGTCTTCCTCTTTTTCTCTGACTCTCCACCATATCAAACATGATGTCCTTCCCCAGCAACTGGTCCCTCTTGACAATATGTCTGAAGTATGAGAGACGAAGTTTGGCCATCCTGGCCTTCAAGGAGCACTCTGGCTGCACTTCTTCCAACATAGATCTGTTGGTTCTTTTGGCAGTCCATGGCACTTTCAATATTCTCCTCCAACACCATAACTCAAAAACATTAATTGTTCTATGGTCGTCCTTATTCACTGTCCAACTTTCACATGCATATGAGGTTATTGAAAATACCTTGGCTTGGGTCAGATGTACCTTAGTCCTCAAGCTGACATCTCTGCTCTTCAACACTTTAAAAAGTTCCTGTGCAGCAGATTTGCCCAATGCAATACGTCATCTGATCTCTTGACTGCTGCTTCCGCAAGTGTTGATAGTTGATCCAAGAAGAATGAAGTCCTTGACAACGTCAGTCTTTTCTCTGTTGATAAGAATGTTGTTTATTGGTTCACTGGTGAGGATTTTTGTTTTCTTTACAGTGAGATGCAATCCATACTGAAGGCTGTGTTCTTCTATCTTCATCAGAAAGTATTTAAAGTCCTCTTCACTTTCAGCAAGCAAGGTTGCATCATCTGCATATTATAGAACTTCAAAAAGTTTGTGGAAAAATGGAATTAAAATATAATGGAATTTCCCCATGAACTTTACAATATAACCCACCCCAGCCCCATTTGTTGTTGTTAAGTGTCATTGAGTCATTTCCAACTCTTAGCAACCCTGTATAGGGCTTCCAAGTAGTGGATGCTAAGTTCGAATTACTGACCTTGTGGTTCAAACCGGCTTTGTATCCAGCGCATTAGCATATAGAGCCACACCAGGATTCCAGCTCAACACCAGAAATGGTCCAAAAATATCCAAATGGGTAGAATGCAGGATTGTATGACTGTAAGAAGAATTGACCAGGGGAAGCTGTACAATTGGCAGAGCACATCAGTCCAGGTTGAGGCCAGCTGCTGGAGATTCCTGGTTTAAAGAGTGATGAAGGTGATTCTGGGAGCTGTGGGTGACTGGGATTTGTAAGACACCATCAGGAACTCTAGACATTTCCTGGTTAGTTGATGCTTATTTTGTTGCCTGATTCAGAGAAGCTGAGTTGTGAAAAACTTGGGGATACAGGTATCGTTTCCTGTTCTTGGATGTGGAGTGAAGAAACGTGAACATCTGGAGTTCTGTTTAACAGAAATGGGGAAGACATGAGGGACCAGACTGGACAGGTCTGAAGGGGAAATCAGGAATGCTGTGTTGATTTGTTGGGTTTGAAGTAACTACGGGAGTTGATTGTTACTCACAGTGTCACCATAAGGCAGAGTAGAAATGCACCCTAGGGTTTCCAAGACTATAAATAGACTAGTAATGGAGTACAAAGCCTCATGCTCTAACTGTGGAGTGGCTCATGGATTTGAACCACTGACCTTGTGCTTAGCAGCCCAATCCTTAACCCACTATACCAGTAAGGCTCCTTTCTATGCAGGCTAAATATCAGATAATGGATATATGGAAAATTCATTTATTCAGCATTTTTCTAAAGTATCCTCATCACTGCTCTGGTGCTGTGGGTTAAAGCGCTGGGCTGCAAAGTTGTCTGAACTGCAAAGTTGGTGATTCAAGCTTACCAGCTGCTCCTTGGAAACCCCATACAGGGTCACTATGAGTCAGAGCTGACTCGGCAGCACATCCTCAACAACAACAGCCTCTTCACAAAAGTCTAAGAGATCAACTCCAAATACCTAAACACCAGACCTTACAGCTTCAGATACTTTGGACATATTATCAGAAGGGACCAACCCCGGGAGAAAGTCATCATCTTGGTGAAGTGAAAAAGAGGGAGACCCTCAATGAAATGAATTGGTACAATAGCTGCAACCACGCTGTCAAACATCAACGATCAGGGTCACTGTGAGTCAGAAGTGACTCGATGGCACCTAACAAACCAGCACTGGATCTTCACGGGTACTTACATGACTTTTGTTTCCTTCCTTTTTTAAAATCGTGAAAATTGGCCAGTAGGTGCCTAGGGGTGGCATGGAGTCTTCCTTATGAAATTGTTCTGAGCAAGGTTCTGCCTATAATATCAATGCCAAGATTCACTTCTGGGTCAGAAAACGTTCTGGACTTACTTTCTTAATCATTAATTTCCACATTTAATGAAATGACTTGAAATTTGTATCAAGGTTACAGACTGGTATTTACTAGCAACGTGGTCTTGTACAAGTTGCTTAACCTCTCCAAACCTGTGTCCTTATTTGTGAAATACCTTTGAACTGCATAAATTGGGAGTAAAAGGTAGAATGAAATACAAATTAAAAGAAAGGACCAGACATACTGGTCTGATACCCACAGGTGGAATCCCTGAGACCATGTCCCTTAGACACCCTTCTGGGCCCACTTCCAAAGATCACCTTCAGCCACCGGGGAAGACAGGCTATAAAGTGAGAAACAACGCATGACAGGCACCCGCCCCTCAGAGCAGTCAGCTGCGTGACACCAAAAGAGTAGGATTTGCCCCAAAGCAAAGTAAAGTAGGGAGGGAGGGCAGGAAAACTGGATGAATGGGGAACTCAAGGTGGAGACACATTATGACACATGGTGGGGAGTACAACCAATGCCACCAAGCAATCTGATTCATCTTCTGAACGTGAAACAAACTTTTTTGTAAATTTTCACCTAAACCACAATAAAATATATATTTTAAACCTACCTCAGATTTGTGGTGGGATTTAATGAACCACTGTGTGGTTATTAATGTTGTTACCATTTTTATTAATTTGACGAGGGCCACTATACCAAGCAGTGTATTTTCAATAACCTCATATGCATGTAAAAGCTGGACAGTGAATAAGGAAGACCATAGAAGAATTGATGCATTTGAGTTATGGTGTTGGAGGAGAATATTGAAAGTGCCATGGGCTGCCAAAAGAACCAATAGATCCATTCTGAAAGAAGTGCAGCCAGAGTGCTCCTTGGAGTCCAAGATGGCCAAACTTTGTCTCTCATACTTTGGACATATTGTCAGGAGGGACCAGTCGCTGGAAAAGGATATCATGTTTGGTGAGGTGGAGGGTCAGAGTAAAAGAGGAAGACCCCCAGCAAGATGGATTGGCATAGTGGCAGCATCAGTGGGCTCAAGCATGGTGACAATTGTGAGGTTGCCTATGACCAGGTAGTGTTTCGTTCTGTTGTACATAAGGTCACTATAAGTTGGTACTGACTCTATGGCACCTAACAACAACACTATACGTGTGCAGTGCTATGGGTTACTGTGCCAGACTGCAAAGCCATTTGAACTGCAAGGTCGGTGGTTCCAGCTCACCAGCTGCTCCTTGGAAACCCTATACAGGGTCACTATGGGTCACAACCAACTTAATGGCACTTTACAGCAACACAACAACTGTACTTGCAGGGGAAGCCATTGTTATTCATTTTTTTCTAAGTCCTTCAGTTCCTTTAGTATGATCATCTTTGGTACCTTTGGAATATTATCATCAACATTACATCTCTGCTTTATCTTTTAAACCATGTGTTATGCTTACAAGTTTAGTATTTGGATACCAATAACTCATCTTGCCTTTATAGACATTTACGTTGTTCTCTCTCTTTTTAAAAATAGTATAAATACATATGCTCTTGCGTCACAGCATTTTATTTATGTTATAGTCTCTAGCTTCAGGAACCTTGGAGGCGAAAGTTCAGTGCTCAGCAGCTAATCCAAAGGTTGGTTGTTCAAGACCACTCAGCTGCTCTGGGATCTGCTATGAAAGGATTGTTGTTGTTTGGTGCCTTTCATTTGACTCTGACTCGAAGGGACCCTGTCGTAGGGTTCCTGAGGAGTGACTGGTGGGTGAGAAGCACCGACCTTGTGGTGAGCAGTCCAGTTCTTATCCTACAACATCACACCAGGACTTGAAAACCCCAGGGGGTGATTCTACTCTTCCACACAGGTCTCTCTGAGTCAAAATCGACTCAACATCACCTAAAATAACACAATCCCCAGCATAAAGTTCGTCTAATTCAGGTCCCTTTCATCTATTCTTCCCCATCTTTCTTCTGCCCCCTCCCCCCCTTGCTAGTCTTTTATTAATTGCCCTTGATTTTAGGTATTAATCTTGCTTTGTCTGTGTATTTAGCCTGGGAGAATGTATCTGTTTGGACATCTTCCCGGAAGTACATTTCTTTCTTTAAATGCTTCCAAAGTGGCTTGGTCCAATTAAAATCACTGGCCTCCTGTCTTTGAAAGAATGTATAATGGGAAGAAATTGAGTCCAAAGCTTCAGTGTGTCTCCCTTGCTGCCATAGAGGTAGATAATTTGAGGCTGTTGTTTGGAAATGTACGAAAACTGTGTAAATTCCTTGGCCACCAACAAGCCACCTCATAAAGAAGACACGCATGGAAACAATGGAGGTGTTTGGAAATGATTCACATTGTTTCCAAGAATCACATGAATAGACCAGCGATGTTCATCCCCACACTGAGGTTTGTCCTGTGGGAAGCACTGATGGTCCTGGCTCTCTTAGCACTGTGTACTTTGGCAAGTTACTAGACTTCTTTCTTTTTTATGTTTCCTTAACAACGCAGAGAAAAATATGCAGGGGTTCTATTGAATACTGCCCTAAAGACACTGAGGGGTAGCAAGACTCCCTGACTTTGGACACGCCACCAGGAAAGACCGGTCACTAGAGAAGGCTATCATATTTGGTAAGGCTGAAGGTCGAGGACAACCCTCGATGGGATAGGCTGATACAATAACCACAGCAATAGTCTCAAACATACTTACAGTCATGAAGATGGCTCAGGACGCCTCTGCTATTCAGAAGGTTGCTGTGAGGCAAAGCCAGCTTCATGGCATCTAACAACAGCAAGCCAGAACAGACAACAATAGACAACAACACATAATAATACAATGTGACTGTAAGCAGAACACTGCTCAAAGTATTATTGAATCCAGAAATCAAGGGGATTCTTCATTTGCTCAAAAATTCCCAGTGTAGTGGAGAAGATAAAGTTGCTAGCCACCCTGGAGTAAATTCCAGCTCATGGCCAGGCCTCCCCCTGCACGGAGGAATAACATGCTCAGATGCCTGTTCCATCTCCATGCCCCATTGCAGACAAGATTGGTAAGAGCCACAGTGTTTCCATTGGTTAATTTTCTCAAGTGCATCAACAGCTCTTTCTTCTAATACACATAAGAAATAACTTCAGAACAATAGAAACCAACATATTCCTACCTAGAAAATAACACGCAGGCGGAAGCTTAATTGGCATCTTCCCATTGTATTATGCGTGCTATAGAACTTTGAAAAATAAAAACAAATTTTAAATTGCCTAGCACTCCATCATCCAGAGAAAACCATTGTATTTTTTGTCATATTTTCTTTGAGGATAGTTGTGTCATCATCCATGAAAATTAGAGTTGTTCTTATATATTATTATACAACATTATATCATTTGTTGTTGTTAGATGCCATCGAGTTGGTACTGACCCATAGCGACCTTATGCACAGCAGAACGAAACACGGCCCGATCCTGGGCCAACCTCAC
>NW_006408547.1:24911850-24921850 GCF_000296735.1 Chrysochloris asiatica | reverse complement strand
ACTCAGAGGGACTAACCAATACAATCAATCAACTTGACCTCATAGATGTGTACAGAGCACTCAACTCAACACCAGCATAATACACATTCTTTTCCATTGAACATGGAACATTCTCCAGAACAGACCATATGTTAGGCCACAAAGCAAGTCTCAATAAATTTAAAACATCAAAATATTACAAACCATCTTCTCAGATCACAGTGCCATAAAATTAGAAACCAACAGTAGAAAGATCAAGGAAACTAATCAAATACATGGAAACAGAATAACATCTACTTAAAAAAACCTACTGGGTAATAGAACAAATAAAAAAATAAAAGAATTTCTTCAAGCAAATGAGAATGAAAACACGGCAGAACAATAGCTTTGGGATACAGCAAAGGCTGGGCTTAGAGGGCAACTTGTTGCAGTAAATACACACATTGAAAAAGAAAAAAGAACCCAAATCAACACATTAGCACAACATCTTCAACAATTAGAAACAAAGTAAGCCTACTGTCACCAGAAGAAAAGGAGTAATAAATACTAGAGCAGAAATAAATGAGAAAATAGAAAATAAACAAGACGTAAAGCTGGCTCTGTGAGGGTTAGTTTCCTGATACGGAGGGAGCTCCAACTGTTTGCTCCCAATGAATTGGTTTCTGGAAAAGATGTAAAGAAGATGAAGAGGCTCAGACCTTCAGTGATTGAATCCCCTCTCTTGGTTCAGTAAGTCTAAGGTGAGGACAGGTCATGCATATTTTGAAAAAGCCCCTAAAGAGAGTCCCAGGCTAAGACAGAAGTTGGCATGGTGAAGGACAGTGGGAAAGAAGACATAAACTAAAAGTATATGCAAGAAAAGTTCGAAGTACACACAAGGGGACTTCAAAAAGGTTGTGGGAAAATTCCATTGTCTTTTAATTCCATTTTCCATGGCTACAAGGCAGTATAAAGCAAAGCACTAACTACCTTACCAGATCCCATCTCGTGACCCCATGTGTGTCTGAGGAGAACGGTGCTCCATAGGGTTCTTGGCTGAGTTTTCTGAAGTGCATTGACAGGGCTTTCTTCCAAGATACCCACTTGGGCCTCCAACCTTTCAGTCATCTGCTGAGCATGCTAACTTTGTACCACTGAAGACCAAAACCTGTTGCCTTTGAGCTGATTCCCACTCATAGTAACCTTGTAGGACTAAACAGAACTGCCCCATGCGGCTTCCAAGTTTTCACAGACACAGCTTGAGACACTTTTCTTCTGTGAAGCAGCTGATGGGTTCAAACTACAATCTTTTGGTTAGCAGCCAAATGCTTAACTGCTGTACCACCAGAACTCTTAACTAAACACTTAAACAACAACAAAAACACCCAAACCAAACCACACCTACCGCCATCAGGTCAATTCCAACTCATAGTGACCCTACGTAGGGGTTCTCAGGCTACAAATCTTCATGCGAACAATCAGCCTCATTGTTCTTCTGAGGAGCAGCTGGTGGTTTTGAACTGCTGACCTTGTGGATTTACAGCTCACTGTTTGACCCACAGTGCCTCCAGAATGACTAGAGATTTAGTTCCCACTCTGATTCATAATTTACATAGCAGAGGACCAAAGGAGGTGTGATAAGTTTTCATATCTTTTTTTTTTTTAATTTGGAAGTTTGCCTTTAATTTTCAGGTATGAGTCCTGGTGAGAATTATGCAGGATAATGCGCTGGACTGCAAGGTCAGTTTGAATCACCAGGTCAGTGGTTCAAACTCACCAACCACTCCTCAAAAACCCTATCCAGGGTTGCTATGAGTTGGAACAGACTCAACTTCACTGAACAACAACAGCAATTGCTTTTAAGGTGTACTACTTACTCTATTTTACTTCCCAAAATGATCCAGCGGGTTCTAGGTAGAGAAGAAGAAGAATGGGTTATTGGAGCTTCAAATGAGGGTGTGGGAGGGTATGAAGAGGTGGGAGAGGCATCCTTGGATGGCGGTAGGATGCAAAACCTTTCTGAACTATGGACCTGGAGAAGTTGCAATCTCCGCTTGGGCTGGCCTCCAAATGGCCAGAAGCCGGTGGGTCTTCTAGCCGAGTGGTATGCTCTGCCTGTGGTCCCAATCTTGGAGCATCTTTCATCATCCTCCAGCCTGTGGGTGGTTTTGATAAAGCACGGTTTTTGCCCTGTTGGAGCCTGAGATCTAATTAGTGATGATATACTCTTCTTCCAAGCCCTTTCAAGTTTGAAATGGGAACCTTAGGCCTTCCTGATGCGCCAACAGCCTCTGATTTGTTGACAGAAGTTCATAGCACTGAAATTCCTGCTTCACTCTGAGGAAAAATGAAGTCTTGGCAATAAAGCCTCTATTCTGAAATGGCTTCAGAGAATTCTGACCATTCCCAAGGCTTTTTTCTTCTTTTCTTTTCTTTATTCATTTATTGAAATTTTCACCCATCTGAGAGAATCAAGCTTTCAATTTAAAGTGAACCTAAGAACCTTGCCACTGCTTGGCTGCTGGAAATGCATGAACAGGAGAAACTCCAATGTGAGTTTTCCTGGGAGTAATTCAATCATTGTGTTGGTGATGGATATTGAATATACTGTGGACTTCCAGAAGAATGAACAGACCTGTTTTGGAGGAAGTGCATCCAGAATGTTCTTTGGAAGGGAGGATGGCGAGACTTCATTTTGCTTACTTTAGACACATAAGCAGGAAGAGCATTATGTTTAGTGAAGCGGTCACTGGAACCGAGGCAAACTCATCATGAGATGGGTTGGTATCGTAGCTGCAACAATGAATTCAACAACGATTGTGAGGATGGCTCAGAACGGAGCGCTGTTTCATTCTGTTGTTAGGTGCTGTTGAATCGGTTAAGACCCACAAGCCACCCTGTGCACAACAGAACGAACACTGTTCAGTTCCATCGTCACAATTGTGGTCACTCTTGAGCGCATTGTTGCTGCCACTATGCCACTTCATCTCACTGGGGGTCTTCCTCGTTTTCGCTAACCATCTACTTTGCTAAGCATGATGTCCTTCTTCAAAGATTCATCCTTCCTGATAATATATGCAAAGCACAAGAGATGAAATCTCACCATCCTGGCTTCTAAGAAGCGCTCTTGCTGTACTTCTTCCAAGACGTATTTGTTTATTCTTTGGCAGTCCATGGTACTTTTGATATTCATCTCCAATGCTATAACTCAAATTCATCAATTCTCCTCAGGTCTTCCTTATTCATTGTCCAACTTTCATAAACATATTGAAAATACCATTACTTAGGCCAAGTATACCTTAGTCGTCAAATGGATAGCTTTGCTCTTGAACACTTTTAAGAGGTTCTTGTTCAGCCCAATGTGCTACGATGTTTGATTTCTTGACCGCTGCTTCCATGAGTGTTGATTGTGGATCAAAACAAAATGAAATCTCAACAGCTTCCATTTTTCTCTATATCATGATATTATTTACTGGTCCAGTTGTAAGGAATTTTGTTTTCTTTAAATTGAAGTATAATCTATAGTAGTCTTTTTCAGTAAGTTGTGTATTGTTGTTATTGTTGGTAAGTGTCATTGAGTCGATTCCAACTCAGTGACCCTGTATAGGGTTTCTGAGGAGCAACTGGTGGGTTTGAACTGCTGACTTTGTGGTTCGCTTTCCAGTGCTGATCCTACAGCGCCATACCAGGAGTCCAAGTCATGCACAGGGTTGCTATACTTCAGGATTGAATCCATGGCAACTAGCAGCAAAGTGGCTGTTAACAGCAACAGTTCAGTTAACCTTATTGCCAAGTTCCTGACAACTCCGAACTCACAGTAAACAATGTTAGGGAACATACCAAATAGAGATTGACTAATTACAACCTTCAACTTTGGACAATTTGACCTATGAATCTGGCTCTGAATGGCCCATCTCCCAAGGCTGTCCAGCCTAGCTAGCTCCCTCCCCGAAACCGCCCCCAATCCTGGTGCTAATAGAGATAAGGTCATTCCTGGCTAGTAGGAGAAACCACCCATCTGCTCAAGCCGTCATGCCAGTTACAGCCCTTTCTCTCTTCTAGGCTACTCAGCTTCTTAACGGCTCTTTGTTTCTCGGAGCCAGTTTCCCAACTTCTTCTTAATACCACTTGCCCTGGACCACAGCGATCATGTTCTTTCTCACCCTCTTGAGTCATCGCCAGTCACTGCTTGCCTAAAATCATCCTTCCTGCCCCTGACCCATTTTCTTTCTAATTGGAATTGTCCTCTGCTATCTTCTCTTCAGTTATCTTTGCATGTTTTTGAGTCCTGGCATTTTTAAGATTACAGTTGAGTCCTGGCGTGGTGCCGCAGAATAATGCACTAGACCGCAAGGTCGGCAGTTCAAACCCACCAGCCCTTCCTCAGAAACCCTATTCAGGGTTGCCATGAGTTGGAACCAACTCGATGATGCTTAACAATAACAATTTACCAAGCCAGTCACTGTGTAATTAGTTCACTGTAAGAGTGGTATCTCCCAGTCCCAGGTTTAACCAAGTTTTCTGTGAGAATTCTTTTCTACAACTGAGAGGAATCTGAGCACTCCAGAGAAGGAACACTGTTCAGGGTAAATTTCTGTGCACTGTTTAATCCGGTTTTCCCTGGCTCTGTGAATTTTCTACCCAAGGAACATTTAACCTCTTGTCACAAAAATCCAAAGACTCTCACTCTCTGCTCTCCCATCATACCAGTCACATTTCAAAGACTTTCTACAGCTAGGTGACCTCCTAACTCAGGACTTTAATGGGGTATGTGCCCCCATACTTACCTCAGGAACTTAGGAGAAATGCCCCACTCCTTTTCAAACTCTTTTATAATTAGCTCCTGCCCACACTTGGTCATTAAGTCCAAGTGAACATCATCTGATGCCCAGATAGAATCAATCTCTGGAATCCAAACATTACAGAGGGCCAGGCGACAGGCCTCAGCGCTCTGGGCCAGTCTCAATCTCTCTCTGCTTGAGTGAGAAATCAACGGTTGTGATGTCACTGATTTTCTGAGTAAGCTTGTTATTGAAGCAGAGCTGCAGAAAACAGAGTAGAAGCCGTGTGTGACTTCCTCTGAATCCACTAGGGGAAGGAGGACCAGACTCAAAATCGGCCCATGGTCAGACATGCCTCTACCTTACACCTTCTTACCCTCTTCTGAAACCAACCTTCCCTCTCATAGTGGTCTCTGCTTCACATCTGGGTTTTGATAATCTGTTGCAATGGTCACACAGAGCACATAGACAATACTCACAATTATGGGGTCTATTAAGGAAGCGAAGGCGCTCTGGTAGTGTAGTGCTTATGAATTGTGCTGCAAACCGCAAGGTCAGCAGTTCGAAACTACCAGCTGTTTCACGGAAGAAAGATGAGGCTTTCTGCTCCCATAAAGATTTCCAGCCTCAGAAACCCTGTACAGGGTCGCTATGAGTCAGAACCGACTCCACAGCACATAACCACCACCATCACCATTAGGGAAGTGAGCAGGATACAAGTCAGGATATGACAGTCCTACAGTCAGGAATGCCCCTTCTCTGATGGATGCAGGCATACCTCATCCTCTCATTCATGTGCCCCCTCGATCTCTGCCCTGCTCAGGCAAGTGGTACAAAGCTCCGTTAACCAGTCTTCAAATGCCCAAAGGACCCTTCTGCAAGCCAGTCTCCTGCCTGTAGGAGGAGATCCTCACTCCGTGGACCTACAAGCCCGCAGCTGCTCTGTCTCTTCGTGCCAAGCCACAGCCTCTGCAATGAACACTTTCCAGAGAGAGACCAAATGATTCACTCATGCTCTCCATTCTTGATGGTCCTGGAATTGTCTGTTTTTGCTTCTGACATGGCTCCTTTTAAACCTAATGGGATGGCAAAGCTAACTAAGCCTAGTGTACACCCTGTTGGCATGATCTCACCCAATCATTTGGTGGGAATTAGGAAAATCTTAGATGGAAAAGCTCTGTCAGTTCAATTCAAGGTACGGTAATAGCCAAACCCTTCCTGACAAGTATGGTCATTGCCTTACAGAAGGAACCTAAGCAGACAGAAGCTCAGAAACCCTGCCCCCGGAGGAGTGCAAGAGTTAGGACAATAGAGGCAAAGACTGTAGTGTACACAATTCTGCAATAATGGTGATCTATGGGTAGACATAAGGAGCTCTGGTGGCATAGCAGTTACGAATCGAGCTGTGAACTGCAAGGTCAACAGTCAGAAACTACCAGCTGTTCGGCAGGAGAAAGATGAGACTTTCTGCTCCTGGAAAGATTTACAGCCTCGGAAACCTTGTACAGGGGTCTCTATGGGTCAGAACCAACTCCATGGCACATAACAACAACAACAACAACAACAATGGGTAGACATAGAGTCCTGGTGTGGCGCTGTGCATTCCTGCACCAGACTGCAAAGCCATTTGAACTGCCAGGTTGGTGGTTCAAGCTCACCAGTTGCTCCTTAACAGCAATAACAATGAGTAGACATGTAGGCTTGAATGAGTGTGGAAGGGAGGATGGAGTACACTCACAAATACATACAGTTTTGGATATTTGTACATCGTCATTTAACTTTTTTTTTAGGTTTTTATTGTGAGTTGAGTAAAAGTTTACAGGGCAGATCATCAGTTTTACATTCAACAAATCCTATACCTTGCGTCATTACAATGCTTATAATTCCCTCTATGTACCATCAGTTAACAGTATTTCTGTCTATTCACTTTAGCTCTCTCTTTTTTTTTTTTTTTAAACACTCAGGCATTTGTAATAATTTACACCACCAAAGGGCACATTCTGCAAGTCTGCCTCCTGGCCACCAGCTCTTAGTCCTTCTCTTCCCATGAATCTAGAGTCCTCAGCTGCTCTCTCTCTCCATGTCTTCATCTCTGCCTCCATCTCTGGTGTCGCTGCTTCTCCGAATAAGGTCCCACATTCTACTTGTGCTCTTCTCCCTTGATGGCCTTAGGGTCCTCTGTTTATGGACTGTAAGATTAACTACTCCGCCATTTTTGTTACAAAACTTCCACCTTTACAGTTGTGACACTTGCAATTATCCATGGTAACAATTACTCCCTACTGAATCATAAGAATCTTATTCCTGTCTCTTTTTACCAGACCCATCTAGATAAGACGAGAACTCTTCATTGGGCATGTTCATTTACCTTTGCTACAAATAGATGCACTAATGTGGTGGACTATGCAGGGGCAAAGTTATGAGAGCTTTTTAGATGTAACCAAAGATCCTGAGGGAATGAGTTGATGGGTCTGGGGCTCAGGACCATGGTCTTGGAATTTTATTATGAATGTGATGGGAAGTCACTAGAGGACTTTAATTTAAGGATAATACAATCTGACTTATGTGTTTAAAACATCACTGTGCCCATAGATGGGAACTCCCTAACTGTTCATCAGCAGATGGGTAGATAAACAGTGTGTGGTGTGTACACACAAGGGACTATTACCCAGCCATAAAGAGAGATGAACATGCTGGATCTAGAGGAGGCAGATCTATGGAGACCAAAGTTTATTTGTGGTTAGCAGGTGGGAGGGAGGTGAAAAGGGGAAGTCAATGCTTACGGGGAATTGACTTTCTAGTAATGGTGGTGGGATCATTTGGCAATGGGTAGTGGGTGTACATATGATGAAAGCAACTCTCACTGAACTGTAATTTAAAAATGTTGAATCTGAATGTTTTGTTGTAGATCTTTTTACTACAATGAAACAATAAAAAAGGAAAGAAAGGAAGGGAGGGAGGGAGAGAGAGAAAGGAGAGAAAGAAAAGAAAAGACATTCTGCCCAGGGTCACCTGATAGGGGAAATGGATATAGTTCAGAGTGATTTTTTCAGCCTCCAGCACTCACTGTTCCTAGACCAAACTAAAGCAAATTAAAGGGTGGCGTTATGCTCTGGGTTTCGTTTAGCTAACTTATGTGAAGGGTTTGCAGAAGCAAAATGCAGAATTGGTATATACGTCATCATTTGTTGATATATTTGTTTTAAATGAAAGAATGAAACAGTGACAATAGGAGAGAATTGCTGCTGTTGTTAGGTGCCACTGAGTGAGTTCCAACTCAGAGCCACGTCATGTACAACAGAAGACTACCCCGCCAGTCCTGCAAGACCCTCACAGTCCTCCCCACAACATCCTTAGACACAGACTGAGCTCACTGTGTCCATCTGTCTTATCAGGGCCTTCTTCTTTTTTGCAGATCCTCAATTTTACCAAATGTAATGGCTAGAGTCTTGTGTCAACTTGACAAGGCCAGGATTTCCAGAGGTTAAGTAACCTAAACACAGGCTTAGGTAACTCTATGGTGAGTGGCTATGAGCAGCCAATCAATTGAAGAGATGCTTCCTTGGGAGTGTGGCTTGCTCCCAATATAATGGACATACCAGAGGGACTCTCTTCTTCTAGGGACCTGGGGTCTGCAGTTATAAGCCATTTCCTTGATAACAAATTTTTGTTTCTCTCTCTCTACATATATATGTTTCACTGATTTTGTTTCTCTAGAAAACCTGGCCTAAGACATGTGGAACCAAGAAAGTAGGGTTCTAGAGACACAAAATCACCAGATTGAGTTTTCTGAATTGGTTCTCAAGTCTGACTAATGTTAAAGGCACTAACATAGGGTGGAAGTGTGTCTGACCTCCACTTCATAGGAATTGGTTGTAGGTTGATTTGGGCCCTCTTTCCCTCCTGTGGAGTTAGAGGAAGTTAGGCATGGTGACTCGGTTTGAGCAGTTGGTGCTGTAAGCAGGATTCACTGCAATGACTCCAGACCTATGAAATGATGAGGTTTTGTAAGAGGAAAATGAAGGGGCATGGGATCAAATCTTCCAGCTGAGGGGAGAGCAGCTTCTGGAATTGCCTGGAGCCAGTGTCATGCTGGTCAGAAAGGATGACTGACATAGGGTCTTGTTGTTGTTGTTGTTAGGTGCCATCAAGTCCGTACCAACTCATAGCAACCCTATGCACAGCAGAACAAAACACTGTCCGGTCCTGGGCCAACTTCACAATTGTTGCCACGCTTGAGCCCATTGATGCTGCCACATGGCCAATCCATCTCGCTGGGGGTTTTCCTCTATTTCTTTGACCCTCCACCTTACCAAACATGATGTCCTTCTCCAGCAACTGGTCCCTCCTGACAATATGTCCAAAGTATGAGAGACGAAGTTTGGCTATTCTAGCCTCCAAGGAGCACTCTGGCTGCACTTCTCCCAACATAGATCTGTTGGTTCTTTTGGCAGCCCATGGCACTTTTAGTATTCTCCTCCAACCCCATAACTCAAAAGCATCAATTCTTCTAATGTTTTCCTTATTCACTATCCAGCTTTCGCATGTATATAAGGTTATTGAAAATACCATGGCTTGAGTCAGGTGCACCTTAGTCTTCAAGCTGACATCTCTGCTCTTCAATACTTAAAAAAGGTCTTGTGCAGCAGATTTGTTTAATGCAATACGTCGTTTGATTTCTTGCCTGCTGCTTCCATGAGTATTGATCCAAGAAGAATGAAGTCCTTGACAACTTCACCTCACCTCATGTCTTATTGGAGCCAGTACTTGTATAACACAGCTCCAGCAGGGTAGTTTTCCTCTGTGGAACTAAGGCCTTCTCCTCCATCACTGCGAGCATTTCTGGGGCAGGATGGGAAGGAGGAAGGCCCTGTACATTTGGAAGACTCACCAC
The DNA here is from genome assembly GCF_000296735.1 of Chrysochloris asiatica. Classification (NCBI taxonomy): domain Eukaryota; kingdom Metazoa; phylum Chordata; class Mammalia; order Afrosoricida; family Chrysochloridae; genus Chrysochloris; species Chrysochloris asiatica. Next base: position 24,912,217 of record NW_006408547.1, on the reverse strand, counting down.
CTTCCTCCCCCAGAGACAAGACCTGACTGATGGACCTCATCACTAGTGCTTCCCCTACTTGACTTTCATATCGATCTACATCTGTTCAGTCCAGGATGAACACATGACCCTACTCCTTTTTGTAATGCGTGCTAAGGTCTTAACCATAATGTGACAGTCAACAGACTTGCTTGTACAATTTGTGAAAACTCTTAATGCCACCTCCCAGACAATCACTGCCCTAAGTGTAGGGGTTTCTTTAGAGCAGATAATGAGTTAGGTATCTTGTTATCGTCAGGTGCCATCGAGTCGGAACCGACTCATAGTGACCCCATGCACAGCAGAATGAAACAATGTCTGATCCTGGGCCAACCTCACTACCACTGCC
>NW_006408547.1:24886406-24901865 GCF_000296735.1 Chrysochloris asiatica | reverse complement strand
TATTCTGTGTTGTTGTTGGCGGAGCTCTCTGCTATACGGCCACCCGATCCGCCATCTTGTTTGTTCTCTCACTGTTGCTTCTTTTTTCAACTTTCCCTTTTCTATTTCATGGCTTCTGGTTCCCTTTGCTGACAGCACTCTGGCATCCTCCAGTGTTCTCTAATTTGCTTGGTGTGGGCAAATTTTGTAGCAATATTTTTTGACTTACCCTTTCATAAAGGGCTGGACTCCGTTGTGGTGCAAACAGTTGATGTGCTATTCTATGACCCTTATAGGACAGAGTCCACCCAGAGGCACCTCACAGAGACAACAGGCCTGACAGTCCACCTCCAAAAAGGTCAAGCATTGAAACAGTCTGGAGCACAGTTCTACTCTTACATATGAGGGGTTGCCTTCAGTCAGAGTTGACTCCATGGTAACTGTTTATCAGTTTTACGTAAAGGGCTGAACACACTGTGATCACTAAGTAAATGCTAGTTATTCTTTCTGATTTCCACCTTGGGCTTTCTTTCCTCCTCCTGTGTGGCCCCAAAGAGTGTTTTATCCCACATAGCACCTTGCTCATAGAAGGAACTGTGGGAAGCAGAATGGATGAACAGGTCTTACATGAGGAAAACCAGAGGGGAGATATATCACTAGATACTCTTCCGTGGCAATAGTTTTTGAGTTAAGGTAAAAATGTTAAAAGGATGACTCAGGCATGAGGACAGGAGGTGGCAGGAATGAAATTTACTCCATTTATCAAAAGCCCACTGCAGGAAACATGTGCGCTGGTACATTTCCTACCAGGGGACTCCATCCACTCTACTGAGCTGAAGGAACCACACTGAGCAAGCACAGGCCACTATGATGAAGCCAGGTAGAGACCTAATCCTGTTACATTTTCATACGCTGCATGGGTCCTCGAATCCCTAATCCCACCTGCTCCCCTGCAACAATGAAATGGAATTGACAGGGAAAGCGTGATTTATTGAGCTTCGATGGGGCCAGGCGCCTCTCCCTGGGTTTTGAGCAGATGAACTCATAGGTTAGGAGAGACTCAGCTCTGACATTATTCTTGGCTGCTTCCCTTCCTGTGTAGTCACTGTGTGCTAACAAGGGGAACGGACTAGCAGATAAATCAGAATGACCTCACCCTGACCAAATCATTGTTTGTTGTTATTAAGTGCCGTTGAGTCCAATCCAACTAATAGAAACCCTGCTGCTTAAGGTTTCTGAGGAGCTGCGGGTGAATCTGAATCATTGACGTTGCAGTTCAAACTGACCTTGAGGTCCGCGCATTATCCCCTAATGCTAACTAACGCTACAGGGATTGAAAAAGAGGAAGTTTCGTTTTTCAAGTTCATGTTTCTTGGTTGTTATGAAGGCACCATAAAAGCATGATCCTGCAGTATGGGTCGTTTGTACTGGCTTGAGTAGTTTACCGTCATTTTCAAATTCTCATTCAAAACGGGGATATGTAAAATGGAGAGAAAATGACTGAACCCTAGTATCCTCATCTGTGAAAGGAAGGCAGTGCTATTCATAGCTGGCTTCTAAAGACGTTGTGAGGGTTAAAGGAGTTGATGTATGAAAAGAACGTCAGAAAGTACCTAGTGGTGGGGATGTGGTGTCGAGCCCGTTCAGACTCAGAGCCACCCAGTATATGTAGGGTTTACGAAGCTATAAATCTTTACAGGATCAGAAAGCCTCATCTTTCTTTCTCCCATGGATTCAAACTGCTGACCCTAAGGTGAGCAGCCCAACACATAACACACTACACTACCAGGACTCCTTAGAATGGTGCCTGTTGTTGTTGTTGTTAAGTGCCATCAAGTCGGTTCTGACTCATAGTGACCCTGTGTAGGGTTTCTGAGGATAGCACCTAGTGGGCTTGAACTGCCGACCTTGTGGTTCGCACTCCAGTGATGATCCTACAGCACCTAGAACACACTAACCACCAAATCAAATCCACGGCTTATACAGGGTTTCCAAGGGTTTGAATCTTAATGGGAGCAGACAGCCTCATCGTTCTCCCTTGTTGCAGCTAGTGAGTTTGAACTGCCAACCTTGCAGTTAGTCCAATGTCTGACCCAAAGTGCCACTAGCCACTCGGGATCCTTTAGAGCATCTTGCTGTTGTTGCTAAGTGCCGGTGAGTTGGCTCCAACTCGTAGCGCCACTCCATAGGGTTTCTGAGAAGCAGCTGGTGAGTTTGAACCTCCGACCTTGTGGTCCAAACCAGGGGCACCACACCAGGACACTAGCATTCAGTAACTAGTGTGGTTGTTGTGTGCCATCAGGTTGATTCTGGCTCACAACTAACCTATAGCACTGAGTAGAATTTTCCCATAGGTTTCCCAGGCTGTAATCGTTCCTGGAATAGATCGCCAAATCTTCTCTTTTGAGGAGCAGCTAGTTGAACCATTGATGCTTTGATTAGCAACCAAGTGCTTAATCAGTGCATCATTTCAATAAATGTTAACTGTGGTTGTTGTTGTTGTTAAGTGCCATCCAGTCAGTTCCAACCCGTAGTGATCCTGTATAGGGTTTCCAAAGAGCGACTGGTGAGCTTAAACCACTGACGCTGCGGTTCAAACTAGCTTTGAAGTCCAGCACATTAACCACAGTGCCACCTCAGGATTCAGTTATTAATGTTGATATCATGAAAATACTCTTATCTTTCATCTAGCAATGGCTATTGCTGTCTAAACACAGGATTGTTGTTGCTGTTAAGTGCCATCGAGTTGGTTCTGACCCATAGTGATCCTGTATAGCGGTCCCAAGGAGCAGCTGGTGAGCTTGAACTGCTGACCTTGCAGTTCAAATGGCTTTGCAGTTTGGCTCGTTAGCCCACAGTGCCACAATAGCAGAAGTATTCATGTTGGACTACAGTCTTAAGATCCCATCCAACTTTAAAATTCCTCAACTCCATTGAACTGAGATGCTCACCTCTCAAAGTGTGACAAAAATCTTTGTAATCTTCATCAGTTTATTCACAAATGGATGAGTGGTTTTGTTTACATTGTGATTCTGCCTTTCCCAAGAGTTGGCTACTTTTGAGTAACCACCCTTCCCACTCTCAGGTGGCAGGTTGTGCAGTCCGCACTTCGTATGCCGGACCTCAGTGGTTGGGTTAGGGTTGAACACCAGACACAAACTAGAATGAATATAATCACATGTAGGGGAGCCTCTAGGGAAGCAGTACCTCCCCCGCTGAGCCGTGTGCTTTTGAGAGATCATTGTGGCAGTTTTGTGAGGTTCTGTGGAAAGAGAAAGTAGATCAACAAGGAAACAATGGTGCAAGTCTGCACAAGAGAGGGTAGGTGTGCTGACTGGTTGGTTCCAGGCAATGAGACGCGGAGGGGACAGAGCACAGTATCCAGGTCTATAAGTTGGAAGATGGGATTAACAAAACAGATAATGTATACACAGCCACAAAGTTCGTCTGAAGCAAAAATATAGTTACTACAGGTCACATCATCTTTCTCAGCGAAAAAGGAAATCACGAGGGCAGAGAGCCTGCGGTTGGCCTCTGGATTCTGAAGTTGGGTCAAACTACTTGCCATGGCCACCTTTTAGCAGAAAAGCAGAGTGACCCACACAAGAAAGGAGATTACTCATTAGATGAGAGCCCTAGTAAAAGACCAGAAGGTCAGCGTTTCACCTGATGCAGGGACAGGGGAAGAGTACTGGAAGAGGCACCACCAGAAGCACTCATTAAATGTTGACCCCCGCGGAAAATGTAACTAATGTCATTGATCAATTGGTATGGAACGTGTCAACTGGAAACCTAACTTGCTGTATAAGTGTTCAGCAAAAGCACAATACAATGTTGTATTGTAAACAAGAAAAAAGAAAGATCTCGTATGTCTCAACTCATGACTTGTTCTTTTGTTTATTATAAGTATTTATTAAGTCCTGCCATATATATACTTTTGGTGTGGTGCTGTGGGATAAGCACTGAACTGTGCTAAGCACAAAGTTGGCAGTTCAAACCCACCAGCTTCTCCTCAGAAACCCCACACAGGGTTGCTGTGAGTCAGAACCAACTCTATAGCACTTAACAATGACAACAACATTTATGAAGTGCCTGCCATACATCTACTTGATTAGTTAATCTCCATAACGTAAGTAAATCTAGGCTTCATTCATTCAATGAATGCTTACCTAGCCCTTTCCAGTGAAGGATGAATAGTCTCACTTTGGGATGAATAACAGGAATACATCATTCTGTGACGAGAGACTTAAAATAATGACCTGAACTGGGCCTTTAAGAATGACTTGGCTTCAAAGAGGCAAAATCACCACATGAGCAAAGATTTTTAAGAAAAGATAAGATAAAATGGGGCGTATTAACTTATGAGGAAATTTGTTCCCTTCCACAGAGCAAGTTCAGGCAGAGATCCAATGATAGAATATGAAACCTGAGAAAGGGAAGGAAATCAAGATGACATCAAACTATTCAGACGGGATGGTAGGGGGAATGGTGGAACCTGCCTTATTTGGGGTTTCTCCCAAAGCCGAGTCTGAGACAAGGATTTGGATGCTGGTGATGTTCTTGAGATTCTTGGAAGCAGGTGTAAGGGAGTGGAGAAGGGGGGTATGTAGGGCATGTTATTAATCTGGTGATCACTGTGGGCAACTGGAGCTCTTCCCTGCTGGAGAAGCTTGGCAGCAGGTGTAGACAACACCTTACTGAAGGTCAGAGGTGAGAACCTTTACCTACTCACTGTCAATTGTGGAAGTTCCCAAGGGACAGTGAGGACATTTGAGCGGTCAGTGGTAGAATTCCTACCTTACAGTCACAAGTCTAGGGTTAAACCTCCAGTCTGTGCACCTCATTCAGAGAAACTACCCAATCTGTCGGTACAGATTTACGTATTGCTATTACAGCCTCGGAAACCCTGTACAGGGTCACTATGGGTCGGAACCAACTCGACAGCACTTAACAACAACAACAACAACAATGATGCTGAGGAGATTTCAGCAGAACTTCCAGATTTTGGAATTCTAATTCCAAAACTCAGCCAGTGAAAACTCTATGGAACCCAACCGTCCCATCAGCTACTGATCATGAACATCTCGTGGGACCAGGCCGAGTGTCGTTTGGTTGTGCATTGGGTTGTTGTGAGTCAAGGATGAGCATAGCTAAGGAAGAGTCCAGAAACAGGCATTTCTTTTAAGATGCAGCGGTCCCTTTTGAGGGATGAATAATTTCCCACCGCTTTGGGAAAAGTCCAAGGCAGCAAAGTGGGATCTGGAAATGGGCTGCCTTTAGTATGCGCAGGAGCAAATCCATCACAGGTTTGCTGAAATCACAGGTGGGCAAGAAAGGCAGTACAAGGCACAGAGAGTGTCTGCTGTTACAGAGACTCTAAAGCCCCCAAGAGGTAGCAGCAGGATTCATCTGGAAAAAAATAATGGAAAGGATTTTGTTTTTAGGAAACCCCACCAACACCCATCAAACCCCTCTGCATTGCTGCCTGAAGGGAGAGTCTTTGAACGAGCTATGCTTCTCCCACCCTCGCCAAGCCCTCTTGAGGTAGTTTCTGAGACAATCAATCTTGAAGCGAGCAGACTACCACATCTTTCTCCCCAAGAGGGAACTGGTGTGTTTGAACTGCCAACCTTGTGGTCAGCAGTCAGTATCATCAGGGTTCCATGTTCACAGGGAGGTATAGTTAAATTAATTTCTAAGATCTCACCAAAATTTATATGTCAGGTTCATGGGTTTCCACTTCATCCCATAGGAAACCGGAGGCTTTCCAAGTGACTTTTGGTAAACAGCATGGCGTATGAAAGGGATCCCAGATCATTTTGTGGGCGATCTCCATTTAAATGGTTATCTACCTGTCAGAGCCCAAGAGTTAAAATAAAGCAATGACTTGGATGTCTTGGAATTTAAACACAACATGTGCATGTTTACTGAGAAGAAAGGAAAAACTCACAACATTGGGTTTCACGGGTCAGTTAACGTCCTGCCAGGCTGAGAAGCCACAAGCCTGGGCATTTTATGGGTGCATCATAAATATTGACAGATGGCTGGGCATTCACACTCCAGAATTCCTCCCCACACAGAACTCAGACTTGCAAACAGCCCAATGAGATGGGGCGAGACCATTTGGTTCTTAGCCAGTCTTAAAGAATCCTGTCTTACTTACGCAACATTCCTGCAAGCTGAAAGGGTTCATGAGGGAATGACCTTTTCTCATCCATCCTCAAGACATGTCAGCTTTCTCATTCCAGACACATTACTGACTTTCAGTCCTGACTCTACCACTTAGTAGATGTGTAACTTTAGACAAGTCACTCAATGTCTCTGTGCCTCAGTTACTTCTGAAAAATAAAAACAACAGTATCTGCTCACAGGGTTGTTAGACTTACACGAGTTCAGTATTTGTCAATGCTGACAGCCAGTGCTGACAGTAGTATGTGCTCCCTGAGTGTTAAACAAATAGTCCCGGTGAACTCTGAATAAAGATGCTATAGAGTCAATGACTAAGGAACGTGTGCCTCAGGAAGACAGGATTTTGTGAGGACTACCTCTTATCATTCTTCATGAATGTCATAGTAAAATGACCTTGTTGGAAAACTCAGATCTAGGGTCGGCAAGACATAGAAATTATCTAATTGTAATCAGTCACCTCTTTCCCCAGCAAGATTGCAATCAAACAACATAGGAAGAACACTGTCGCATTTCTGAACATTTCAGAGGAGAGGCATGGGGCTGGAAGACAGGGATGGGAATTTTACCTGCAAGTAATAAGGAGCTCTGATAGCGTAGTGGTTATGAATCAGGCTGCTAATTTCAGGGTCAGCAGTTTGAAAATACCAGCTGTTCCGTGGGAGAAAGATGAGGCTTTCTGCTCCCGTAAAGATTTATAGCCTCGGAAATGCTGGACAGGGTCACTATGAATGGGAACCGACTCCACGGCACATAACAACAACAATTGTGTGGCTTTGGACTAGTCATACCTGTGCGTTTCTGTGAAGTTAAGATACTGGTATATACCAGTGTTTTCTTGAGCCAGGAGAGGGGTGGAAGGAGGCCTGGTGGCACTGTGGTCCAAGTGCACAGCTGATAATCAAATGGTCAGCGATTCAAACCCAGCAGTCACTCCATGGGAGAAAGACAGGCAGTCTGTTGCCATAGATATGAATAGTCTTAGAGACCCTATGGGGCAGTCCTACTCTTTTGTCCTGTCACCTCACTATGAGTGGAAGCTGACTCAGTGGCAGTGGGTTTGGTTGTTGGGGTTTTAATGTGATTCAGCCTTTCATGCTCTCCACCCCAATGCTTTGCTGGCTGAAGAGAGAGAGTCTGCGGCTGGCCTCCTGCTGGAGGTCTTTGGATGAACTGTTCTTCTCCCACCCTTTCCCAGCCCTCTTGAGGGATGGGCTTGTGAACAATATCATGGTGTCCACCCTAACTCCACCTCTAGACATGTGACCTCATGCTTGGTCCCAACAGCAGAGAGGGAAGATTCTGGATGATGTCATCGAATTGGCAATGACGCCAGGACCCCAGCCTGCAGTCAGTGTGCCTCGTTCCCTGGCTTTGAGGGGCCAACGCAGCTTGTCTGTTTGGTCCCAGACATCAACACCCTGTTTCAAAGGCCTGGGGAGTGGGTGTTGGACCAGGGCTGGAATACTAGCATAGGTCATGAGGACACATGAGAAAAGATGATTACAGTATGAATTCTTCCTTCTCTGCATGGAACAATAAATGCATAAATGAGACAAGATTCTTTAAGATTGACAAAGAACTAAACTTTCTCTCTCCTCCCTTCCTTACGTATTCTCTTTTAATAATCACGTCGACTTCAACTCCCCGCTTTGGATGACACCCAAGAGTCTCTCTCCAGTCCTCTCCCTAGTTTGATAGCTACGTTTCTAACTAGAAGTGATCCATCAACATAGTAAATGAACTGGCTACACAACAGAATGTGTGAACTCTACCCCCACTCCGTCAACGGCTGCTCTTTATTTATCTTTTTTTATTTACCTATATTTTGGGCCCAGAGAGGGTTATTAGATTGTTGAAGATAACAAGAGTTCATCAATGGCAGCGTGCGCCTTTGAATCAAGCCTTTCTATTAGAACTTGCTGCCTCTGTTCTTTCACTTATACTGAGCTCTTCAATTTCCTTTTCTTCTTCTTTTTCTTTTTTTGTAGCATTTACTTTCAAAAATAGTTGAAGATTCAAAAAAGAATTTTTCAGAAGTGTTCTCATGCACAATTCACCCAACTTGCTCCAATAATGGTATCTTACATAGCTATGTACAGTGTGGTGGTGGTGTGTCGTGGAGTCCATTCCGAATCATAACGACCCTGCATAGGGTTTCCGAAAGAGGCTGTAAATCTTTACAGGGGCAGAAAACCTCATCTTTCTCCCACGGAACTGCTGGTAGTTTCAAGCTGCTGACCATGAAATTAGTAGCTCAACTCATAAGCACTACACTACCAGAGCTCCTAAACCATATATGAGCAGGTTTCAAAAAGTCCACGGAAAAAATCCATGATCTTTTCATTATATTTTTCCACAAAAGCCCCCTCATGTATTCTCAAAATCAGTAAGCTGGCATTGGTATAATACTATTAACGCAAATATAAATCGTATTTGATTTCAGCAGTTGTTATATACACTGTGTGTTTGTGTTTTAGGTTGACATTTGTCCCAAAAAAGTTATGTAGAAGTTCAAACCCCTGTACCTGTGAATATGACCTTATTTGGAAACAGAATCTTTGCAAATTTGGGTAGTTAGATGGGCCTAATCCAATGTGATTGGTGTTGTCATTTAAATTCTAAAAAGTGAGACACAAAACACATGGATACAGAAGAAGACGCCACGTGAAGATGGAGGCAGAGACTGAAGTTATGCTTCCATGCCACGGAAACCCTGGGGCTACCAGAAATTGGAAAAGACAAGAAGGGATCTTTGCCTAGAACAAAGAGCATAGTCAGATCCTGTCCCTGCTTACATTCCGACAACAAGCCTCTTGAACTGTGAGACAGTTGTGGTTGTTAAGTGTCATTGAGCCGCTTCCAATTCATAGTGACCTGTATAGGGTTTTTCTGAGGAGCAACTTATGGGTTTGAACCGCCAACCTTGCAGTTCAAATCAGTCTTGCTGTCCAGTGCTTTATCCTGCAGCTCCACACCAGGACTCCATGAGACAGTAAATTTCTATTGTTTTAAGGCACCTAGTTTGTGGTATTTTGTTCTGGAAGCCTAAGGAAACTAATATGGTGTGTGTGTGTTGTCGTTGTTAAGTCTGGATTGATTCTAACTCATAGTGGCCTTAGAAGATAGAAGAGAACTGTTTCTTAGAGTTGCTGAAACTGTCAACTTTTGTAGGAGCAGACAGCCTCATCTGAAACCTCCCACTTGGAACAATGGCTGGAGAGTTTGAACCTTAGACCTTGTGGTTAGTAACCCAATGCTTAATTCACCGTATCACCAGAAATCCTTAGAACTGAGTAAAGAGTGCATGAATCTTTCTGTATTACTTCTTATAGCTGAATATGGATCAGCAAATATCTCAAAATTAAAAGTTAATATAGTTTACAGGATTACAGGATAAAGGACTAAAATCAGATGATCACCTCAACAGATGTATAAGAACATTTGATAGACTTTAACAACTATTTATGATTTTTTTAAATGTTTTTAAATAATTTTAAAACTCAACAAACATGGAAGAGAACCAAATTTCTTTACTCTGTTAAAGCAGTATTTTTAAATTTACAGATACCATCATACTTAACTGTGAAAATCAGTTTCCTTCTAAAATAGGAAACAAAGTAAGAATAACTGTCCTTGTGATTGCTTTTCAGCATTGTACTGGATGGATGTCTCCCTAGTGTGATATGGTAAGAAAGAAAGAAAAATGGAAAAAAGGGAGGAAGTCACTAAAACTATTCAACAAGGAAAAGAGAGTCTTTTCTGATTTTGCTGTTGGAAAAATCAATATAAAAAGCGAACCTCAATCCATATCTTATACAGTGCACAAAAATTAATTTGAGGCAGATCATAAACTTAAACATAAAAACGAAAACTATAAAATTTCTACAGGAAACAGCTGGGGTCTTAAAATCTTGTGAATAGATTTCTGGAACAAGATGGTGGAGTAGACAGATGCTCTGAGCTGACCTTCTGCAACAAGGATATAGAAGACAGAGAACAGACACAGATGGCGACCCTGGGACCCTGAGCTTCAGAGGACGGGACAGAGAGGTGGGCTGAGTGACGGCTGGAAGAGGGAGCTGAACAGGAGGAGTGCATGAAGAAAAACTGACCTGGAGTGTTGGTGGACAGCTCTCAATGCAGAGTCCCGGAAGTACAGGACATGCCCGGAGGTTGGTGGTAAGGGGCCTTTGGTTCTCCCTTGTGTACCTCACCAGTTCAGGGGCCTGTGGCACCCCCTCCTGTGTAGCTTCTGCTCTGCCTGATGTCTGATTTCCCCCTCATTTGGAGGTATGTGAACCAACCATGAATTATCACACAACAGTGAACACAGAACTGTGTTCACACTTCCTGTCTCTATCACATCCACTGGGAGACAGGTGGTGAGTGCCTGATAACACACCAATAGACAATCATCAATTAAATATAAATACAAGGACACCACAACAATTTGGAGGCAACAGACAATTTCAGCTTAGAGGAAGAAAAAAGATGGAATGTCTCAGATAAGTGACCAAAATACAGAGTCAGAAAATACAATATAAGAAATGGTCGCAGAAGTATTTGATAAGGAATTTAAAAGGATATTGAATTATCTCCAGCTGATTGAGAGACTGAATGAAAAAAACTGAAGATGGCATCAAAGAAAACACACAAAACTTTAGAAGAAGTCAGGAAAACACTACAAGGGCAAACTGATAAATGAATATTTGGAAACCATACAAAAGCAGCAATTAGAAAGCCAGGAGATTAATACTAAGACTTCAGAAACAGATAATACATTGGGCAAAGAAGTATAATTGAATTAGAGGAAGGCCAAATTAGTGAGCTTGAAGATAAATATCTCAATATTCATCTGCTAGAGGAACAATCAGAATAAAGAATTTTTTAAAATCCGAAGAAACCCTAAGAGGGACACTATCAAGAGGAATGAATTACGTGTGATTGGAATTCCAGAATAGGAAGAGACAACCCCACAGAGAAAATTGCCAAAGAGTTGTGGGAAGAAACTTCACTAACATCAAGAAAGAGGAGGCTATGCATTCAAGAGTTTAATGAGCTCCAAAAAGGATAAACTCCAAAAGAAAATCATCAAAGCATCCTATCAAAACTAAAGACAAAGAAAGAACCCTGAGAGTAGCTCAGAAAAAAAAAAAAAAAATTACCCACAATGGAGAATTAATAAGATTAAGTTCTGATTTCTCAGTAGAAACTATGCAGGCAAGAAGACAATGGGATCACATCTGAAAAACTCTGAAAGAAAAAAAAATGTCAACCAAGAATCATATACTCAACGAAGTAATCCCTCAAATATGACATTGAAATTAGAACATTTCTAGATAAACAGAAGCTAAAAGAATTTACAAAAAACCAGACAGCCTTACAAAAAATACTAAAGGGAGTTCTTTAGACAGTGAACTAACAACAGCAGACAAAAACTTAAGATTTACGTATATGACATATCACCCAGAATTCAACCTATATATAAAAGCATTTAAAGTAAAACAAACCTACAACACTGAAAAGAGGGAACCAGTATGTAACAACAACAAAGTAAAAAGAGGGACTAATACAGTTACAGAACTTCTAAATGAATAGGAAATTAAGTAGATTTCAAGAAAAAAATAAGACTAAATCTAACCATAACCCTAAAACTAGAACAAGTCTTACTCCTAGCTCTCGCCCATCACCCACCCCTAACCCTAACCCTAGTTCTCATACTAAACCAAGTCCAAGGCCTAGCCTAAACCTAGCCACAATTCTAGCTCCTTATTCCTCCTCCCCACCAAAAACGTCTTGAGTGACCATCTATAGCACAACTGTTGGTCTTTCCCATCCGGAGCATAAAAGAGTGAAGAAAACTGTAGACGCACAGAAACAATCAGTCCTGTGGGTTAATGGGCAATGTGAACCTCAGCCTTCATTAGCCTCAGGCCAGAAGAACTAGAGTGCCAGGCTACCACTACCAACCAGTCTGAAAGGGATCACATTAGAGGGTCCTGAATAGACTGGGGGTGGGGAGATGTGAAACAAAACTCAAAATCATAAAAACAATAATCAATAAAAAAAGACCAGGCTTACTGGTTGAAAGAAACTAGTGGAATCTTTGAGACTTAGTTATCCTTCATACCTGGAGCTGAACTCCCTACCTCCACAACCTGCCCCCACCCCCCCACCGATGGCTCGATTTCATTTCAGCCAAACACTAGACAGTTGCACTGTAGGATAAGTGCAGGTCATTTCAGCCAAACACTAGATAGTTGCACTGTAGGATAAGTGCAGGACTGCAAAGTGGTTTGAACGATAGGGTCAGCAGTTCAAACTCACCAGCTGCTCCTTGGAAATCCTCTGTCAGGTCACTATGAAGCGAACCCAACTTGACGTCAATTAACAATAATGTAAGGCAAGCAATAGCACTAGGGAGGTGTACAATCCTTAGAAAAATCAACCATTTGAGGTTTGAACAAAAACAGCAGCATTTGTTTTTCATGACAAAGTTCAGAAAGCAGGAAGGGGTAGGAAAGAAGGAGGGATGAAAATAGGAAGCCTGGAGCGGAAGTGGGATGAGTGATGTAACTTTGTGCATAGTCAGGACACGAAACAAGATGGGAATGAATCGTTGAATGGAAAATGGATTTGTGCTATAACTCTTCACCCAGCTCACAACAAAAAATTTAAAACAAACACAAACATTTATAGGAAAATAACTTCATGAAAGGAAATAATCCAGGCATGCATCAGTAGTGGCCAAGACTAAATTTTGCAAAAACCGTACAATTAATTTTGTCTTAGTTATCCAGTGTTGCTATAACCGAAATATCATAAGCAGATGCCATACCCAAAGAACAATTTATACTCTCACACTTTGTTATTGTTAAGCGCCGTCTAGTCAGTTTGAACTCCGTGAGTTGGTTTCTGAGGGGCAGCTGGTAGGTTTGAACTGTCAACCTTGTGATTAGCAGTACAGTGCTTATCCTATAGTGCTATACCACGATGCCCTTTTCTTACAGTATATTGTTGTTGTTAAGTGCCGTCAAGTCAGTTCTGACCCATAGCGACCCTATGTAGGGTTTCTGAGGAGCAGCTGGTGAGCTTGAAGCACCAACCTTGCAGTTCAAACAGCTTTGCAGTCTGGCACATTAGTCTACAGTGCTACACCAGGACTCCTCTCTCACTGTATAGGAAGCTAGAAATCCAAATTCAGAGTGTCAGCCCCAGAGCAAGGTCCTTCTCTTTCAGCATGTGTCATTTCGGTATGATGGGGCAGTGTTTCGTTCTGCTGTGCATAAGGTCACTATGGGTCAGTACTGACTCAGTGGCACCTACAACAACAACAGGGGATCTTACTGTGTCTTGGCATCAGCCTTTCCCTGGATCTTGGAGATTCACAGTACAACAACTCCAGGTCCAAAGGACCCATTCCACTCCTGGCTCTGGTAACTTCTCTCTTCTTTTATCTCTTATAAGATAAAAGTTGTACAGGCCACACCCTTAGAAAACTCCCTGATATCAGAACAGAGTTATGATGGGACTAAGGGCACTGCAGCTCACCTTTACTCTTCTTACTGGTTTCTCACATCAGATCACATCATTGACAGTCATCTTCACATAACTGCCAAGCCAATGAGAATCATGACCCAGCCAAGTCAGGATATATTTTGCTATTGTTGGTAGGTGCCATTAAGTTGGTACCAACTCATAGTGACCGTATGTACAACAGAATGAAACACTGCCTGGTCCTGGGCCAATCTCACATTGTTGCCACACTTGAGCCCATTGATGTTGCCACTGTGCTGCTCCATCTCACTGGGGGTCATCCTTTTTTCCTCGACCATCCACTTTACCAAACATGATATCCTTCTCCAGTGACTGGTCCCTCCTGGCAATATGTCCCAAGTATGAGCGACAAAATCTGGCCATCCTGACCTCCAAGGAGCACTCTGGCTGCACTTCTTCCAACACAGATCTGTTGGTTCTTTTGGCAGCCTATGGCACTTTCAACATTCTCCTCCAACACCATAACTCAAATGCATCAATTCTTCTATGGTCTTCCTTATTCACTGTCCAGCTTTTGCATGCATATGAGGTTATTGAAAATACCATGGCTTGGGTCAGGCGCACCTTAGTCCTCAAGCTCGCATCTTTGTTCTTCAATACTTTAAAAAGGTCTTGTAAAAAAAAAAATCCTGTGCAGGAGATTTGCCTATTGCAAGCGCATATTTTGGGGGACACAATTCAATCCATGACAGATACTGTGCAGCTGTTTAGGCATGAATAAATACTATGCTGAACAATGACAGTAAGAGAAAGGAAACATTAATATTCATATGTTTGCATAAAGAGAAGTTTGAAAGATACCCAATACTAATAGAAGCAGTTGAAAGTGGGTAAAAGAGCAGATAGAAGCATGAGTGAGTGAAAGTTCTCACTGTATAGATTTTTATGTTGACCTAATTTTGAAACCTATTATCTCCTTAAAGGTCAAAATTACTCTGTTAATAATAAGAATAGATAATAAATCTTGACTGTAGGAGAGACAGCTAGTAAGGTAAGAAAGAAGGCAAACATAGCCTCAAAAGAACATTAAAAAATGACTCTCTTTTCCTTAGAACGTGTTGTTGTGGCTAGGCACCATTTGGTTGATTCCAGCTCATGTGCACAACAGAACAAAATACCGCCTAGTGCTGCACCGTCCTCACAATCATTGTGATGTGTGAGCCCACTGCTGCGGCCACTGTGCTAACCCATCTCATTGAGGGTCTTCTCTTTTTCACTGAGCCTCTACTTTACCACGCATGGCGTCCTTCTCCAGGCACTGGTCCCTCCTGATCACATGCTCAAAGTATGAGAGACAAAGTCTCACCATCCTTATTTCCAAGGAGTATTCTGGTTGGATTTCTTCCGAGACAGATGAGTTCATTCTCCTAGTTGTTCATGCTAATAGTCTTCATCAACACCATAATTTTTTAAAAACCACATCAATTCTTTATGCCTCCTTTATTCATCATCTGAACTCCTCGTGTGGTGCTGTAAGATCAGCACTGGATTGTGAACCACAAGTCAGCAGTTCAAACCCACCAGCTGCTCCTTGAAAACCCTATGCAGGGTCCCTATGAGTCAAAACAGACTTGACAGCACTTCACAACATAAGTAACATTCATTGTCTAGCATTCGCATGCATATAAGACCACCGAAAAGACCATGGCTTGGGTCAAGTGCACTTTAGTCCGCAAACTGACACCTTTGCTTTTTAACACTTTAAGGAGAGCTTTTGCAGTAGATTTGCCCAAT
>NW_006408547.1:24869330-24885311 GCF_000296735.1 Chrysochloris asiatica | reverse complement strand
GTCCCTGCTTCTCTGGATAGGGTCCCTCATTCCGTTTGTGCTCTTCTCCCTTGATGGTCCTAGGGTCCTCTGTTTCTGGACTGTAAGATTAACTATCCCCCATTTTTGTTACAAAACTTCTACCTTTACAATTGTGACAGTCACAATTAGTCATGATAACAGTTAACCCCTACTGAATCATAAGAATCTTATCCCCATCTCTTTTTGCCAGATCCATCTAGACAAGATGAAAAGTATTCAGTGGGGACTCTATCTCCACCCCCCCACTCCCACCCCCTACAGTCTTAAACTAAACTCCCTCTTGAAACCTTGCAAGTCATGCACTTCGTGCCTTTATTGCCTCCTCATCTTAGGTAGCCAATGTCTAAGTTGCCTGTCCTATCTACCCTATATACAGAGGGGATAGCATTGGTACTTGATGTGAAGACGCCTTCCCTCTATGTTGGTATTTAGAGCTACTAGCTCCATGAGTATAGGTCAAGTTCATCAAATTGTAGCAATTTATCCTCATTTCCTTTATCAAAACTTGTCTTTTTGTTTGTTTTTTTTATCTTCCTCTAATCGAGTTCTGATTATCAAGCCATCGAGCCTAGATCAAAGGTGGCTTCCATTTGATAAGTAGTTTGTGAAATGTCTGAGGCTCACCCAAGTCTAAATGTGTTTTATTAATGAGTCTAGGGAGTCTTAGTATGGCGCTGTGTGTTAGTGCACTGAACCACAAGGTCGGTGGTTCAAACTCACCAGCCACTCCTCAGAAACCCTCTCTATGAGTCGGAACTGACTGGATGACACTTAACAAAACTGTGTCTAGAGTGAAAGGTGTGGATAAGGGAAGTTCTCCTTTTACTTTGTAATATCTCCTCCCAAGATATTTCATCTACATCCATGTGAGTCTTCTGTGTGACTCAACACTGTTGTTGTTAGGTGCCATTGAGTCTATAGCAACCCTATGCACAACAAAGTAAAACATTGCTCAGTCTTGGGCCAACCTCACTATTGTTGCCACTCTTGAGCCCACTGATGCTGTCACTTTCCCAATCCATCTCGCTGGGGGTCTTCCTCTTTTTGTCTGACCCTCCACCTTACCAAACATGATATCCTTCTCCAGTGACTGGCCCCTCCTGACATATCCAAAGTATGAGAGACAAAGTTTGGCCATATTGGCCTTCAAGGAGCACACTGGCTGCACTTCTTCTAACACAGATGTATTGGTTCTTTTGGCAGTCCATGGCACTTTCAATATTCTCCTCTAACACCCTAACTCAAAAGCATCATTTCTTCAACGGTCTTCCTTATTCACTGTCCAGCTTTCACATGCATATGATGTTATTGAAGATACCATGGCTTGTGTCAGGCACACCATAGTCCTCAAGCTGACATCTTTGCTCTTCAATACTTTAAAAAGGTCTTGTGCAACAGATTTGCCTAATGCATTACATCATTTGATTTCTCTACTGCTGCTTCCATGAGTGTTGACGATTGATCTAAGCAAAATGAAGTCTTTGACAACTTCAATTGTTTCTACATTTGTATGGGTATTGTTTAATGGTCCAGTGGGGAGGATTGTGTTTTCTCTACATTGAGGTACAACCCATACCAAAGGCTGTGGTCTTCGATCTTCATCAGTAAGTACTTGAAGTCCTCTTCACTTTCAGCAAGCAAAGTTGTAGCATCTGCACTTTGCAGGTTGCTAGTAAGTCTTGCTCCAATCACAATGCCACACTTTCTTCATATAATCCAACTTCTTGGATTATGTTCTCAGCATACAGATTGAACAAATATGGTGAAAGAATACAACCCTGGTGCACACCTTTCCTGATTTTAAACCATTCAATGTTCCCTTGTTCTGTTTGAATAACTGCCTCTTGGTCTATGTACAGGTTCCTCATGAGCACAATTAAGTGTTCCAGAATACTCATACTTTGCAATGTTGTCCATACCTTGTCATGACCCACCCAATCGAAGGCATTTGCATAGTCAATAAAACACAGTTAAACATCTTTCTGGTATTCTCTGCTTTCAGCCAAGATCCATCGGACATCAGCAATGGTATCCCTCGTTCCACGGCCTCTTCTGAATCTGGCTTGAACCTGTGTCAGTTCTCTGTCACTGTATGGTTATAGCCATTTTTGTATTACCTTTACTGAAATTTTACTTCCATAGACTATCAATGATACTACTGTCTGATGATTTCCACATTCCATTGAGTCATTTCTTTTTGCAATGGGCACAAATATGGATCTCTTCCAGTCATTGGGCCAAGTAGTTGTTTTCCAAATTTCTTGTCATAGATGAGTGAGTGCCTCTAGTGCCACCTCAGTTTGTTGTAAGATTTCAATCTCTATTCCATCTATTCCTGATGCCTTGTTCTTTGCCAATGACTTAATGTCCCTTGGACTTCTTCCTTTAGGATTACCTGCTTTTGATCATAGGCTATCTCTTGAAATGGTTGAACATTGACCATTTCTTTTTGGTACAGTGACTCTGTGTTTTCCTTTCATCTTCTTTTGATACTTTCCACATCACTCAATATTTTGCCCAGAGAGTCCACAAAATAGGAGGGTCAAACTCACCAGCAGTTCAGTTCCTCAGAAACCATATACTTTATGAGTCATAACCAACTCAATGGCTCTTAGCAACAATATATGTGTGTGTGTGTGTATGTGTGTATGTTGTTGTTAAGTGCCTAAGAGTCTGTTTCAACTCATTTGCGGTTCAAACTGAACTTGAAGTTGAGTGTTTATTCTGGGGTGCCTCCCCAGGACTCCACTTATTCGTAATTAAGAGTTTTTTAAATTGGCTTTCAACTCTTAACTAATTTCAAAGGCACAGAACTATCTCACTAGTAAGGAGGCTGTGGTTGTTGGTAATCCATGGTTTGAAGCAGCAATATTAAAATGCAGAGTATCACCACCAAAGTATGTCTATGGAGTCCTGGTAGGGCGCTGTAGAATAAGCACTTGATAATGGTTCAAATCCACCAGTGGTTCAAATCCTTGGAAACTCTATACAGGGTCACTCTGAGTTGGAACCGACTTGACAGTACTCGACAACAACAAAAACAATAGACATGAAGAGAAGTTCCTATCAAGAAAACCTCTCGCATAGTTGTAGAGGTAGAAAAGTCCCGAGTTTGAGTCAGATGAACCAAGATAGGCAGCAGGCAGGCTGCTGATGGCTCCCAGGACACTGGGTAATCGAGCAGATCATTGGCTCAAATCCAAAGAACTGGAGGTGGAAGAATGAGTCAGACTCATGATCCAGACCCAGCAGAAACCAAACAAGATTTTCCAAAGTGTTTAATATATTGGAAGTAGGCCACACCTCTAAGAAAACATCCTTTTAGTTGATTGGCTGTTCACAGCCAATCATTATAGAGTTGATTACGTTGTGTTAGATCTATTTATGGGGATAAGTATGTCTCAATTGCCAATCACTAAGAATCAAGGCCCAGTCAAGTTGACATAAAACTTTTAACTATCACACTAAGCATCTCAACCTAGAAACTGGATTATACGAAGAAGAACACAGCATCAAGATTGGAGGAAGACTCTTTAACATCCTACGATATGTAAATGACACAACCTTGCTTGCTGAAAATGAAGAGGACTTAAAATACTTGCACCTCAGTGTAAAGAAAGCAAAAGTCCTCACAATTGAACCAATAAATAACATCATGGTAAATGGAGAAGAGATTGAAGCTGCCAAAGGCTTCCTTTTGCTGGCATTCAACATTCATTGGAAGCAGAAGCCAAAAAATCAAATGACATATTACATTAGGCAGGTCTACACAAGACCTTTTTAAAGTGTTCAAGAGCAAAGATGTCAGTTTGAGGACTAAGGTGCACCTGATCCAAACCATGGTACTTTCATATGCATGTGAAAGTTGGACAGTGAATAAGCCGGACCACAAAAGAATTGACACATTTGAGCTACGGTGTTGGAAAAGAATATTGAAAATACCATGGGCTTCCAGGAGAACAAACAAATCTGTCTTGGAAGATGTATAGCCAGAATGTTCCTTAGAGACCAGGATGGTGAGACTTTGTCTCTCAAACTTAGGACATGTTATCAGGAGCAGGACATCATTCTTGGTAAAATTTAGGGTCTGTGAGAAAGAGGAAGGACCCCAATATGATTGATTAGCACAATGGCAGCCGCAATGGTCTCAAGTGTAACAGTTGAGAGGGTGGCACAGGACCAGGCACATAGGGTCACTGTGAGTCAGAACCGACTCAATGGCACCTAACAACTGCAACTCTTGGAGGAGAATTGTTAAGAAATACTATTGAGACTGAAAGAGGGACCTTATTTCTTTCTTACCTTTTTTTTTTTTTTTTTTACTTCACTCATATAATTTCTTCCATAATATCCAACCAAGAAGCATTACTAAAGGAGCATGAACTACTTGTCAAAGCAATGCCACATAATAGAAACATCGAGCACTATTGGGTATGTTAAGATGGCAGAAGTGTGTGATGTGTACTTAAAAGTCAATGCCACCCACTGGCCAAAGATGAGACCACTTGAGCATGTACAGTGGGTCAAAACACATCAAATATTTAATATCTATGTGTTCATAATGATAGTCGAAATAAAAACTTTTTGAGATGCTATAAAAGAACCAACTTTTTATTCTGAAAACAAAGGGGAAAAAATGAAGTACTTACCCTATCTTTCCTGTCCAAACCGCGCTTCCATGTGACAAAATAGTGGTAAGAGAAAATCTTTCTTCAGAAAAATGTTAGAACTAACCAATAGAAAATTAACAATTGAGTTAGAATAGCATCACTTTACAACCTTTATAATAAAATAGGTAACGAAGTGGATCGTAGAATAAGCCCTGGACTTTGAACCACCAGGTTGATGGTTGGAGCCCACCAGCCACTCCTCCAGAGAAAGAGGAGGCTTTCTGCTCCTGAAAAGATTTATAGCCTTGGAAATCCTATCCAGGGCTGCTGTGGGTCAGAACTGACTCAACAACACTTAACAACTACAACAATAACAATGAAATACTGGGCGATCATCAAAGGTGGCAGAGTCCTGATGTGACTCTGTAAGATAAGCACTGGACTGCTTACCATAAGTTTGGCAGTTCAAACTTCTTGGCAACCCGATACCAGGTCGCTATGAGTTGGAACTGACTTTTGATGGCACAGCATTCAAAGGCAGCCGGCTGCATCACAAAGAGAAAGGCTAGTAGACCAGCAGTCTTCCTTATACGCAGAGGATACCATCTCTATCATAGTCTTTCAAAAACTGGCCTGGAAATATATATAATCAAGCCTTAGAATCTGCTACCCGCATGTAGGAAATCCACACTGGGAAACCGAACAACAAAAGACAAAGTCTTTATCAAGAGAAAAGGGAGAGGGGGACTGTAGATTTCAAAAGGCTTATAAGAGATCTGATTGGAAAAAGAAAAACAGCTATCAAAAATAATTGGGACCACCAGAGAAAGTTGAACACTGGTATCCGAAGAGTTTAAGGAATCATGTTAATTACTATAGGTATGAAAACAGGATTGTCATTTTGTTGGGGTTTTTTTTTGTGTGTGTGTGTGTGTACCTTTAAAAAAAAAAATTCTTATATTTTAGAAATACTTCTTAAAATGTTTGTTTGATAAAATAGGATAATGTCTGGGCCTGCTTAAAATAATCCATGAGGAAGTAGGTGGGGCGTAGATGGAAGCAGATTAGCTATTAGCTGGTCTTTGTTCCAGAGGGGTATGAAATCATGAGTGCTCATTATACTGGTTTCTACTTTGGGGTATGTTTGAAGGTTTCCATAATAAACATTACAAATGGGTGAATACCAAACTGCATTGTGAATGATTTTCTCTATAGTGATCTCTGGGGACTTTGGTGATTCAGTGCTAGAACACCCATTTTCTATGCAGGAAACCCAGATTCAATTCCTGGCTAATGTACCTCATGCAATCGCTGCTTGTCCATCTTTTTCTCAGGCCGTTCATTGGTACGAGATGACTATGCTGTTGTTAAGTGCCATCGAGTTGCCTTTGACTCGTGGTGACCCTGTATATGGTTTCCAAGGAGTGGCTGGTGGATGTGAACCTCCGACCATGTGGTTAGCAGCCCAGTGCTTATCCTACAACACCATCTCTAATCCCACCTCTTCCCACCTATGAATGTGCTTTGGAATAATGTATTGGGTACATATCCTTCATCACGAAGCAAAAGAATGTGGTGATTTCTAATGGCATTTCCCTCTCAGGGCATTTCTGCTGCTGTTTAAATATTGGAAGGTAGTTGTTGCTGTTCAGTGCTTTTGATTCGGTTCCAACTCATACTAACCTATATATAGGGTTCCAGAGGACCACCAACCTTGCAGTTCAAACCAACCCTGTGGTCCAGTGCTTATACCTACAGTGCCACACCAGGAGACTGTTAGCCATATAGATAGATATTTTTTAAAGTTTTTATTGCCAATTGAGTGATAGTTTACATGGGAGAACATCAGGTTTACATTCATCCTATCGTATTTTGTTTCATTGCGATGATTACAATCCCCTCCATGCATCATCATTCAGCAGCATTTGCTTCCATTCCCTCTGGGTTTTGTTTGTTTGTTTGTTTTTGATGTACACTGATGCTCGCAGGAATATATAACCATTCAAACAACCAAAGGGCACATCCCACAAGCTGAACCCCAGCCCCCAGCACACAGTCCCTCTTCCTCCCAGAGTCCAGGGTCCCCAGCTGCTCCATCTCTCCACGTCATTGTCTCTGTCTCCATCTCTGGTGTCACTGCTTCTCTGAATAGAGTCCCGCACTCTGCTCTTCTCCCTTGATGGTCCCAGGGTCCTCCTCTCCTGGACTGCAAGATCAACTAGTCCCCTCCTTTTGTTACAAAACATCTACCTTTACATTTGCAACCCTCACAGTCAGTCCTGATAGCAATTATTTACGAGAGTCTTATCCCCATCTCCTTTCACCAGCCGGGTCCAGACAGGTTGGAAACCTCTCAGTGACGATCCTACCTTCCCCCACACCCTCTGGAACTATAGCCATATATTTTTAAGGTCCCTTCTCCATTTCTATCTATGAAATCTTTTGACTTCATTTTCCTTTGCTCTAAACTGGAGGAAATGAACACTCTTTGGACACTCTTTCCAATTTCTAGAGGAGTTTAGAAGGGAACTAATGAAGTACACAGTGTTCTTCAAACCACTTTGAGGGAAGAGGTGCCTCATAAACAAAAGTCCCAAATAGTGATAAAAAGGACATCTGTGTTTGCTGATCTTATAAGCACGTATATACATGGTTTACCTGTGTCATATCATGCTAACATCTTCCCAATCCCAAACCCAAATCTGCTCATCTCAGCACACAAAACACCCCTCTAAAGAGATGGTCATCACTCTCCCAACACTAAGGAAAATCAGCATCAGTGGGTTTTTTGCTAAATCTGGCTGCCCACTGTGTTTATCCACACCTTCTCCTGCCCTTGTTTAACAGAGGAAACCACTTGTTATGATAAAATGGAGTTACATGCTGGTAAAATCAGATAAGCCGAGTTGGACAAAAAATGTTTCCTTAGCCAGCATTCCACATTTCTTGTTTGGCCTGAGAACCTGGTCTTATTTTGGAAAGGCTGAAGAAATGCTTTGACCATACGTAGGGTTCAGTGGTACCCCACACAGGAGATAGCAGTCTCATGGTTCTCACTGGGCCGCAGTTTTTTACAGGCACTGTCAGAACAAACACACGGATGCCTAGAAGTTGAACGCCTCTCAGATTGTAAAAACCAAGCACACAAAATGCCAAACAAGCTATAAAAATCTTTATTGCCATTTTCCTCTATTTAAAAGCACCATTAAAGCCTTTCCCCTCCCCTGTCCCCAAGCTGTCAGCAAATGACAAATGTTCTTTCATTTACTCTTACTCAATTACATTTTATCCATTTCTCATGAACAGAAACAGGAAACATCAAAATCTGAGGTGGTGATCAGGATGTAGGTCTAAGTTTTGCAGCCCCAACTGACAGGCCTGGCCTCAAATAAACTCCCCAGTGGTGCAGCCTCTCCAAGATATGTGGGTTCGAGCCCCAAATGTACCACTGTGAGAATATAGTCTAGAGTTCTGTAACAAAGAGGTCCCAATTCACACAGTGACTTAATGAATGTAGAGGTTCTTATAGAAGTCCAGGCTGTTTTCTGTCTCATTGCTCTCACATTTCCTACAGCACAGTTCTTGCCTGAGTGGTAGAAACTGGCTTATGGACACCTCTCCGAGAAGGGGGAGGCTCTCGGAGGAGGCCACGCCTGAAGTTACCAGCCTCAATTCCAGACATAAATCGAGTCACTTCTACTCTGTTGCTGAGGACTTAGTCTCATGACCACACTTATTGCTGAGCACTGATTACTACAGAAGAAAGGGCGAAAGGGTATTGGTAGGAATCACCACATTCACATGCTGTGCAATTTTCAGTGCATTTCTTGACCTCTCTGAACCTCTGGTGCCTCATCTTTAGTATGAAGTAATAATTGTATTTAAGGAGCTCTGGTAGCATAGTGGTTACGAATCATGCTGTGAACCGCAAGGTCAGCAGTTCAAAACTACCAGCTGTTCCACGGGAGAAAGATAAGGCTTTCTGCTCCCATAAAGATTTACAGCCTCAGAAACCCTGTACAGGGTCACTATGAGTCAGAACTAATTCCATAGCACATAATGACAACAACAATAATTGTATTTGGAGTCCTGGTGTGGTGCTGTGGGTTAATGCACTGGACTGCAATGTCGGCTTTAACCACACGGTCAGCAGTTCAAGCTCACCAGCTGCTCCTAGGAAACCTTCTATGGGTCAGAACTGACTCAACGGCACTTAACAACAACAACAATTATATTTAAGGTGCTCTGAGAGTGTAGTGGTTATGAGTCGGGTTGCTAACCTCAAGGTCAACAGTTCGAAACTACTAGCTGGACTATGGGAGAAAGATGAGGCTTTCTGCTCCCGTAAAGATTTACAGCCTCAGAAACCCTATGTGGGTTGTATCAATCTCATGGGGTTCTTATGAGGACCCAATAAGAAAATGACTTTTTTAGTGTTTTTTATAGTTTATTTTTGTGTTTGGCACACAGTAAGTTCTCAATAATACTTGCTTTTGCAGCTATCATTTATAGTAATAATTTACTATTATTATTCTTAGTAATAGAATTAGGGATAGTCAGAGCTGAAAGAAAGCCATAGATCATGAGTCCAACTCTTTGTTTTGATAATGAAGGAGAGTGGGGTAGCCAAAACCCAAATCTTAGCATACAGATCTTCCCAAAATCTGACCCTGAAACCAGAACTTGGTTTCTGGTAGTGTGTTTGGGATCAAGTGAGCAAAACCCCTCTGGGACGCCTCAGAGGGGTCACTAGAAGAGATGGACCTTTGCACTCTTCTTCCTCCAGCTCCGCTCTTCATTGCTGGAGAGCTGCCCCTGAGGGTTTCCATGTGAAATGCCGGGCACTTGTGGGCTGGCCACTACCTTGCATGTTGGCGGTATCTACCAGAGAGGCCTGTGGGATCTTTGTCCTACCCACCAGCCTGTCAGAGATGCTCTGAGCTGATGCTGCCTTCTCCATTGCAGAGAACTCACGTGGCTAACATACCCACAGGTGGGCCTGGCTGCTATCTGGATGGTGGCATGGGAACAAATATTGGAATTTGGCCACTTCTCCTCTCCCCAGGAATCAGAACATCTTCCAAGAATACATTCAAAAATAATCTTTATGATATAATTCCCTGATAAATCAGGTTAAGTAAAAAAAAGAAGCTACAAAATCAATGTTGTTATTAGGCATAGTCCAGTCACTTCCAAGTCATAGTGACCCATGCACAGCAGATGAAACCTGTCCAACATCGTCCTGACAACTGTTGTGTTTGAACTCATTGTTGCAGTCACTGTGTCAGTACATCTCGTTGGGGTCTTCCTCTCCTTCACCAACCCTCCACTTTACCAAGCACAATGTTCTTCTCCAGGGACTGCTCCCTCCTGACATGTCTGAAGTATGAGAGACAAAGTCTTCCTAAACTTGTTTCTAAGGATCATTTCGGTTGGACTTCTTCCAACACAGATTTGCTTGTTCTTCTG
Source organism: Chrysochloris asiatica (assembly GCF_000296735.1). Classification (NCBI taxonomy): domain Eukaryota; kingdom Metazoa; phylum Chordata; class Mammalia; order Afrosoricida; family Chrysochloridae; genus Chrysochloris; species Chrysochloris asiatica. The sequence continues at coordinate 24,875,211 of NW_006408547.1, read as the reverse complement.
GCCCTCCATGGTGCTTCCAGTATTCTTCATAGTACCCTTTATTCAACAAAAATAGAAAACCAAGAAGCTACTCTTTCTCAACATCTCCTCCATCTTGATCTATACGCTTCTGAAGGTGATGTTTCCATCTTCCTAACCCTTCTGCCAAACAATTCTGCCTGCTTCGATTTATACCTAGACTAAACAGCAGTTCCGATGTTTTCAAGGGTCTCAAATCATGTTTCTTTTCAATATTGAGTTTGGGGAACAAAAAACGTCTGTTGTTGTTGTTACATGCAACCTAGTTGGTTCTGACTCATAGTGAACCTGAATAGGGTTTACAAGGAGCAGTTGGTGAGTTTGATCCACCAACCTTGTGGTTCACACTGACCTTGAGGTCTAGCACATTATCCTACAGTGCCACACCAGGACTCCAAAGGAAGTCTAAGGTGGTCACACTGGGGATGTAGAGTGGATGAGGAGTCCTGTGGTGGTCCTGTGGATCAATGCACTGGACTGTAAAGTCAGTTTGAATCTCAAGGTTGGTGGTTCACCAGCCACTCCTCGGAAACCTTATACAGGTGGCTATGGATCCGAAATGACTCGATGGCACTTAACCACAACAGCAAGACTTAGGGGTCATTGTCACTGTAGGATAGGCACTGGGCTGCTTTCCACAAAGTTAGCAACTCAAATCCACCAGCCGCTCCTTAGAAACGCTATACAAAGTCACCTTGAGTCAGAATCGACTCAATGGCACTTAACAAGACTAAGACAAATACTGTACTGAGAGAATTTGTCTGCAGCCATACCCGATGGCAGAGATATATTTAAACATGCATGTAGGAACTGACACTCTAGTAACTATAGCTCCTCACTTAGCCTCGGACATTCACTGGGGATCATGAAACTCTTTTATTATTATTGTTAAATGTACAATTTAGTGACATTGATTACATTCTCATACTTATACAGCTATTTGTTTGTTTGTTTGTTTCTGGTGATCACCAAGGAAGAGGTGAGAGAATAAATTTATTTGTTAAGATCATTCACTCGGGGTATTTCTGTAACAGCATCACGAGATAATTTTACAAGCCATTCTTATTCTCCATTTCTGAGTTGTTCCTCATTCATTAATTTAAACTGTCTGCCTCCTAAGCTTCCTATATAACCTTTCAATGTGTTGTTGTCAATTTAATTACTGGATAGCTTTTGTTTTGTTTTGTTTTAAGTTTTTATTGTGAACTGAACGACGGTTTACAGAACAGATCATGTTTTACATTCAACAAATCATATACCTTGTTTTTATTACAATGATTGTAATTGTAATAAAACAATAGTCACCTGTATTCACTTTCACTCTTAATCCCTCCCTGTGTCTTCATGACCTTCATCTTTCCTCTGACAACCTCCTTTTTCTTGTATATTTTCTTCCCCATCACCCAAGTTAACATGTGTCTCTTGAAGATTCTTTTTATAGGTTTACATTCATTTTATCATTATACTTAAAAGCAGCACGTTCAAGTAGGAATACATAATCATTGATTAAAATGTCAGAGAACTAAAAAAAAAAAAAAAAGTGGGCAACAGAATGGAAAACATGACTTGGGATCCTTTTTTTTTTTGAAAGTTTTTATTGTGAATTGTGTGAAGGTTTGCAGAGCACACTTCATCTGTAAAAGCGGATGAAAATCTAGTGCTTATGTGGTGCTGCAAGATAAGCACTAGACTGTTGACCACAAGGTTGGTGGTTCAAACCTACTAGCCACTCCTCGGAAACCCTATACAGAGTCACCATGAGTCAGAACTGTCTTGAAGGCACTAACAACAACACAACAACAGCATGATGCATAAGGAGACCTAGTGGCACTGCAGGTTAGGCATTAGGCTGCTAACCACAAGGTCAGTGGTTCAAACCCACCAACTACTCCTTAGGAGACAGACGAAGCTGTGTGTTCCTGTAGAGATTTGTAATCTCAGAACCTATGTGTCAGAACTGACTCAGTGGCAGTGGGCTGGGGTTTTGCAAGATGGTAAACCCTCAAATATATTTGTATAAAAAGTATTTTTTATTTTATATATTTTTTTGCTTGAACCCACATCCACATAGAAAAACTTATTAACTGGGTTCTTAAATGCAACTGACTACGGGGCTGGCATGCTGGAGCGTATCCTCAGCCTGAGTTTTAGAAACAGTAAAGCAATGAAATGATCTATTCGGCCTGGGTGTTGTCGTATTTACCAGGAGTAATTCAAATACACAAGGAGGGAGCACCATTAAATGCATTTCAAATATGATTCAATTTAATGCAATGTTCCAGAAGCTTTTCTCCATATGAAATGAAACTGACTTTTAAAATTCTTACTGCCATTTCATGATCCTTGACAGATTTGTAGTAAATTGATGTGGTTAGTGCTTAGTAGTGAGACCTTTTGGCTTGGGAACAAGAGAGCTGGACTCTACAGACTTCTAGAGAAGAAAGTCTGTTTTTCTTCCTCACTCCCATCTCTGCATCTTCCCATCAAATCACAAGTAGAATGGGCATTGTTTCCACAAGTGGTTTATTGTATTTAGTCCTGCACATCATTAGCTCACACTTTACATTAAAATATAAGATCTCTGTGCCTTTGGGGATACTGTGGTTTCTTAAGCCCAGCATAGCACTCGTCTCTGTGATATGTATGAGATTTGGCAACTTTAACTGACCACTGACCATAACGAATTGATTGAGTTCCCTTTGCCTCTGGCACTAGAAGATCCATTTGACTATGTGTCATGTACAAATCTTGTATGTTCCAAACCATAAAAACCAGAAATGGGAAGAAAGTCTTCAAGAATAAATGATTCTTACCATTTCTTTTCTTTTCTTTCTTTCTTTTTTTTTTTTTTACTTTTTAGTGTGAATTGAGCGAAGGCTTACAGCGCCGATCATCAGTTTTCCATTCAACAAACCATGTACCTTGTTTTATTAAATGATTGCAATCCCTCTATTCACTTTAACTCTTGCATTCCTCCCATTGTCTCCCTCTACCTTCATCTTTCCTCTGCTAACCTTCCTCTTGTTGCATATTGCCTGCCCTGTCACTCATGTTAACATGTGTCTACCCTGTAGCCCTTGTGTGGCACTGTGGAATAAAGCATTGGACCACAAGGTCGGTTTGAACCACAAGGTCAGCAGTTTAAACTCACCAGATGCTCCTTGGAAATGCCATACAGGGTCACTATGAGTCTGACCCTCCTTGAAGGCACTTAACAACAATACCAATACCCTCTAGCACATGAATAATGTTCCCATCCCCTACTCCTCATAAACAGTATAGATTGTTTCTTTTATCAAGAAAATCTTTTTTTTAACTTTCACATCATTCGTTGACTACAATATTTGCCCTTTTGTGGTTGACTAATTTCACTTTGCAAAATATCCTCCAGGTTCGTCCATGTTGTGAAGTGTTTCTCAGATTCATTGTTACTCTTGAACATTGGGTGTATGTACAAGAACTTGTTTAGCCATTCTTCTGTGAGGGGCATTTAGGCTGTCTCCATCTTTTTGCTGTGTCTCCAGTAGACAGCATATTGAAATCCATTCTGCTGTTTCTTGACTGGTGCATTTAATCCATTTACATTTAGTGTAATTATTGATAGGTATGAATTGATAGATGTCATTGGGCTTTGGGTGGCTTTTTGGTGCTACTTATTTCTTAGTTTCCGATACTTTCTGCACTGAGTTCATTTTGGTTTTGGGTTTTCTTTTCATTTTCATTGCATTCATGTTTACTGAGTCTCTCTAATTTTCCTCTTTTTAAATTTTTTATTTTGATGTACAGTTTGATTAATTTTTGTTGAGGTTACCCTGTAATTTATTATTTTTCCCCCCTGTTTAAAAAACTCTGTTTTATCTTGAAGTCTAGTTGACTTCCTTGCCATTTGGAAATTCTGTATCTACACTATTAATTCTCTTTTCTTTATAGTTGATTTCATTATAAGTTGTTGTCTTGAGTTCTCTAGTTTTAGTCTTGTAGGCTGGTTTGACTGTAAACACTTCTGTATCAGAATTGAGTTCTGGCTGGTGTTGTCGTGGATGGTAAACTCAGGTGGTTGGTGACTGTTGTTGGTTCTCAGTCCAAAAAACAGCCGTTAGCTGTTGGTTAGGTTGGGTCATTTAAATTTTTGTAAAGTTGGTCTGGTCATTAAAAATTCCTTTATTAATAAGCATCCTAATTTCACCATCACATTTGAGAATCAGCTTTGCTGGACATATGATTCTTGGTTGGCAATTTTTTTCTCTCAGCATTTTGCATTTGCCACCCCATTGCCTTCGCGCCTGCATGGACTCTGGAGAGAAATCAGAGCTCCGTCTTACTGGTTCTCCTTTCTAGGTCACCTTTGGATTTTCTTGAGCAGCTCTCAGGATTCTTTCCTCATCTTTGGCTTTGGAAAGTTTGATGATTTTCTTTTGAGATCTATCCTGTTTGGGGTCCATTCAGCTTCTTGTATTCTTATCTTCTCATTTTTCATGATATTAGGGAAGTTCTCTTCCAAATAAGTCTTTGACAATTTCCTCTGTGTTTTTTAATTGTCTCCTCTGCTTCTGGAATTCTAATTAGCTGTAAGTTATTACTCATCATGGTGTCCCATGTAACGTTCAGACCTTCTTTGGATTTTTTTCATTATTGTTTCTGATTGTCCTTCTAGTATATGAGTATTGAGAGATTTATCTTCAAGCTCGCTAATAATTCAGGTTTCAATTATTTTGAATCTCCTCTTCTGCCCTTTGATGTCTTGTCCATTCCTGAGATTTGAGTATTAATCCTTTGGATTTCTAAATACAAGTGTTGTGTTGTCTCAGAATTTGCATGTATTTTGTCTGTTTGTTCTTGTAGTGTTCCCTTGAATTCTTCTAAAGTTTTTTCTGTCAATTCTCCTTGCTTTTCTCGATCTTTCTGTCAATTCTTTGAAGGTATCTAAAGATCATTCTTTAAATACTTTTTAGTTCCATTACCCTTTCTTTCTCAGAAATTTTTTTTGTCTCTGCGTCATGGTCATTTGTTTGAGCCATTCTTCCTTCTTTCTTCATGTGAATTAAAATTGCCTCTGGGTCATTATGAGTTTGTTGTATTTGTATTTAGTTGGTGGATGTACATTGATGTGCTCTTAGGCTCTATTAACAGTCTCTTGTGGGTGCAGCTCACATTCTTGTCTGTCATTCATGCACCTCAGTTTAAGATGGATTTGGCTGTTGCTGGCTGTTTTCTATGGTTGATCAGGTGGTATAGGAACTGGTATTTGCCTATGGCTCTTGCCCACTTGGGCTCCGTGGGGGCAGTTTCTGTATCCTGTTGGGTGGAATTGAGGAGAAACCTTTCCACCCACACACAAGAAAACAAAACAGAATAAACAAGCAACCAACAATGAAAAAAGAAATAATAAAGGGGAAAATGAAACACAGGCAGCAACTAGAAAAAAATGAATATAATAATGATAATGACAAAAGAGGGACAGGGAAATTGTGCTGTAGAAGAGAAAAAAAGAGGAAGAAATAACAAATAAAACAAAACCACTTAAGAATAACTAAAAAGAGAAAAGGGGGACAGGAAAATGGAACTAAAGAAGAGAAATTAAAAGGAATAAATAAGAATAAAAATAATCCTGAGAAGGACCAGGGAAAGGGGGGATGAAAAGAGGAAGAGAGTAGAAAGTAGAAAAGAAAGATCAGAAGGGAGGAATCTGAAACAGAGGAAAAGAAGGAAAAACAAAAGAGGCGAGAGAAAGAATAAAATTCAAGGGAATGGAAAGAGAAGGAGGAAAAGAATAAACAAACAAAAACAAGAAAACAGCAAAGGGAGGGGAGAATAAACCCCAAAACAGAAACAAAAAGAGTGAGTTATTGGACCTGGAGAAGAG
>NW_006408547.1:24860865-24869230 GCF_000296735.1 Chrysochloris asiatica | reverse complement strand
AGATGGAGTTCCTATTGCTGACCTCAGTGTTGTCTGTGTTCAGGGCATTCAATCTGGAAGTAGTTACTGGAGGCCTTTGATAAAGCTGTTTTCAGTGCCTGTTAGGACCACAAGGCAGCTGGGAGCAGGTTCACTGGAGCTGAGCCCACCTGACTCCAGGCACCAAATGTGCATAGCCAGCCCCCGCCTCACACTGTCATGGCTCCCAACCACAAGGCTCTGACCTCCCAGAGCAGGACTGTGCTAAGGGTGGATGAAGGTGGGAAGCTGGCCACACCTCTGGTCATCAGGAGGAACAATGGGATAAAGAAGGAATCACAGCTTTTCCATCACTTGTGCGATTCTGCTCTACCAGGCCACCTTCTAGTTCCAAAACTGCTCACAAGATGGTGACGGCACGTCTGGCTGACCTTTCACCAGTTGGTCTCCCTCTCTCGCTGACCCTGCTCAGTGTTTCCTCCCAGCAAATACCCAACCCACTTCGCTCACCTTTCCTCTGAAGTTCAGGGTTCCAAAATTTCCATCTGTGTCTACTTCATTTGGTCTCTTGTCTCTCTGTTGTACAGGCTCTGGATAGTGCTTCTGCCCAGTCCACCATCTTGCCGGAAGTTCCTCTGGTCTTTTCTTTGCCCTTCAGTAAATACACATTACTTCCTCACTGCTTTCTCTCCACCTATCCTGGAATGATTTCCTGGATACTGGTTGTTAATAGACTAGTAACAGCAGCACTGCTTGGACCATATTTAATTTACAGGCCATTTTTGATGCCTACTCCGCAGCTTGAGAAACCTCCTAGGCCATGCAAACAGGCAGAGTTGTAACCTTGGATTTTCCAAATTGTGGGGAAAGAAGTTATTAAATACAAAACATCTACGAGAGAAGACATCAGAGAAAGATTAGCCTATGCATTCTTCACTTTTCTCTGAATGTAAGAATCTGACCTCTACTATGGGGTTACTTCTTCTTTCAAGCCTCAAGCCTCACAATAATAGACTTCCCTTTAAACAGCCCATATAGTATTCCATAATGTTTCAGAATAATCATACTTCACAATGTTGTCCATAGCTTGTCATGATCCAAACAATCGAAGGCCTTTGCATAGTCAATAAAGGACAGGTAAACATCTTTCTTGTATTCTCTGCTTTCAGCTAAGATCCATCTGATGTCAGCAATGATGTTCCTCATTCCACAGACTCTTCTGAATCCTGCTTGAACCTCTGGAAGTTCTCTGTCAGTGTATGCTTGCAGCCGTTTCTGTATTATCTTTAGCAAAACACTATACTCGCATGAGATATTAAAGAAATTGTCCAATGATTTCCACATTTTGTTGGGTCACCTCTCTTTGGAATGGGCACAAATATGGATCTCTTCCAATCTGTTGGCTAGAAAATTGTCTTCCAAATCTTGGCATACATGAGTGAGTGCCTCTTGTGCCGCCTCACTTTCTTGAAAGGTTTCAAATTTTATTCCATCGGTTTCTGCTACCTTGTTCTTTGCCAATTCCTTCAATGCACCTTGGACTTCTTCCTTCAGTATCATTGGCTCTCGATCATATGCTACCTCTTGAAATGGTTGAACATCAACCATTTCCTTTGGTCCACTTGTCTGTCAGTTTGTCGTACTATGGTAGCTTGTGAGTTACTGTGATTCTGGAAGCTATGCCATGGGTATTTTAACAACCAGCAGGGTCACCCATGGTGGACAGGTTTCAGATGAGCTTCCAGATGAAGGCAGATTAGGAAGAAGGAATGACAAGCTTCTTTTAAAGATTTAAATCTTATGAATAGCAGAGAAAAAAATAATACATTTATCAAATCATTAAAGGACTCATCTCCCATCTAAGAAAGATCCAGGTCCAGATGTCTTACTAGTGAATTCCGCCAAGCATTCAAAGAGGAGCTGACACCAACTCTACTCAAACTAGTCAAACATGTGCAAAAGGAAGGAAAATCCCCAAAATCATTTTATGAACAAGCCTAACTCTGATACCAAAACTAAGCAAAGACCCCACTAAAAGCAAAATGATAACCCAATATCCTTCATGCAAATAGATGCAAAAATGTTCAACAAAATTCTCGCCAACAGAATCCAACAGCATATCAAAAACAATTATATATCATGACCAAGTTAGAGTGATACAGGGTTTCAAGGATGGTTCAATATTAGAGAAGCCATCAATGTAATCCACCCCATAAATAAAACAAAGGGAAAAAATTGCACACTCCTATCAATTGATGCAGAAAAGGCATTAGACAAAATACAATACTCATTTCAGATAAAAACACTCAACAAAATAGGAATAGAAAGGAAAGTCATCAACATAATTAAGAGCATATATACATAACCAATAGCCAACATTACTCTCAATGGAGAAAAAAGATCTCTATAAAGAAAACTACAAAACACTACTATAAGAAACCAAAATGGTAGAATGCACCATGCTTATAGACAGAAAGACTTAACATTGTGAAAATATCAACACTCCCCAAGGCAATCTATAAATATAATGCAATCCATAACCAGATTCCAACATCATTCTTTAAAGAGATGGAAAAACTAATCACTAACTTTAAGTGGAAAGTAAAGAGACCTCAGATTAACAAAGCATTACTGAAAAAAAAAAAAAAAAAGAGAGAGAAAGAGGAGGTCTCTCCCTTCTCAATCTCAAAACCTGCTACACAGACTCAGTTGTGAAAACAACCTGGTACTGATACAATGAAAGACACATTGATCAGTGGAGCAAAATTAAGAATCCAGAAGTAAATTCATCCACCACTGGTCAGTTGATCTTTGACAAAGGACCAAAACACATTAAATGGGGAAGAGAAAGCCTCTTCAACAAATGGTGCTGGTAAAACTAGCAATTCATTTGCAGAAAAATGAAACAAGACCCATATCTCACACCATAGACACAAAGGAACTCAATGTGGAATGAAGGCCTGAATGTGAAACTTAAAGATTTCAGATTTGCAAGCTCCACAATCGCGTATCAATGACAAAATAAATACGTGTCTCCCAATCTTTCTCATCTATCTATCTATTACTTATCTGTCTATCTATCTATCTATCATCTATCTGCTATCCATCTATCTATCCATCCATCCATCCATCAATCATCTATCTATCATCTATTTATCTACCCATCTACCTAGCTACCTACCTAATTTCCTATCTATCCATCCATCCATCCATTCATGTATCTCTCTATCCATCTATCATTTTATCTCTTTCCATCTATCTACCTATCCATCCATCTATCTATCTATCTATCCATCTATGTATCTATCTATCTATTGATCTGTCTATCTATCTACATATGTCTCCTATTGGTTCCATTTCTCTGGAGACCCTGACGTTGACCACCCTTTGACTGGCCTGTCCTTGAAGGTTAAACAAACAAGTCCTGTGTCTATTAAAATAGCTATGTCAATTCTAGCGGCTTGTACAGTTGCTATAAATGTTTTGGATGCCTTCCAAGATCATATTTATAGACTTCTTCAGTGTTTGTGCTGGGACCAGGTTGTTGGTTTCTGTGTTGTTGTTGTTTTTTTTAATTAATTAAAGCAAACCTCATCAGTTAGTTTAAAACTAGGGCTGAGCAAACTTTGGTATTTCACAGGCTATGTGTACTATAGTTCATTCCATTTCCTTCCAATAATTTTATTTACTTAGGAGACCATTTTCACCTGCATCTATAATCCAGGATCTAGAGTCTGTCAACATTAGTCTCGTTTGCTAAACATCACTCGGATCACAGCAGGGCTTCGTTTGTTCCAGAATCTCCATCCCTCTTACTTCCGGTTAGATGAAAATATTCCAGCTCTGCCTCAATTGCTGCACACACATAGCTCCATTGAAATCCGTTTTCCCTCAGAAGGACCAATCCTGACACTGTTTATTAGAAAAGTTGTTGTTGTTAAGTGCTCTGGAGTCATAGTGACCTTGTAAGGGATTTCCCAGGAGCAGCAAACCCAGGTGGGTTTGAACTGCAAGACTTGTGGCTAGTAGTCTAGTGCACCTGGACTCCCAGAAGGAAGGAAACTAGAGTTTAAAATGTTTTATTCGGTTACTAAACCATAAATAAAAGGGTTTGTTCTGCTACTAAACCATTTGCCCTGGGCAGGGCAATGCTAACAGTTAGGAGCTCAGCTGCTCACTGAAAGATTGGACTTTTGGGACCATCCCACGATGTCTTACAAGAAAGACCTCGTCATCTACATCCAAGGAGATGACCCATTGAGCTCTGTGTGCAGCGTAGCTCTACTCAGAGTTGGCTCGATGGCACCTGGTTGGCTTACAAACTTGGTTTTACTGAAAACAAACGCCTTCTAAAAACAAAGATGTAAAAGATTTCTGAGTTAAAGAGACTTTAGAAATGTTTCCTTACTATGACTGGTGCCTATTTTTATTAAGTAAACTTTAACCCTCTCGAGATAAAATTATTTACTGCTTTTAATTTTTTGTTGAAAACTCTTTTAATGGAAGACATTTGAATTAAATTTTTTAAAAAATGAAAAAACATTTTGAGGTAATATGGAGTCCTGGTATTGCACTGTAGGATATGCACTGGAATGCTAACTGCAACATCAGCAGTTCAAATCCACTAGCCATTTCTCAAAAACCATAGACAGGGTTAATATGAATTGGAACCGACTCGACAGCAGTTGTACTTTGATACAACTGTTGTTGCTGTTGTTAAGTGCCGTTGAATCAGTTCTGACCCATAGCAACCCTGTATAGGGTTTCCAAGGAGCAGCTGGTGAGTTTGAACTGCTGTCCTTTCAGTTCAAACTGACTTTGCAGTCCAGCGCATTAACCCACAGCGCCACACCAGCACTCCCTTGATACTCTTAGTGGAACACATATGTCAAGAGGAGTCTCTGATGCTGGATTTCGTGAGATGAGACCCATTCCTAGGGTCATGAGTTATACATGTGCCGACCAGGTGGTTGTCTGATACAGTGCTGAGGTCAGAAGGCATTCAGAATAACAGTGGCTGCAAAACGAAGCTTGGGTGTGCCAACAATGGGCACCATTTTCTGGGTCTTATAGGGTCAACATGAATCAGAGTCTATGGCAAGGCAGCTAGAACATTTATGCTGATGTGTTTGCATTTGAGAAGAACGGCTCCACCTCTTCCTGAAATGGACAATTCAAAATCACCTCCGGATTCCTTTTGTGAAAATGAACTGAGCTGTCTTCAGAGACAGGTTGCCAGAGAAGATGGTTATCAGCATTATTTTCTAAATGAATAAACCCAGTTATATGACTTTTTAAAGGTATGATGACTGTTACAGATAAAGAGAAGGAAGCAGTCTGAAAAGTCATCTTATAATTCACCCAAGCAAACAAAGCAATCCTAATTAGCTTTGTCATTATGTCTTTTCCAGCCTGGAAAAACAAGACAAAACAAAACACACAAAAAACGCATTATACCACAAACACGCACACATAGCTTTTCAACAGCTAGTCTTTAGAACATAGGAGGAGGCAGCTGCTAATGAAAAATGTCTTCCTTTGAACTTGTGGGCTGCTAACCGCAAGGTCAGCAGTTCAAATCCACCAGTTGCTCCACGGGAGAAAAGTGAGGCTGTCTGCTCTTGTAAATATTTAGAGTCTTATAAATCCTACATAAAAATCTTAGTGTGGCAATATAAGATAAGCCCTGCACTGCTAACTACAAGGCTGGTGGTTCAAACCCATCAGTCTCTCCTTGGAAACCCTATACATGGTTTCTATGAGTCAGAATTGACACCACATCGCTTAACAACAACACACCCTTCATAGGATTGCTATGAATCAAAATCGATTCAATCATAGTGGCTTTGGTGGCTTAGAAAATCAGTCTCTAGATGAGATGTTCCAGGTCCTATATTTTATGGTTTCTTTCTTTTTTTTAATTAAGTTTTTACTGTGACTCCAGCGATAGTTTACTTGGGAGAACATCAACTTTACATTCATCCTATCGTATTTTGTTTCATTGCAATGATTACAATCCCCTCCATGCATCATCATTCAGCAGCATTTGCTTCCATTCCCTATGTTGTTGGGTTTTTTTTGGGGGGGGGGGTGTGGGGGTTGGATATACACCAAAGCACTCAGGATTATATAACCTCTGTGGTTTCTTTTGTAACGTACTGAAATCTTTGAAGGTCTATAGAAACCCTATACAGGGTCGCTATAAGTCTGAATCAACGCGACGGTACTTAACAGCTAAAGAAACATGCAAAAGCTCACCCACAGAAAATGTTGTTTCAATAGTGAACAATTGTTACAAAAAACAAATGCAAGCATATTGTTAAAAAAAATACAATAGGTAGAGAAATATAAAAATAAAGTGTCAAAGTAAATTTCTCCTTCCCATTCCAGCAGTAAATGCTTCTGTTGTTATTGCTGGTAAGTATCATCGAGTTGGTCACAACTCATAGCAACCCTGTATAGGATTCCTGAGACTTGAATCTTTGTGGGAGCCAAAAGTCTCATCTTTCTCCCAAGGAGCGGCTGGTGGGCTTGAACCACTGATCTTGTGGTTCACAGTCCAGTGATTATTGTATGGAGCCACAGGTAAGTGTCACCCCAGGCATTTTCTATGTATCTATTAGCAGTCATGTGGGTGCATATATTTTCTTTCCAAAAATGGGGTCACATTCTATTTATTATTCTGTATGCTGCTTTCCTACCAACGGATAGAGCTGGGAATCCTGGGAGATGCCAGCAAGAGCAAAACTGCATTTTGCACCATAACAGGGGGAGTAGTGAATCTTACAGTCCAGGAAAGAGGACCCTAGGACCACCAAGGGAGACTGTGAGATCTTATCCAGAGAAGCAGTGACACCACAGATGGAGGCAGAGATGGGGACATGGAGAGAGGGAGCAGCTGAGGACTCTGGACTCATGGAAAGAGAGGGACTGGGTGCTGGCAGCCAGGAGGCAGACTTGCAGAATGTGCCCTTTGGTTGTTTAAATGATTATATATTCCTGAGGGTTTTTGTGTACATAAAAAAAACCAACAACAACAAAAAGAAGCAAATACTGTTAAATGATGATGCACAAAGGGGATTGGAATCATTGCAATGAAACTCAAGATGATTGGTTGAGGGCAAAACCGATATTGTCCCATGTAAATGATCACTCAAGTCACAATAAAAACTTAAAACAAAAGTGAAGCACTTCAGCGTCTCGTGGGCTCCAAGAAGGACCCTGAGTGTTTTACAGTTTTGCGCGTTTGGGGGTCGGCGATTCAGACCTCCCCGTGGGCTTCTCCTTAGGAAATGCTTTGCTTGTAGTCTATCATGAGAAGGTTCCTTTCGTGGAGAAGGCAGCTGCTTCTAGAACGATACTGTCCTCAGACTCGGTGCAAGCTGCTGCTTATTCCAGTAACCAGGGCTCCTGAATCTCTCTCCACAGTCCACCTTGTAAGCACTTCCCTCCCTGGAGTCTGTCCTGGTGAGATACAGTCACCACTCCCAGTCAGTCTCCTGGCACCGGCCTGCCACAGCCTCCCGGTAGGTACCTCCTGGACACAGGACACAGCTCCTCCCTTCAGCCCGCGAGGTGGTCCCTTTGTCTGTCTCCTGTTCTGCTCTGATAAGCCTGAGAGAAAACCTTTCAAATAAAGTCCGGGTGGGATTTAATAGTTTTCACTTATACGTAAGCACTTCTTCTATTGCGTGTTGTTGTTGTTAGGTGCGGTTGAGTTGGTTCCAACTCATAGAGACCTTATGTACAACAGAAGGAAACACTGTCCGATCCTGGGCCAACCCCACACCGGTTGTTACTTCTAAGTCCATTGCTGTTGCTACTGTGCCAAGCCATCTTGTTGGGGGTCTTCCTCCTTTTCTCTGACCCTCCACCTTACCAAGCATGATATCCTTCTCCAGCAACTGGTCCCTCCTGACAAAATGTCCGAAGTATGAGAGACGAAGTTTGGCCATCTTGACCTTCTTCCAACACAGATCTGTTTGTTCTTCTGGCAGCCCTTGGTACCTTCAGTATTCTCCTCCAACACCATAACTCAAAGGCATCAATTCTTCTATGGTCTTCCTTATTCACTGTCCAGCTTTAGCATGCATATGAGGCTACTGAAAATACCATTGTGTGGAATGACAAAATAACCAATAGGTTCCTAGGTGAGAAAGGGATAGTAAGTCCTGGTCAAGCTTGGATCTGAGAGTATCAGTCTCTTACTGATAGTCCCCCTGCTGTTGTAACAGAAACAGCACACGTGGGGAGCTTTAAAGAGCAGAACTATATTTCCTCATTGTTCTGGAGGCTGAAAGTGTAAACCAGGGTCCTGGGTGTCTCTTTGCCTTCTCTATAGGTGGTCCAGGGTCTTCCTGTGTTCCCTGGCTCATAGATGACCCCC
>NW_006408547.1:24859866-24860649 GCF_000296735.1 Chrysochloris asiatica | reverse complement strand
CCCCCATGGTGCCTGTTTCCCCCACCCCCACCACAAATGCATACGTGTCTGTATGTCTTTTCTTTTCTTTCTGTAACTCAGAAGTTGTAGGTGTAGGAGTCACTTCAGCTGAGTGATACCACCACGTTGTATACGGAGAGCCAAATCACTGCAGTGATGTATTGAATCTATATACTTCCTACCTGGGTGGGTGCTTAGCAACCGCATCAAATTCATCTCTGTGTTACTCTGGGGGTGATGGTTGTGTGCACTCAGTTGGTTCCAACTCATAACAACCCTGCTCAGGGTTTATGAGGCTGTAAATGTTTCTCCTGAGGAGTGACTAGTAGATTTGAACTACTGATCTTGCGGTTAGCAGCCCAGTTAGCAATCCATGATGCCACCACGGCTCCTTGTGCAACATGATGAACATGCCTAATGTCACTAAGTTACCCCTCTGAAGATTGTTGGAACGGCAAGTCTTTTGTTATTTATCCCCAAGGTCAGTGGTTCAAACCTACCAGCTGCTCCTTGGAAACCCTATGCCAAGGTCACTTTGAATTGGAATAGACTCTGGACAGCACTTAACAACAACAAATTCATTTAACAGTTGTCTGCCTACAGTTCTAAGTACTTTACAGATAATGACCCATTGAATGAAAGCTCTCTCTCGGTTTACCTCCCACCTCTTTCTGCTTTGCTGGTTCCTCAGCAGATCCCAGGTACCATTCAGATAAAGTTCAGACACCTTAGTTTAGAACACAAAGCCTTAGCTTAGAACACAGACCCTTAGCTTAGAACACA
>NW_006408547.1:24855854-24859530 GCF_000296735.1 Chrysochloris asiatica | reverse complement strand
CTTAGCTTAGAACACAGACCCTTAGCTTAGAACATAAAGCCTTAGCTTAGAACATAAAGCCTTAGCTTAGAACACAGACCCTTAGCTTAGAACACAGACCCTTAGCTTAGAACATAGACCCTTAGCTCAGAACACAGACCCTTAGCTTAGAACACAAAGCCTTCATTCTCTGGCTCCAGTCTTCCTTTTCTGTTTTTGTGAGTTTTGATGGTGGTAATGGTAGTGTTTGTCTTCTTGTTGTTGTTTTGGCCTATTCCAGAGTTTTCAACAAAGGCAAACTTGACATTTTATTTGAGACCATTTATTGATTCTGGATTGTCCTGCACACATCAGTTTAGCATCCCTGGCTTTGCTCTCTAGATGCTAGGAATTCTTGACATTCTTTTGAAAACAACACTTAGTTCTACACACGCCCAACATTCCCAACATGACCATAAAGGAGAACCACTGTGTGCTCCCATGAGAACCAGTTCAGTCAACATGGCCAACTAGGGTGCTTCCGACCCTCCCCGCTCCTCCTCAGCTCTTGTCACCCACTGCCCATCACAGAAGAAAATCATAAATGAAATGCCAAAGAGTTTCAAAGGAGGGAGGGCCTATGTCTCACTTATCCAGGGCTGCTAGAACAGAAAATCTACAAATGGATGGTTTTAACAAACAAATTGTTTTTCCTCACAGCTTGCTGGTATTGTTAAGTGTTGTAGAGTCAGTGACTGTGTATAGGGTTTCCAAGGAACGCAATGTGGCGGTTCAAACCCACCTTGCAGCTCCATGTTTATCCTACAGCTCCACACCAGGACACAGTGAGAATTCCAAATTTCGAGTACCAGCTATAGGAGAAAACTTTCTCTGTGGGCTCTGGAGGGAGGAAGGTCCTTGTTGTCCTTTGAGCTTCTGTTCTTGGGCCATCTTCCCACAGCTGGGGATCTCTCTTCCTTCATCTCTGCTCACTTCCTTGCTTGTCTAATCTCTGTTATACCTCAAACAAGATCCACTTGTGTGTAACTAAAACTTCATCTTTTATTTCAGGAACCGACGATCCCAGGACCGTTAAGAAGGAAGAGCATGAGTGGAGCGTGAGACTCTACCATGAAAAGCAATGACATGGAGAGACGGAGCATCTTCGGGCTCTAGGTCCATGGACTGAGAAAGGCTGTGTACCTTTGAGATCAGGGAGAAAAAAAGGATATCAATTTAAAACACCCCCTATACTAATGTTATATCATTAATATAACAAAAAAAAACCACCCAATGGGATCATGGCCACCACACAGGTTAGGATTTGCAATATACATTTTGAGGGGACACAGTTCAGTCCTTGATAACCTATATCCAGATTGAGGGTGGAAAGTCAGGAAGGTGGGTTCATAAGCTCTAAGAAGCTGGTTCAGCAACCCCACCCCCCGCACCCCCCCCACATTCAAAATACATCCACACAGTTAAATGCTACACAGTTCTGGTTTTGTTGTGTTTTTCCATTTTTATCCAGTCTGGAAAGATTAGAATCATAGGATTATGAGTCATAACTTTTACAATTAAGCCTGCCTTAATGAAAGGGTGTGAATCTAGACTCTAAGGGCAGACATTGTGTTCTGTCTTCTTGTACGGCAGGCTCGAGGCCCCGCGGAGTAATCCAGTTTTCTTCTGCAGCAACCTTTCCCTGAGACACGATGCCAGGCTGGAGGACTTCGTCCTTAAGGACATTGTCAAGAGGTCTGTAGCATCACAGCTTGTCCTAAATTCCTGTCTTCAGCATTTTGTGTCTTATGGGGACATATGGGGGCTTCTTCTTTAGCATCTTATATGAGAACGAGTCCGAAGAAGACAGCCTTGGATAGAGGACGAGGCTGTTCTGAGGTGAACTGGTGTGTTTTCCCTATTGTTCCTCAGTGACACAATCTCAGAGTCAAGAAGGATAGACTGCAGCGAGACAGCCGCTTAGGGCTTTCTGTCCTTGAAAGCAATGCCTAGCTCCTGACATCACAAGATCCAAATTCCTTGGTGTTAGGAGCCAAGCTGGCACGTTCTCAAGCTGCAGTGGGTTCCTGTCAAGCTTCCGGAATGAACCTGTTGTCAGTGTTGAGAGTGTTGGTTTCTTGCCAGGGAGGGAGAGTTAGGGGCAGCTTAATGCTGGTCAGTAGCCCCAAGTCATTTGCTTTCTGCTGGAAAGCTCTTTGCGGTGATTTCCCACTTCCTCTGATTAAACCTTGACTGCAGAAGCACATTAACTGGCCATACTGCCTCCTCTGGAGCCGAGGAGGGGCCTGATTTGACGGCACAGAACTCGGTCAGCCTGAAAGACCCTTCAGCTGCTTTGGTCCAGCTGGCAAGTTCCAGCTTTAAAAAAGAAAAGAAAAAAGCAAACAAATTCCTACTTGTTATATGCATTTGTTGTACTGAGTGAGACTCGTCAAAGCTGCTATATAGGAAAACAAATAGATGGCTGACACTCGGGATATAGAACAGAGACAGCAGAAAGCTAGTAACTGTGAGACACTGGAGGAATTCATAAGCCATACTAAATAGTTTGCTGTTGTTGTGTGCTGTCGAGCCGGTTCTGACTCACAGCGACCCTGTATAGGGTTTCCGAGAGCCACTAGGGGTTCTGGACTCAGGACACTGCAGTGAGCAAGCAACCCAGTATTGACCCTACAGCTCCACACCAGGGCTCGAGATAGGTTCATAAAATATATTGTGGTGGTTGTTAAGTGCCATCGAGTTGCTTCTGACTCACAGCGACCTTGTTTAGGGTTTCCAAGGAGCAGCTGGTGGGTTTGAACTGCTGACCTTGTGGTTCGAAGTCCAGTGCTGATCCCACAGTCCAGCATCAGGAGTCGGAATATCTACAGTAAATAGACAACGTGATGACACAAATGCTAGTGTTGATTATAGATAGAAAGGGATGGAAAAACTCCATAGGCACGTGACCCTATCACCTGTAACTCAGTCGCCCACTGATAACACCCAACATGGGCCCATCCTGGCTTCACAAGTACCAGATGGCTAATTGGAGAATTTTGCTGTGACCCTGTGAACTGACCACTCTGACTTTCTAGTAGAACAAGTGTTTGTCAGGGGCTTCAGGCAATCAGAATTGAACCCCAGTTCTGATTTTTATAATTATACCATCAGCAGTGAAGGGGGTTACAGGACATAGGAACATTGCACACCCTAGGACTCAGGTGGCATGGGCCTTCCACTAACTTGCACCTTATCCTGTGTGTGTTGATAGATACATGGCGGCGGCGGTGGTATACCATGGAGTCAGTTCCGACTCAAAGCGATCCTGTACAGGGTTTCCAAGGCTGTAAATCTTTACTGGGGCAGAAAGCCTCGTCTTTCTCCCATGCAACAGCTGGTAGTTTCGAACTGCTGACCTTGAGGTTCGCAGCTCGATTTGTAGTCACTACGCTACCAGAGCTCCTTCCTTTGATAGAGAGAACTATAGACAGATATCTATCTACCGTTGAGCCAGCGCCAACTCATGACACCCTTTGTTGGAGTCAGTTTCCATGCATGACCACCCTATGTAGAATTTCTGAGGCTTTAAATCTTTTGCAGCAGCAGAAAGTCTCATCTGTTTCCTGCAAAGCAGTTGTTGGGCTCAAACTGCCAACCTTATGGCTTGCAGTCTAGTGCTTATCCTACAGCCACTTTGTTGTTGTCAGGCGCCATC
>NW_006408547.1:24849181-24854569 GCF_000296735.1 Chrysochloris asiatica | reverse complement strand
CATTCCGTTGGGTCACCTCTCTTTGGAATGGGCATAAACATTGATCTCTTCCAGTCAGTCGGCCAGACAGCCACTTTATGTACAATCAAATGAAAGCTGCCCTGCCCTGTGCCATCCATGAACCTTGCAACCACTGGCATGTTTGAGCCCATTCTTGAAGCTGTTGTGCCAGTCTTTCAAACTGAGGGTCTCCCATGCCTGGCTGGCCCTCGTCCTCCTCCAATCACTGATCTCTCCTGATAACATGTCCAAAGCAAGCAAGTTGGACAACATTCTGTTACAATTCGTAGGTTTTCAGTGGCTCATTTTCCTAAGTAGATGGCCAGAGCTTTCTTTCCAGTCTGTCTTAGGCAAGGCATTCTGCTGACCTGTCCACTGTGGGAGTTAACACAGCCCACTTCTTTCCCACTTACTTTCAGCTTTGTGTTGTCATAGCAAATCCTGTGTGTGTGTGTGTGGGGGGGGGTTCTGAGGAACAGCTGGTGGGCTTGAACCACATAACTTGTGGTTAGCAGTCCAGTGCTTATTGTACAGTGCCATACCAGGACTCCACTATGTAACTTACATTAACTTAATAAATGACATCATTTGAGTCTCTTCATATGGTCTGTGAGTCTTTCTGTTCCAGGCCCACTGGGAGAGCTTGTATAATCCTCTGTCCACTAGGGGCCAGCTGTGCCCTGGTGTGGCGCTGTAGGATAAGCACCTGACTGCAAGGTCAGCGGTTCAAACTCACTAGCCACTCCTCTGAAACCACGGGTAGGAACCAACTCAGCGGTACTTTACCACAATACAGCAGTGCATTAAAGATAATTTCCAAAGTATCTTTATTTAGTTGCTTAAAGAGACACCATTTTTCCACTCGAGAGTGTGGTAGCTCTGTAAGAGATCTACACAACAGGATGTGAACCACAAACTCAGGGGTTTGAGCCTACCCACCACTCCACAGGAGAAAGATAAGGCTGTCTGTTCCCACCAAGATGTACAGCCTTGGAAACCCCATACAGGGTTGCTGTAAGTTGCTACTAGCTCAATAACACTTAGCAATAACAATTGTCCACTCTAGAAAAAATGTCGATTTTCTTTGTGTTGGATAACTTGACTTTTGATAAGTGGCCCACTGTTATCCTTGAGGACAACCTTCCCTTTTACAAATATCTCTGCTGTCCTCTCCCTTCCCACCCCCTGCTGCCCTACCCACTGACCACTCTCCTAGTCAAACAAGCTGGCACAACTACTTGAGAACACCTTCTTACCCTCTATGAATTGCAGCAGTCTTGTAACTGGGAGAGGGGTGGAGGGGAGACAGGGTTCTTGTCTAACAATGGCTAACCTCCACTGAGTCCTTCCCGTGTGCCCAGCATTGTGCCACACACTGACATGCCTGGTGGGAATGAATCCTCAGGACCATCCTGCTAGGTGGCTCCACTGTACCTGCAAACCGCAGATGAAAACCGTGAGGCTACGAACGAGAGATTAAGTGATTTACCTAAGAGCACATAGAGATTGAATTACACCCAGATTCTTAATCGCTATAGTTCATGCTGGCAGTCCTGGTGCCATACCATAGGATAAGCACAGGACTGCTAACCTCAAGGTGGTTCAGTGGTTCAAACCTTCCATCCCTTCCTGGGAAACTTTACACAGACTTGCTGTATGAGTGGGAACCGACTCAATGGCACTTAACAATATCATAGGGTCTGTCTTTTACCCGTCCTCCCTAAAATGAAGAGGAGCTCGGGGAAGCAGTGTTTGCAGGACACGCATCCCTCTGTCTTCTGTATATATTTTAAACTTTGCTTGTTTCACCACAAAAATGAAAGAAATTGAGAGGGACCTGTAAGGCAAAGTAAAATAAGCTCTTCCATCCCAAACCCACTCTCTGAGGGAAACTGCAGAATTTCCTTGTGCCACACTTTCCAGGTAATAAACAGTACCAGAAGCCTGTGCTGATGCTACCCCAGAACTTAGATAAAGGGGTCTGGGACCATATCTAAAATGTAGTGGACTAGACCACTCATCCCATAGTTTCTTTCTCAGTGCTACCCACCACCTCCCCGCCCCCATTACCATTAATATCAAGTTACTCATGTAAGGATCCTGGGTGGTACAAATGGTCAATGTGTTCCCCTGCTGACTGACAGTTTGGAGGTTCAAGTACACTCAGAGACACCTAGGTAGAAAGTCCTGGAGATCTACATCCAAAGAGTCAGCCACTACAAGTTCTATGGAGTGTAGGTCTACCCTGACATCACCATGAATCGGAACGGATTCAATGGTAACTGGATATTTTATACAAATGCAGAGGATTTGTTTTCCTTCCCTTCAATATAATGAGTTACTTCTCTAGGTATCAGTGAAGGGCTATCTCACTTCTACCCAAGAGTACCCAGCGGTCTGCTGCTCCAATGTAGAATATGAAGAACTACTTACATAAAGTTTATCATAACTATAATTGGGATGATAATGTACCATACCCACATCCCAGGCTATCGAGGGGCAGAGACAAGAGGCAGACAAACTCAGATCACGTGGCTCTAAGTACCATAACCCTGTATCTTTGATCTGGGGTGGGAAGCAGAAAGGTTTGGCAACCACATGCTTCTGATATTCCAGGGCAGCACAGATTTCAACTGGTGTTTACACATTGCAGAGGAAAATACCTGAATTTTTCAATATTGCAACAAATAGCAACTGAAGAACTTCAGAGTCGGTATTACACTGAAGTATTGGGAGCCACGAAAATAGTAGATTACAGAAAACCTAGACATATTTGCATACATGATATTTTGAGCCGTACCAGCCCACATGAGTATGTGGGATGCTTTCCTACTGAGAGAGTCCAGCACCCCATACTAACATCACTGTACTCTGTGTGTACAGTGGCAGCTGGTTCTGATTTAGCCTACTATACAGCCATGTCTTGTTCCTTTACGGCATATGAGCCTCAGTGCACAAAAACTCACATGCTGTGTGGTGCTGTGGGTTAATGCACTGGACCACAATGTCTTTTTGAACCGCAAGGTCGGTGGTTCAAACTCACCAGCTGCTCCTCAGAAACCCGATACATGGTTGCTATGGGTCAGAACCCACTAGACAGCACTTACCACAGCAGCAAGCTCTCCAGTCTTGAGCCCTGGTATGGCGCTATACAATGAGCACTGGTTGGAATCACAAGGTCAGCAGTTCAAATTCATCAGTCGCTCTCAGAAACCCTGAGCAGCACTGCAATGATTCGGAAGCGACTCGACAGTACACAACACTTAGTCTTAGTCCTGAGCTACTTGTTCCAAGCCACCTCATACCACACCTTCTAACCTCATCCCAGCTCCCTGCTTGCTGACTTTGCTTCATTGTTACTGTTATTAAGTGCTCTTAAGGAAGTTCTGGCTCATAGTTACCCTGTGTAGGGTTTCCAAGGAGCAACTGATGAATTTGAACTGCCAACCTTGTGATTAGCTGTCCAGTGTTTATGGTTAGTGCCACACCAGGACTTCATTATATTTGCTGTTGTTAAGTGCCGTCCACTTGGTTCTGACTCATAGCGACACTGTATAGAGTTTCTGAGGAGCTGCTGGTGAGTATGAACTGCCAATGTTGGGTTCAAACCGACCTTAGGGTTGAGTGCTTATCCTACAGCACCACACCAAGACTCCATTAGAATCTCCCGCCTCCATTATGTAGAATGAATGAATGAATGTCCGTGTTACTCCTCCATCTTCCTTCTTGCCCAGTGTTCAGCCCCACCCCCCTTGGGCTGCCTTTACTTCCTTGGAGAAACAGCATGTTGTGAGTCTGTCCATAAAGACCTAATTCTTCAGCCCAGCCTCCAGGAGTTCCCGTATGATGGTTCTCTCTAGGTGTCAACTAAGCTGGGTGATGGAATCCAGTTGTTGGGCCAAACTCTAGTCTAGATGTTGCTATAAATGTATTTGGAGTTCCTGCCCAGATGGTGTTACAAGAGCTCTAGTGACACAGTCGGCTAAGTGTTAGACAGTTCATCAAAAGGTTACAAGTTTGAACCCACCAGCTGCCCACCTAGAGATTTACAGCTTTGGAAACCATATGGGGAAATTCTACTCTGTCCTATATCAGAATTGACTGGAATCAAGGCAGTGGGTTTTGGTTTGGTTTTGTTTGGTGCAATCACTAACTGAAGACAAGCCCTGGAGGCACAGTGGTTAAAGCACTTGGCTGCTATCTGTAAGATTGGTGGTTTGAACTCACCACCACCCTGAGGAAGAAAGATGAGACAGTCTTACAGGGCAATTCTACTGGCTCCTACAGGCTTGCTGTGACTCACAAGTGACTGATGGCAACAGGTTTGGGGTTTTATGAACACCAGAGACTCCTCAAGAAAATGTCCTGGTTGGATGAGGCCAACACAGTATGGAGGGTAAAGTAGATTACACTCCAGAGAGTGGGCCTCATCTTACCTGTTGAAGGCCTTAAGGGTAAACACTGAGGTTTCCAGAGAAGGAAGAATTCTGTCTCAAGACTATCATTTCCAACTCAATGCTTGGTCTGCCTGATGGGCATTTCAGAGGAAATACTTTTGGAGTTTCCAGCCTGTTTAGAACTTGGTAACACCCACAGTCAGTCACATGGGTTATTGTTGTTGTTGTGAGGTGCCATCGAGTTGGTAATGACTCATAGTGACCCTATGCACAACAGAATGAAACACTGCCTGATCCTGGGCCAACCTAACAATTGTTGCCACGCTTCAGCCCATTGATACTGTCTCTTTGCCAATCAATCTCACTGGGGTCTTCCTCTTTTTCTCTGACCCTCCACCTTACCAAACATGATATTGCGGTCAACTCTGCTTTGAGGAGATAAATCTCTCCAGAGATGTATACATAGATCAATGAGTGGATACATAGAGAGATAGGCAGATACATAGATATATGAGTGGATACATAGACAGATGGATACATAAATAGATGGGTGGATACATACGTAGATAGGCGGATACATACGTAGATAGGCGGATACATAGATACAAGTGCAGATACATAGATACATGGATACCTAGATAGATAGATGGATATATAGATAGATGGGAGGATACATAGACATTGTTGTTGTTAGGTGCCATCGAGATGGTACCAGACTCATAGTGACCTTATGCACAGCAGAACAAAACACTGCCTGATCCTGGGCCAACCTCACAATTGTTGCAACATTTGAACCCATTGCTTTTGCCACTTGGCCAATCCATCTCGCTGGGGGTCTTCCTGTTTTTCTCTGACTCTCCACCTTACCAAACATGATATCCTTCTCCAGCACCTGGTCCCTCCTGACAATATGTCCGAAGTATGAGAGATGAAGTTTGGCCATCTTGGCCTCCAAGGAGCACTCTGGCTGCACTTCTTCCAAAATGGATCT
>NW_006408547.1:24840341-24845086 GCF_000296735.1 Chrysochloris asiatica | reverse complement strand
ATTAATTTAATATATATACCTGAATATTAAGATGAAAGCAATTTTCCATTAACTGCCAGTGGCCTCATTTGTTACACTCAGCCCTAGAGGGCCTCGAACCTCTGACTAGTCTTACACGGTCTGCAACAGATACATTAATAGATGGGTGGATACATAGATGGATATATAGATAGATGGGTGGATACATAGATAGATGAGTGCATGCATAGATAGATGGATACATAAACAGATGGGTGGACACATAGGTAGTTGAGTGGGTGAATGAGGAGCTAGATAGTAAACTTGCCAGCTCCTACAGTCACATGATTCAGTATCTTAAGCTAAATCTCTCCATAGATAGATGGAGATGGGTGAATGGATAGCTAGATAGGTTGATAAGTTGTTGTTAAGTGCCATTGACTTGTTTCCAACTCATAGTAACTCTGTATAGGGTTTGTGTGGAGCAACTGGTGGGTTTGAACTGCCATCTTGGTGGTTCAAAGTCCAGTGCAGATTCTACAGTGCCACACCAGGAGTCTAGACATACAGATAGATAGATTGATAGATAGATAAGCAAACAGATTGACAGACTTACACCTTATTGGTTCTTTTCTCTGAAACCCTCCAAGATATGTTCTTCTCCTGCCTCCTTCCATATTCTCATTAAAATATAGACAATAATGGACCCATAATAAAGATGAAGATTTCTAGCCATTGTTTCATATTTACATCTGTTACATTTTATAAGCTGTTTGCAATGAGTTCAGAGTTAATGAGTTATAAAAACTTACTTTGGGTGCTAAAATGTGGAGTCCTGGTGTGGCAGTGTAGGACAAGCACTAGACAGCTAACCACAAGGTCAGTGGTTCAAACCCATAAACAGCTCCTTGGAAACCCTATACAAAGTCACTATGAGTCAGAATCAACTCAATGGCATGAAACAACAGCAATAACAGACGAATAGAAGGAGAAAAAAAGAAAGTGCACTTTCTCTTGTTCTTAACTGCCTTTGAGTCGGTTCCCACTCATAGTGACCCTGTATAGAGGCTCCGAGAAGCAGCTGGTGGATTTGAACCACTGACCTTGTGATTAGCATTCTAGTGCTGATCCTATAGTGCCACACCAGGAGTCCATATGGAGAAACTAGAGGAGAACAAGTCTCAAACATGAGCAGGAGAGGCAATGCTAATGACAGCACTGGAACCTTGTCCCTAGTCCCCTGAGGCCAGCATGCTCCTAGACTTCGCAGATAAACACACAGCCTATTTGTTCATAAACAGGCTGAGCTGGGCTTCTGCAAATACAACCAAAAAGGACCCAATTAACACT
Organism: Chrysochloris asiatica; assembly: GCF_000296735.1. NCBI lineage: Eukaryota > Metazoa > Chordata > Mammalia > Afrosoricida > Chrysochloridae > Chrysochloris > Chrysochloris asiatica. Next base: position 24,843,778 of record NW_006408547.1, on the reverse strand, counting down.
ATTGAAATATTAGAAATAGGTCCGAATTTTCAAAGTTATCAATGGGACTGAAGTCTTGGTGTGGCGCTGCAGGTTAATGCGCTGGACTGCAAGGTTGATTTGAACCATAAGGTCAGTGGTTCAAGTTCACTAGCTGCTCCTTGGAAACCCTATACAGGGTCGTTATGAGTCAGAACCGACTCAAAGGCATTTAATAATAACAGCATCCGTGGGACTGGCATAATAAAGCTCTTCATGTTGAGTTGCTATTATGTGCCGTGGAGTCGGTTCTGACCCATAGTGACCCTGAACAGGGTTTCCGAGGCTGTAAATCTTTACGGGAGCAGAAAGCCTCATCTTTCTCCTATGGTACAGCTGCGAGTTTCAAACTGCTGACCTTGTGGTTCACAGCCTGATTCATAACCTGCATTTTCTAAAATAAACACATCTTGCTTTTACAACCAGGGGAAATGTAAATTGTTTTTATCTTAATAAGACATTTTTTTTTCCATGAATGTTCCAAAGCTAAAATTCTTGAGACCTTGAATTCCTGCCTGATTTCATGTTTGTCTATTCTGTTGCATTTGACTTGATAGTCAGTGTAGCAGAATCAAGAGTACAGACTGTTCAGGCTCCAAGTGTGACTTGACCACTTACTGGTTGTGAGATCTTGGGCGAGACACTTAACTGAAAGGGTGCCTCCGTTTTCTTATCTGTAAAATGGGTTGTTGTAAAGATTGAGTTAGTACCAGTTAAACAAATACAACAGTAATAAGTCTTAGTCACATGTCAGATTATGACACTCTTAGAGAAAATGATAATTATGCCTGGTACCCACAAGCAAGAAGTCTCTGCTTCCCCCCCACCCCCCACTAATTTATAAATTCCTGTAAAAATATTTGACTTTTCTTATGTTTATACGGAGTCCTGATATGGTGCTGTGGGTTAATGCACCAGACTGCAAAGCCGTTTGAACTGCAAGGTCAGTGGTTCAAGCTCACCAGTGCTCCTTGGAAACCCTATACAGGATCGCTGTGGTTAGGAATCAACTTGACAGCACTTAACAACAACAATGTTTATATGTCACAGGGGTGACAACAATTGCTTAATTTTATTTAATCGCTGAATCAACTGATTTTGTTTGATTTGAAATCCAGGTTTCTGAGATGAATACGCTGGCTGCTGCTGAAAGAACACTATTTATGTTTCAACTGCTTTGCTAGTGTTTCTGACCTGCTACTCTTAGAAAGGAGCTCTGGTAGCGTGGTGGTTACGAATCGGGCTGCAAACTCCAAGGTCAGCAGTTCGAAACTACCAGCTGCTCTGTGGAAGAAAGATGAAGCTTTCTTCTCCCATAAAGATTTACAGCCTCAGAAACCCTGTATAGGGTCACAATGAGTCAGAACCGATTCGACGGCTTATAACAACAACAGCAACTCTTAGCAAGCCCCCTGCCTGCTACTCTTAGAAAATTCTCGGAAGACTGGAAATTAGAATCCCAGCTCTGGTTTTATACTATTTACTATAAGGACGGCCAGACTTCATCTCTTATACTTCAGACATATTGTCAGGAGGGACCAGTCACTGAAGAAGTATATCATGTTTGGTAAGATGGAGGGTCAGAGAAAAAGAAGACCCCAGCGAGATGGATTGGCAAAGTGGCAGCATCAATGGGCTCAAGCGTGGCAACAATAGTGAGGTTGGCCCAGGGCAGTGTTGCGATCCGTTCTGCATAAGGTCGCTATGAACTGGTACCAACTCAATGGCACCTAACAACAACAACACCTAAATGATTGGAGGTAGGAGTCTACCCAGAGGAACCTCAGAAGAAATGCCTGGTGGTGTGTTTCTGAAAAGTCAGTCATTGAAAACCTCTCTTAGGGTCTCCATGAGTTAGAACTAATTCAATGCCAAACTAGTGTAGTTTTGTTTGTTTTTACAGGTAAGATCCGAGGTTCAAGTTTACCAGCTGCTCCTCACAAACCCTATACAGGGCTGTTATGGATCGGAACTGAGTCTACAACACTTAACAACAACAACGACATTTAATTACCAGAAGTTCCACGGGTGAAAGATGAGGCTTTCTGCTCCAGTAAAGATTTACAGCCTCAGAAACCCTACGCAGGGTCATTAGGAGTCAGAACCGACTCCACGGCACACCACCACCCCCCCATTTTGATATAGGATTTCTGGTGTGGTGCCGTAGGATTAGCACTGGACTGCAAACTACAAGGTCAGCAGTCCAAACCCCTGCTCCTCAGAATCCCTATCCAGGGTTGCTCTGTGTAGGAACTGACCCAACGGCACTTAACAACAACAACACTTTTTACATAAAGGTTCCTCGGTGGCTCAAGTGGTTTGCATTTGACTGCTAAACTAAAGGTTGGTGGTTCGAACCCACCAGCAGCTCCACAGAGGAAAGGCCTGTGATGGCAAAGAAAGCAAGAAACGAGGCAGAGCAGTTCGGCTCCGTAAAATACGGGGTTGCCATGAACTGGAGTCTACTGAACCGGCTGCGAGCCTCAAGGTTGTCAGTTCGAAACTACCAGCTGTTCTGCAGGAGAAAAATGAGGCTTTCCGCTCACGTAAAGATTTACAGCCTCAGAAACCCTGTACAGGGTCTCTATGAGTCGGAACTGACTCCACAGCACACAACAACAAAACAACACACACGTTCTGATCTACACATATATACATATATGTATACATGCATGCCCGGACACATACATACACATATAAGCATGCATACATGTTCTGACACATATATGCACACATACATGGTCTGACCTATACACACATATATGCATACATACATGTTCTGACACACACATGCATGCATATGTGTTCTGACACACACACACACATGTTCCGACCTATACACACATATGCATACATACATGTTCTGATGTATACACACATGTATACACACATGTTCTGACCTGTATATACATATATGCATGCATGCATGATCTGACCTGTATATATCTACATATATACTTACATACATATTCTGACCACTTTCATTCGCTATGTTAACAGTGCTTTTCAAACTTTTTAATCACAATCCACAGTGATAAATATATTTTATATCACAACCCAGGATACATTCACCAAGGTGAATATTAGAAATTAAAAATTCATGAAATAATACTTATCCTGCCTATGCATCATCTCTTCTGCATTAGTAAAAGAAAAAAAACAAGGTGACTGTAAGGGTCACTAGGCCACAGATGAGACATGCTGACATCTGAACTTCGAAAGTAGTGGGCCAACATGACATGTGCCCAGTATTCCCAAGGAATATATAGAGGAATCTTCACCCTTATTTGGACCAAAATACTCTAAGAATTATATGAACTCTACAGACTCTCTCTTCTAAACACAATAACAATGCAGAAAATAATTGCAAACAATTTCTAGGAGCTTCCATATTCCCATGGGAAGTCTACCCATCCCTG
>NW_006408547.1:24837686-24839846 GCF_000296735.1 Chrysochloris asiatica | reverse complement strand
CCTGTTAACTCTCTGCCCTATATTGCTGTTAATTGTCTTAGAGATGGCTCCTAACCCATAGTGACCTTTCCAAGGAGTGGGGTGACTGCTGAGTTTGAACTGCCGACCTTTTGGTTCAAAGCAACGATGTGGTCAAGTACTTATCCTATAATGTAACACCAGGACTCTGTCTGTCCTATCAATTAATTAATTATCTAACTCAAGAGTCTTGTAAATGAACTCAAGAATTTATCACCCAACCCAGCTTTCAGACCAGCATTTCTCCCTGATAGCAAGCACCAGGGAATAATTGTTGTGAGGTGCTGTCATAGACACCCTGTATAGGGTTTCCGAGGAGCAGCTGGTGAGCTTGAACCACCGACCTTGCAGTTCAAACGGCTTTGCAGTCTGGCGCATTAATCCACAGCGCCACACCAGGGAATAATACCAGTATAATAAATATTATTCTAAGTGCCAGGGTGTCTGTAGGGCTAAACCAACCTAGAGAACTCCAGGTTGGGATTACCACTCTGATGTGTGTGTGTGTGAGTGTGTGTGTTTGAATCAGTAGTTGACATTACAGGCACCTTGTTAACTCCATTATTCTCATTAACTCTACCTTCAAATCAATCACCTCAAACAATTCTAACTGCAGTGATGTTTCATCCTCCACTACAAAAGGCGAGGATAAACTGAGGGCACGTGTTAAACCTAGAGAACAAAACGACCAGCCATTTGGGGTGGGGGATGGAGAGTGACTTGTTACCCATTTTCATCTTGGTTTGAGGGTAGAGAGACTCTTTGAATCAGGATATCCCTGAGCGCCTTACTCATCCCCACCCGCCCCCACTGGAGGATGCCTGGCTTGCTGCCTGGGTCAAAGTCCCCATGAGAGGTCTACTCTAGCTTGGATTTGTTTATTTGTTTGTTTTTTGTCTGTGATTTGCGAAATATTCTGAGACAAGAGACAGAAAGTCTTGGTCAAGTGTAAGAACAAGTACAATGTTGCTTTCAGTTTAAATATCTACTGGAAAACCTCAAGGTTTTGAATACCATCATTATGAAAAACAGAAATTACAAAAGAAAATAATTTAATCTCACTCCCGGGACTCGAATGGGATTCAGTTGGACTTCAGTTTATCTTTTCTCTAGTGGGTTTTAGGTCTTGAAAATATGTGACCAGGAATTTAGAATCTCCAAAGGACGTGGTAAATGCCTTTGGTGGTTTGGAATTGTGCCTGAAAAAAATGGTCAAATTGTACGTGGAGTCCTGGTGTAAACAGCGCTGTGTGATTAGCACGGGGCTGCTAATCACAAGGTCGGCTGTTCAAATCCACCAACGGCTCCTCGGAAATCCTATACAGGGTCGCGTTGAGTCGGAACCGACTCGACGGCACTTAACCACAAATTGTACCTAAGGAACCCTGGTGGTACGCTGGTTAACCACAAGGCTACGAAAGGAAAGGCCGGTTGGAACCAGCCAGTGGGAAACGGTTTGAGAGGCATACCTAGGGGTCTTGCGCCTCTAAAGACTGCAGCAGGGAAAACCCTATGGTGCAATTCTAATCTGTCATAGGGTCTCTGTGAATCGGAGTCCCCTCGAAGGCAACGAGTTTGATTTTTTGGATTTTAAGGTGTGTTTTTTATTTTGGTTTAGAAATGTACTTATGCATTCCTTCCCTGCCTCCCTTTTACTCTCATCCCAGATAAACAAACCCAATCATTAATTTCTTCTTGAAGGACGTACTAGTCGAACCAGTGTGTTGAAATCGTCACCTTCTTGATACTTTATTTTCCTTTAACCTTTTGATCTTCCCCATTCACGCTCAAGGGCTCTGCAAACGATTCAGGAGCTTGGCCCGGCCCCCGCCCGCTCCGGGACGCGCTGTCATCCGAGGCCAGGACTGCCTCTCGGCCGCTCCCCGGCCCCTCCCGCGCCGGCACCGCCTCCCCCACGCCGCCAGCCCAGGCCCTGCCGCCTCCTGCCGCCCAGAAACGCCGAGGAGCGCCCCAGGTGCGCCTCCGCGCCGCCGCCGGGATGTGAACTTAGGAACCAATTGGACAAGATGAAAAGAGCGACTCCCGCGTGGCGCCCGCGGCTCACTGGAACCTCCAGGGCGCTCTGACCGCGCGGCGCGCTCTCGGTCCGCACGCCTCGCTCCTCCGCGCCGCCGCCGCTGC
>NW_006408547.1:24817345-24837586 GCF_000296735.1 Chrysochloris asiatica | reverse complement strand
CTCGCCATGCAGCCTCCGCAGCCCGGCCCCGCCGCCGCCCTGGGCACCGCGCTGCTGCTGCTCCTGCTGGTCACCGAGTCTTCGCACAGTGAGTACAACCTGGCGCGACCCCGGCTCCATTCCCGGTCTGGGCTGGATCGGAGAAGACCCCGTGCCTTCCCCACCCCCCCTAAAAAAACCCACCCCACCATATGGAGCGGGAAGCTGGGCGCTCTGTCTGCAGTGCCCGCCGCCGCCGCGCTCTCGAGCTGGTCCTGCGGCAGCCGAAGGAGCCGCGGAAGGCTGCGGCGCGCCCCGAGCACCCGCCCCGCCGCATCATCCCGGGCTCAAGGGCACCGAGTCGGTGTCCGCAGTGGGGCGTGCGGGGGCCCGAGGAGCGTGGAGCTCGGCTTAATGGCCTTGTTTCCTGTTGTTTTCCCCGCTCGCCCCCTGGCCTCCTGCCCCGCTCCTTCCTTGCCTGCTCTCGCATCCCCTCCTCGCTCGCGCGGGTCGCGGGGCAGCGGTGCTGCTGAGAGCGCGCGAGGCGGCGCAGTTCCTGCGGCCGAGGCAGCGCCGAGCCTACCAGGTCTTCGAGGAAGCCAAGCAGGGTCACCTGGAGAGGGAGTGCATAGAAGAACTGTGCAACAAAGAGGAGGCCCGAGAGGTGTTCGAGAACGACCCGGAGACGGTGAGTGCTGCCCTGGCTGGGGACGGAATGAGAGGGTGCGCAGGTTTCGCGCTCCGCGGGCCGCGGGTAAAACAAGCTGTCAGCGGCCTGCGCAGCGAGGGAAGGTGGTCTGAAGAGTCTACTTTAGTTTGTAATCCGCCACTGGGCAGAGTCTTGTCGGGACGGGTGCGGGGTTATTAAGGAGAATGTGGGGGAACTCAGTCATCTAGAGCGCTGTCCCTGCAGTTCCTTTTTGGTGGTATCCCAGCATGCACGGTTGGGAACCGCCGGGATTCCTCCAGCAACTCACTTTAACCTTCCCAGAGCCCTAGGGTCAGTGAGTGAGTATCTAACGTGAGGAGGGACGCACAACTCAGCTGAGGCTGATGGGGGCAGAAGAGACACTTGCCCCCGGGAGCAAGCTCAAGGGGGCGCCAAGAGTAGTTGGCCTGCGAATCACCCCCTCTCCCTGGATGATGGGTGGGGCGTAAATTTAGAAATTGCTCCTGGCCCCCCTTTAGCCTTCTCTGCCTCTGCATCTTTGTCAGTGCTGTGGAATCGGTTCCCACGCATAGCGACCCTGTATCCTAGAGCTCTGATGTACACAGAAACCGTCACTATCCAAAATGATGAGAGGAAAATGTCAGTTGGCAGAGGTGAAAAGGGTCACCCTTAGGTCTCCCTCCACATCTGAACCTCAGTTTGGTGACCTTACGTCCCCTGAGAGGAAGCAGGGCGTTGAGCGGTGTTCGGCTTAAGACACTGGTGTGGCGCTGTAGAATAAACACTGGATTGCTAACCAAAAGATCGCCGGTTCAAACCCACCAGCAACGGACTCCGCTCCCTTTTAACAACAATTATCTTTGGCCATCAGACTCCCGAGTGGAGCACTTTAAAGGAAATATGCAGAACAGAACGTAAGACTTCTCCAGAAAACAGTAGGGACTCCATTTTTAAAGTGTGAAAGAAATACAATGGTTAAAAATCAAACCGAACAAATCCAAACCGCTTCCTTTCCTACCTCCCCTCCCATCCCCTCTGGCTAGATTAGACAGTGAGGGGAGGAGCTGCCCGCAGCTCCTTGATAGCCCCTTAGAGGAGATGGGAGTTCTCCTAAAAGAGGAACTGCAAAGATTTGAGGGGTGGAAGTGCTTGAACAGCAGGTCCAAAAATATTCTTAGTGCTAGGGAAGGGAGGGACTGTCAGGGTAGAGAGGAGGGAAGTGTGTGTTTGGGGGGGGGGGGAACGACTGGGTGGTGTGCTTTTAGTAAGGTGCTCTTTTAGAAGCAGCTGGAGATTTCAGTATCACAGCGGACAGGTGCTAGTCCCGTACACATTTCTATTAATAATACCCTTGGAGAATGTGTGGGGTGGGAAGGTCAGCCAACTGTGAGAGGCTGCCCAAGTGTGGAAGAGATTGCTCTCCTGAGGAGCTGGGGGATTGTGAAGGAAGGGATAAAATCAGGAGTCTCTTTCTTAAGAACTTTGATTGCAGGTAGAGCCCACAAGGACCCATTGGAAACTCTGGGAAATACGGATGATAGAAACAGGCTTAGATTTACATGAGATCACTTTATACAGTGAGGCCAGAGGAACTTCGCAGCTATTTTTTTGGTATTCCTGGGGCGGGGGGTTGTGTGTGTGTGTGTGTGTTTTAAGAATTCTGGGATAAAACAGAAAGCACATGAAGTGAGAAAATGGTCTTGTATGACTGTGACCAATGTAACCTTTTATTTTGATTTATGTTTCTTGATCTGTTGAAAACAAGCTATTTAAAAAATCTTTCTATAGTGAATGGAGTAAAGGTTTCAGAACAGATCGTCAATTTTACATTCAGCAAGTCATATACTTTGCTTCATTACAATGATTGCAATCTCCTCCATGTACCATCAATTAATAGTTATTGTTGTAATGTACCATCCAGTCGATTCCGACCCATAGCGACTCTGTAAAGGGTTTCCGAGGAGCAACTGCTGAGCTTGAACCGCTGACCTTGTGTTTCAGATCATCTTTGCAGTCCAGTGCACTAACCCTCAGCGCCACACCAGGACTCCCTCAGTTAACAGTATTTATTGATCTCTGCTTACTTTAACACTTGCATTCCTCTGTGTCTCCTAATACTTTCATCTTTCCTTTGCCAAATCTCCCTCTTGTATATTGCCTGCCCTGTCATCCATGTTAACATGTCTACTCTCTAGTCTGTGAATATGTCCTCCCCAACCCAGCCATCATGTTAAGTGCCATTCCACCGAGTTGGTTCTGACATACAGCGACCCTCTATAGGGTTTCTCAGGAGCGCCTGGTGGATTTGAACCCCCAACCTTGAGGTTAGCAGTGCAGTGCTGATCCTACAGCGCCACACCAAGACTCCTTAACTATCATGTTGTTGTTAAGTGCTGTTGAGTCAGTTCCAACCCATAGGGACTCTGTATAGGGTTTCTGAGGAGGGGCTGGTGAGCTTGAACCGCCATCCTTGAGGTTCAAACCTACCTTGAGGTCCAGTGTATTAACCCACAGCACTGCAGGTACTGGTGAGCCTGGTGCAATGCTTTAGTTTCTTTATTTTTTTTTTTAACTGTTCTTGTCACACCTAATCATTACTGTCATTGAAATAGGATAGATTATTTTACCTGTCCTTAGCATCAGTACCAACATGGGTCTAGTCCTGTCTGTCTCTACAAGCATTATACTACAGACCACCTAAAGTTTAAGGAGCTCTGGTAGCATAGTGGTTATGAATCGGGCAGCTAACCTCAGGGTCAGCAGTTCAAAATTACCAGCTGTTCCATAGGAGAAAGATGAGGCTTTCTGCTCCCATAAAGATTTATAGCCTCGGAAACCAACTCCACGACACATAACAATAACAACAACCTAAAGTCTGGTTTTTGTTTTATTTCCCAGTCTCACCCACCCTCCCTCCTGCCCCAGTTCCTTTAATGAATCCTGGTGGCTGAATGACTCATGCACCTGGCAGAAGATGTCGAAATGTGCTGCTGGCCGGGCTTGTGTGCTCCAGGCCATGCGGGGTCACTGCAGTTCTGGGATTATGTGGCAGGTGCAACGCCCTCCAATCCCCAGGCCTAACCTAGACTTGCTGGATGGGGTTCTCTGGTGGTTTCAAGAATTGAGAGCTAAAGTTATCATTGTTGTTGTTAACTAGTCCCTGCTCTTCTGCAGGCCCAGCTGGGATGGGGCTGAAATACTCTATCTTAATGATCTAGGGGTGCTATAACAGAAATTCACAAGTGGTGGACTTCAGCAAACAGCAAGTTATTCTTCACAGTTTGGTCGGAGGTGGTGGTTATGTGCCGTGGAGTCGATTCGACTCATCGTGACCCTGTATAGGGTTTCCAAGGCTGTAAATCTTTACAGGAGCAGAAAACCTCATCTTTCTCCCATGGAACAGCTGGTCGTTTTGAACTGCTGACCTTGAGGTTAGCAGTCTCTGACTCGTAAGCACTACGATACCAGAGCTCCTTGTTTTCTCATTTGTCTTTTCAACATCTGTGAGCCCAACATTCATTAGTGATCTTTCTTCATGGGTCTTGGCATCAACTTCCCCTCAACCTGGTAACTTCACCTGGTAGCAGGTACCCAGGGCCAAAGACGATATACTCCATTCCTGTCTCTTACTTGGCAGTGCTAGATCCCTCTGAGCTCTGCTTACTTCTTTAATTTCTTTTATTTCTCAAAAGAAATGGATTCAAGATACAACCTAATCCTGTTGGTTTCATCCGTCTTCATTATAGAAGGGAAGATTTACAATGCAGAAGATAGTTACATCAGATCAGAGCTGACCACATCAGAACATGTCATGGGGTGATTGCATTGTTACATAATGACCACATGACATCATTACATAACTGCCAAACCTCTCAGAATCGTGGCCTAGACAAACTGGCACACTTTTGGAGGGGACAGAAGTCAATCGTTGACACCTAACCTAGCTTTTCCTTGCTTACTTCTAGACCACAATTTGTGTTAGTTAGAAAAATGCTGTTTTGTGTAGGATACACTATTTGCCAATCACCACTGGGAGTCCCGGTGTGATGCTGTGGGTAAACACTGGTCGGTTTGAACCACAAGGTCTTCGGTTCATACTCACCAGCTGTTCCTTGGAGACCCTATGAGTCAGTACTGACTTACAGGCACTTAACAGTAATATCAACCAAAGTGGTGTGCTATTGCTGGGTTTTTTTCCCGAGTGTTTATCCCCTCGCTGATTTTCATTGCTTTTATGCTTTATTTAATGATAACTTAAAAGTTAACAACAACAATGATAACTTTAGTTATAAATGTAATATAATCATCTTACAAAAATGTGTGTAATGAAGATTAGAAAAAGAAATCAAAGTACAATTCCCATTCCCATCACTTCAATAAAATCACTGTTATTTGGGGGCCTTTCTGTACAAGGATTTTATACTAACTTGTAATTGAATATTTGAGATGACTTCAGACTTTTTCTTGTCGGTTGAATTGTTTTGATATTAGGCAGTGCCTCTTCTCTTCCTGTGTACTCTGCTAGCTCTGCTTCAACAAGCTGTCTTTCAGTCTTTCCACAACTAACACTATATAAACTTTTCATATTAAAAGCATCTGAGCTTTTCCAGAATGCTGAACTCCTTGTTTTTAACTCCCATCCTAAAATACCACAAATTCAGTTTTTTTCTTGATCAGTTTTCCAAGTTGAACTCGTTTCTTCCCATGTAGGCAGTCCAGTTGTGTGTCCTTCATTTAACCTGCCATCTTGTGTCTTCATGTATGTTCTTCACTCTGTTTTCTGGAGTTGGCTTTTATTTTTCTGTGCTGTGAGCATAATTTGAGAGGCTGTGTGCTGTGCTAGAAAGAGATCCACATTAAGAGTTAGGCTCTATGGTTGTCCTCTCTGATCTTCTCTGGTAAACAATTGGTATTTAGGATGGATGTTCACCTGAAGTCTGAGGTCCTTGGCTTCCAGTTAGTCTTTCCAGCACCATTGGGAAATCCTCAAAACACATCCCCTGTTACGGTACCTCGTTGCTGTATTGTTACGTGTCAGTGCCTTCGAGTCACTTCTGACTCAGAGATCCAAGGAGCACCTGGTGGGTTTGAACCTTCATCCTTGCAATTAGCAGTCTAGTGTTTATCCTACAGTGCCACACCAGGACTCTAGATGTTACTTAGTTGTGTTTGTTTTTTTAAGTGTATTTTGTTTTAAAAAAATGACAAGGTATTCTTTGAAAGGGGCAGTGCTATGAAATGACCAATGTGGATGTTTGGTTTCTTTTTTAATGTTTTATTGTGAATTATGTGGTAGTTTACATGGGAGAACATTAGTTTTACATTCATCCTATCATATATGGTTTCATTGCCATGGTTATAATCCCCTCCATGCATCATCAGCCAACCAAAGGGTATACCCTACAAGCTTGCTACCAGCACCCCCACCGGTGGTCAGCACACAATCCCTCTCCCTCTCTGCATCTAAAGTCCCCAGCTGCTCCATCTCTCCACGTCATCGTCTCTGCCTCTATCTCTGGTGTCACTGCTTCTCTGGGTAGGGTCTTGCTTTCCTCTCTTCTCCCTTGATGGTCCCAAGGACCTCCACTCCTTGCTACAAAATGTCTACCTTAACATTTCCAACCCTCACAATCAGTCCTGATAACAGTTATTCACTATTGTATCACCAGAGACCTATCCGCATCTCCTTTCACCAGTCCCACCTAGACAGATTGGATACTACTCACTGGAGATTCTATCTTCCTCATCTGGATCTAGGTCCCCTCTTGAAAGCTTGTAAGCCAGTCACTTCTTGCCTTTGTAGCCCTCCCCCCCCCCTTTGGGTAACCAGTGTCCAAGTTGCCCATCCCTGTATACTCTGTGTATGGAGTGGGGGTGGGAATGATCCTTGCTGTAAAGATTTGTTCCCTCTTTTTAGCTACTACATCCATAGGTATAGGTCAAGTTCATCATATTGTATCAGATTACTCTTTTTTTTCCCCTCTTCTTCTAGTTGAGCTCTGATCATCCAGTCATTGAAGCCAGGTCAAGTAGGTATTATCTGCAAGTGTGGGTGTTCTTGTGCATATGCCCTCTCTTCTCAACAGCTGGACGCTTCATTCTCCACTCTAGTCCTCTGTGGCTATGGCACTGTCTCTGGGCCCAAGAGTCCCCTGGACTTGCCACACTGCTGACCAACCAGCTCTCCACCCGGGTTCACAGGAGTCTATTGAACGTTGTAGGGCTTAGCTCGCCACTTCATTGCTGTTTTTCTCTCACTTCCTCTTATCGGTGATGAACGTGGTCACCAATCAGAGCATGTATTCCCATTAAGTCTTAGTCTTGGAAAGGGGTTTGCACTGAGGGAACTCAACCACTTGCCTTAATGTCTCCTGGGCAAGCAACTTGCTTGTTCTTATAGTAACAGTCGGTCTGCCTCTATTGTTTTGTATTTTTCCTGTAGGTCATTCTTTCAAGAAGTATCCTCTGTTCTTCTAGCTGCTCCAGGCTGGTCTACTTGTCCTTTCAAGTGGAAATTTCCCATCTCTGAAGCTCTGCATGTGGTTCAGGATTCCACCTATATATATAGTCTTGTGTAATGCAGAGGCCAATGTGAATGTTTCTGTCCTCCAAAACATTTGGGGCTGTCTCTAGGAAACAGGAATTTAGGAAAATCACTTTCAAAGATTTTGGGGTCCTACCTGCACTGCCACTTCCTAGCTGCTGGATTTAAGCAGCTCCACCTCTTTGGGCTTCAGAGAGAAGTTAGGGATTTTCTTCATCTGAGGAATGAGGAGATTGTCATTGAACAGACATTTCTTGAGTACTTGTGAGGTGCTAAGCATTGTGCTTGATTTATCATTCCATTTGTGGAAGGGAGGGAGTGTTTTAAGTTTTTCTGTGAGGGTTGATGTCAGCTCTCAGAATTATCTTCTGCAGCAGGTAGAGAATTAAGCAGGAGGCCTGGTGGCGCAACAGTTAAGCGCTCAGCTGCTAACTGAAAGGCTGCTAGTTCAAACCCACCCAGCCACTGCCAGGAGCTGACAACCTAACAATCTGCTCCCTGTAATGTTTACAGCCTAGACAACCCTGTGGGGGCAATTCTACTGTCAGGAAAGATCATTATTTAACACACCGCTTGAGGCTTAAATGTCTGAATCCACAACTTTGTTTCTATGAGAAAAATAAAGGGAATATTCTGTTTTTCTAACTCCAGACCCCCTGTTGTTGTTAAGTGTGGTAGAGTCTAGAGTTGGTTCTTTGTTGTTGTTAAGTACTGAGGAGTCGGTTCCGACTCATAGTGACCCTGCACAGTGTTTCTGAGGGTGTAAATCTTTACAGGAGTAGAAAGCCTCATCTTTCTCCCTTGGAACAGCTGGTAGTTCTGCACTGCTGACCTTGAGGTTAGCAACAGTAACCACTGTTGGAACCACCCACCTTGCTGTTCAATGGACCTTGTGATCCAGTGCTTATCCTACTTAGCCACACCTGGGCTCAAATCCCTCCTCTCCCTTCCTCCTTTGCGTTCCCTAGGGGCAGAGCCCGGGAACTGCCTTGTGTTCTGGATAACAGTGCTGTTATTTATGTACATCTCTTGTGTCCCCACTTCTTCTGCCAGCCTCTCTTTATCTTCCTTTGTATGTTCTCCCTAGTTGTAAGTTAATGCTTAGAGAGAATCCTTGCCCAAAGTCATTGCTTGGGGTTTTTCTGAGTTCTTTTTTAAAATGCTCCAACTCTTCTGTCCCAGCCCTGAGTTGCCTTGCTTCTTAAATGCTTCTCAAAGATTTATGGTGAGCAGTTGGCTTCCCCAAAATCAGTGTTTGCTTCCAGAAAAGAGTCTGCATAGAAGAGCAGTCCCCAGTCTGCTGCCCAGATCCCCATCTATCTATTTATACGTTCTTCTCATCTTACTACCATTTAGTGAGTTTGTCCAGGACGCGTCAACATTTTGATCCATGACGTACCTATTGGTGTGAGAAATACTCAAGACTACAGTTCTTGATCCCAGCACCTTATGTTTATTGGAATACAAAGTTTAATACTCCTTCTTGTTGTTAAATGATATATCAGTTCTGACTCATAAAGACCCTATATAGGGTTTCTGAGGAATGGCTGGTGAGTTTGAACTGCTGACCTTGTGATTCAATCTGATCTTGCAGTCCAGCGCATTAAGCCACAGCGCCATCCCAGGCCTTGTTGTTGTTGTTGTGATGTGCCTTGGAGTTGGTTCTGACTCATAGCGACCCTATACAAGGTTTCCAAGGCTGTAAATCTTTATAGGAGCAGAAAGCCTCATCTTTCTCCCACGGAACAGCTGGTAGTTTCGAGCTGCTGACCTTGAGGTTAGCAGCCCGATTTGTAACCACTACGCTACCAGAGCTCCTTCCCAGGATTCAAACGACACAGTTAATACCATTCTCTCTCTCTCTATCTCATCACTTTAGAACCCACCTCTCCACCCCAGCTCCTACAGACGTAGCAGCGAGAGTGATGAGTTTAGGGTTTTAGGGGTACAGTTTCAAAAGGCTCATCTTGTCTTGAACTTTTGCTCTCGAGAAATCCATTTTACTCAAACTAGAGGCACTTTTCACATAGCTGGGGGAAGTATACCCCTATTAGAGATGAGCGCATTCCCCTGAACTCACCTTGACACAACCCCTCCAGGGACATGTGGTGGTTGGTGGCGGTGTGCTGTAGAATCGATTCCAACTCATAGCAACCCTGTATCAGGGTTTTGAGGCTGTAAATCTTTACAGGAACAGAAAGCCTCATCTTTCTCCAGGGAGCAACTGGTAGATTTGAACTACTGACCTTGCAATGGTTACTAGCCCAGTTCCTAATCCACTATGCTATCAGGGCTCCTCTAAGGACTGGAGGTGTCCCAAAATATATCAGAAGGGGGGTGGCCCCTTTGTTTAGAGGAGACCTGGGAAGTCCTGAGTTTCAGCAGGAGGGTGGGGGAAAGGAGGAAACGGGAGAAAAGAGATGGTATCTCAGCCTGAATGACTAGCCTTCTGCCGCGAAGATTGTCCAGCTGGAGGTGAGTGGCCTTTCTGAGGGCCTAGCAAACACATGGTCTTTGGCTTTAGGGCTTGGAGCTGACATAACAACAATAAAAATCAGTATCATTAAAAAGTAAAAACAAGATCTTATCCTCCCCTGCGGACAACTGGGTCTTCTAGTTCCTTCTACTCCCAAACATCCCGTCCCTGTCCTCGCCTGGTGCTGTTTCTGCCTCCGTGGACTAGGCTTAAGATGGGAGCTCCCACCTTGCCCTGGGACCCTCTCTTCCAGGGCATTGGCCACTTAAGGATTTGAGGCGACTGGTCACATGACTACTGGGTGTTCACTCAGTCATTAGATACACCCTCCCATGTCTCCAGTTTGTCACCTGCGTGAACTGAGAAGTTTACAGATGGGGCTTGTTGATTAGACCGGTCCCCAGACAGAGTTCTGCCACTCTGCCCCATCAGGGCTCTCACATCACAGTGGCATGTCTCCACCCGTCACACACGCATTTAAGTGACAGGGACAATATGCATGTGTCAGGGAGTGTCTTGAGATCTGCACCTCAATGAAGGTCATCTTGTGGGTCCTCAGAGTCCAGATGAGGCTGTTGTTTGGGGCAGGTGGGAGTAGAGTCTGGAGAGAGAAACTTCTGTCCTTTCACCTCCTTTTAGTCCCCAGAGCCTCCCATCTGCATTTTGTTATGCCACATTCTACCCTTTGTCTATGCCTAGGATGTGGTGCTGTGGGTTAATGTACTGGACCTCAGGGTGGGTTGCTCAAGCCTCTCCTCAGAAACCCTATGCAGGGTTGCTATGGGTCAGAACTAACTCAATGGCACGTAACAACAATATATATATATGTATAACTCTCTATGTGTGTTATATATTATAGAAGGAGCTCTGGTAGCATAGTGGTTATGAATAGGGCTGCGAACCGCAAGGTCAGCAGTTCGAAACTCCCAGCTGTTCAGAAGGAGACAGGTGAGGCTTTCTGCTCCTGTACAGGGTTGCTATGAGTTGGAACCAACTCCACAGCACACAGCCACCATATATTATATATAAACAAGTTGGTTGCGCTGTGGGTTAGCGCCTCTAGAGGAGAAAGATGAGGTTGTTCTCTGGTAAAGCTTTTACAACCTCAGAAGCCCTGTATAGAGTCACTATGTCTGAATCGACTCTGTGGTCATGGATTTATATGGATATTGTTTGTGTTAAGTGCCATTGAGTCGCTTTCCATTCATAGCAGCCCTACCTAGGATTTATGAGGAGCCGCTGGTGGGTTTGAACTGCCGACCTTGTGTTTAGTTGTCCGGTGCTAATCCTACAGTGCCACATCAGGACCCCTTTGATTTGGAGATATATATACTTCTTCGTTGTCTTTAATCCTAGGCGTACACAGGATTTAAAATTAGCCTTCTTGCAGTTGGTCAGTATAACAGCCAGGTACTGTGAACCAAACCCATTCCCTAGCCAGAGGGCTGGACTTCTGTGGAAAACTAATTAAAGACAGTCTGAAAAACACTAAACATCTCCCTTTGTCATTTAGGAACAAAACACCCTCTTAAGAAGTTAATGCTGATTGTGTGTTTCTTGAGATTCTAAAATTAGGGCACTTTAAGTCAGCTGGGGACCCGGGATATTCCAAACACTTCCCAGGTCATTATTTTACCCTAGAACCGAGGACATCTGTCTGATTTTCTTCTGGAGTTCTGTTCCCTCTCTTTCTGTAAGGCACAGAATTTGTTGTTGCTTGAAGATTGAGTACTTGATGTTGGAAATGTTCTATTCGGGTTTTAAAGTTATTATCCTCCAGTGTGCCTGATGAAGATGCTTTATAAATTTTGACCTTTGATAGGTGTAAGAGTTCATTAATTTTTTTTTTTAAACTATTTTTTAAAGTGGGGTTGTAAGTGGAAGATGGATGCAGAACATATTGGGAAAGAACCCATATTTTAATTTCCCTCTTGGCAAAGGTATGGAGTTGTTTTCAGTGATTGGCACTCTTAATAATGGAATATGAAGAAGAAATTGTAATGTGTTGTAGGACTTTATAATGTCTTACTCATTTTCTTGGCTTTCTTTCAAATTGTAGGTAATTTTTTTTTTCCTTCTAGTTTTTCTGGTTGCTTTTGGCAACTTCTTGTATATCAGTGTTTCAAATGGCTGACTTTTACCAAGTAGCTTGCCAGACTTTTCTTCTGAGGGACCTCTGGGTAGACTCAAACCTCCAACATTTTGGCTAGCAGCCAAGCATGTTAGATGTTTGTACCACCCAGGAGCTCCTCCCAGTTTTTAGTGCTCGTGATAATAAAATACACTTTTAAAATATCTGTCATCTAGTCCTGGAGCCCTGGTGTAGTGCTGTGGGTTAAGACGCTGGGCCACAAAGTCAGTTTGAACCACAAGGTCGATGGTTGAAACTCATCAGCTGCTCTTTGGAAACCCTATACAAAGTTTCTATGAGTTGAAACTGACTCTACAAACCCCAGTTTTGGGAGGAGGACCTCCCCTAAGAACTGGGTGCTCCATGGAAAACATTGAGTTTAACTCAGCCAGCCCCAGGGGTGGGGCTTCGGCTGGGTCTCTGTCTCCTGCCAGAGATGCGGGTGTAAGCTCTGCTGACAGCCACACTAGAGGCGTCCCCTCTAACCTGACACGGTTGTCTTCTA
This sequence comes from Chrysochloris asiatica, assembly GCF_000296735.1. Taxonomy (NCBI): domain Eukaryota; kingdom Metazoa; phylum Chordata; class Mammalia; order Afrosoricida; family Chrysochloridae; genus Chrysochloris; species Chrysochloris asiatica. Next base: position 24,825,281 of record NW_006408547.1, on the reverse strand, counting down.
GTCTCAGAGGACCTGATTGTCAGCACTTTGATTATACTGCCTGCTTACTCAACATTATTTCTTTTTAGAATTGCTAAGTTGACCATCCTTATCAATGCTGCTAATTTATAATTAGACCTTTCTTCCCGGCTCCCACCCCCCAACCACCACCACTTTACAGTGGACGGCAGCCAACAGCAGACGAGCTGCCGTTTGTCACTGTGAGGAGATGGTCCTGTCTTTGCATTTTGTGGAATAGTTCAACTTCTAGGCTGAAAGATACCATCTAACTACCTTTTTATATTTGTGGGAAAGACAGAGAACTAATATAACATTGTTTATATCTACCCATTACCAGATTGATTCAGACTTCTGGTGTGGTGCTGTGGGGTCAGGGCTGGACTGCAAACCACAAGGTCGGCAGTTCAAACCCACCAGCTGTTCCTTGGAAACCCTAGACAGTGTGGCTATGAGTCAGAACAACTCGACTGCACTTAACAACACAGGGTACAGTAGAACTGTTCCCTAGGGTTTCCGAGACTGTAAATCTTTATAGAAATAGTAAGAATAGCCTCAGCTTTCTTCCGAGGAGTGGCTGTTGGATTCGAACCACCGACCTTTTAACCCATTGAACCACCAGGGCTCCTTATGTTTATAGACAGATGAATTGATAAAATTTGTACTATGAAAAATGGTTTACCCATGATTTCTAGAACTGTCCTGTTAAGTGTGTCTAGTAGTACGGACAGAGAATGGTGATTGGGAATACTCCTGTCTAGTAATCATACTAGCACATTATGTTCAGATAGTGTTCTAAATGTTTACATATATGGAGTTGTTTTATCCTCATGAAAACTTTATGTAATATCTACTGTCATTCCCGTTTTTAAAATAATAAATCCAATCTTTGTCTTTGGGGATTGGAAACATTACATACAAACTTACAGATGTATTTTATAACATACATAAAAATAAATGAATTATAACAGTGTACTTCAGTGCCTAAGAAGAGTTGAGCCATGTTGGCATTTTGTTGGTTTTGGGTCATCTGGAAATGGGGATGGTGTTTATAGGATGAAAATTAGTGAGAATCATCTATGCACTCTTTCTCTTTTGCTTCCTCTATTTTGCTGTAATGTCTCACTGCTTCCCGAATCTGCTGTTAGCAAAAACAATCTGTGTTTGGGTCCATGTTTTCAAGCAACTGAAGCATCTGATGTAGTTTAGAAAGTTAAGCCAATACATGAGTGTTTTGACCAGCATGAAATTGAACATATGACATTTTAATACATATTGTTGTTGTTGAATGCCATCGAGTTGGTTCTGACACATACCGTACAGTGTATAGTTTCCAAGGAACGACTGGTTTCCTTGTGTTTCAAACCAACCTTGCAGTCCAGTGCCTACCGTACAGCAGCACATGTATGGGTTCATTTATTCCAAGAAAGCATGTTCACACATGTCGGTCCAATCAGTGGAGGGCTACAGACAAGTTCTGTCAGTATTAGTCACTTGTCTTTTTAAATTTTTACTTGTTAACATTGTATTACGCATTGAGTGAAGGTTTACAGAGCCAATGAGCAAATCCTGTTTCATAGTCAGGAAATGGTACCCTTGGTGACAGGGATCATCTCCTCAGTGAATTACCATTTCCTTCCTGTGATTTGTTCTCCCTTTTCTCCTTTCCTAACCCTTCTGAATTCTGAATTTTGTCCTTAGGTAAACGCTGCCCTTTTGATGTCGAATGGTTGCCCTTTTGATATTGAATGGTTGACTATCATGAACCTCACTAGTGTTATGGTCCACTATATACCTACCTAAAGGAGCTCTGGGAGCATAGTGGTTACGAATCAGGCTGCGAACCACAAGGTCACCAGTTCAAAACTACCAGCGGTTCCACAGGAGAAAAAGATGAGGCTTTCTGCTCCTGTAAAGATTTATAGCCTCAGAAACCCTGTACAGGATCGCTATGAGTTGGAACCAACTCCACGGCACATAACCACCACCATATATCTACCTACTCATTGTTTGGTTCAAAATTGAACCCAGAGTTTGAATTCAGTTCCTGACCAGAGCTATAGGCCTGGTTTCCTCCAGCTTCTTTCTGACCACTAAGCCTGGTCTTTTGTTATGATTTTGAGTTTTGTTCTATATTTTATCTTTTCTATCCAGGACCTTCTAATGGGATTCCTTTCAGAACAGTTGGTGGGGCAGCCGGGCAGCATCACGGTTTTCTGTCTCAGGGTCCTGGAGCTTAGCTGCCCATCGCAGTCACATTAGAGTGTCTTCAATACAAAGGTCCAATGAAAACAACGGCTTCCACGGGATCGACTTGTTGTTATTAAGTTCCAATTCCAACTCAGAGCCACCCTGTTGAGGGGTTCTAAGGAGTGGCTGGTGAGCTTGAACTGCCAAGGTTGGGATTCAAATTGACCTTGCAGTGTAGCGTATTAACCCTCAGTGCTACACCAGGATCTGCTGCTGCTGGAGGTAGTTGTGTGTGGTGGAGTCAGTTCCGAGTCATAGTGACCCTGTATTGGGTTTCCGAGTCTGTAAATCTTTAGGAGCAGAAAGTCTCATCTTTCTCCTGCAGAACAGCTGGGAGCTGCTGAGACCAGTTAAATTCAAGGCAGAGAAGTCAGCTCAGAAGCTTATAGCAAGTATTTTTAGGGGACTCCAAAGGGTCGTCTTCATAGATTTTCTCAAAAAGAACATTTGATGATCAAGTGGACTTACTAGGAAGAAGTTTCCAAAAAATTAAAAACGACAGTGGTGAAAAAAAAGACAGGGCAGTTATGCTGAGGATCTTATCTTTGAGGACAGCAAGGACTGTCCTCTGAGAATTTTTATGGGAAAACCTCCCTCGTCCACCCTACAGCCTTATCTTGTCCCCTCAGACTTCGTTTTTATTTACTTCTAACTTTGCATTGGGAGTTGAGTGAAGGTTTACAGAGATGATCATCAGTTTGACATTCAGCACACCACACATATTGTTTCATTTTCAGGATTGCAGTCTCCCCATGTCACAGCATTTACCCCCCGCTGCCTCCCAGTGGTTTTTCCGTGCCAACCACTTTCCTATCCCTTCTATTCCCATTTTTCAGATGGGGAAACTACTGTTGAGAAACGGAGGCTATACCAGAAGTGGCAGGGCTGAGAGAGATTTCAAGTGCAGACATTTTAGCTAGAGCCTGAACTCTTCTTACTAACTCGATTGCTAGCACAGGGTTAGTGGGGAGAGTGGTGGAGCCAGGTAATACACCAGACACCACCAAGCCTTAGTTAGTTCATCTGCACAAAAAGAATCCTGCTCTTATGAGTGATGAGTAGCCAATGACGTAGTATATGCCTAAACACATGATACGTCATGGTATATGTATAAAGTTTTACTAATAATAGCATCCGTGTGGATGCATCCAGATATAGGACAAATCCAGGATAAGCATGGTGTAGGACTCCTGATGTGGCACTGTAGGATCAGCACTGGACTGCACACCACAAGGTTGGCGGTTCAAACCCACCAGCTGCTTCGGTACAGGGTCGCTATGGTTTGGAACCAACTCTATGGCACTTAACAACAATACAGACTATTAACTCAAGAAGGAATGTAAGTTCAACGTGAGTACTTTTGTCCTGGGTCTACAGAAGCAGACATCACCTATGTCACAAATGGCGAGGTTTGCTTTTGTACTTGAGTTTCCTGCCTGGTGGGTTTTCCTGCCTGGAGTAAGAGGAAAGAGCAAACCTGTATCCTCTCCTCCAGCCTCTGGACAGCGACCAACAGCACCCTCCTAACGCTCTGCTCTTTCAGTCTGAAGCACTTCATTGAACATCTGTCCAAAGCAGAATAGTCTGAGCATATTTTAAGTTACCTAAGACTGGGGAGTCCTGGTGTGGTGCTGTGGGTTAATGCACCAGACTGCGAAGCTGTTTGAACTGCAAGGTTGGCAGTTCAAGTTCACCAGCTGCTCCCTGGAAATCGTATACAGGGCCGCTATGGGTAGGAATTGACGCAATGGCACTTAACAACAACAACAGCAAGACTCGAGCTGTTACCATGTCAGTGAGATACGAATCTCTGAATGCCATGCTATCCGTCTGTTGGTGGTAGACATGCTTAGAAGTTTGGATAAAACAAGCAAAAATGGACCCAAACTCAATAGCTCTCTACTCAAGAGGCTTCCCAGTTGAATGGTATTAGCAATTTGTTTTTTGCGTCACATCCCGGTAGTTGTGTGTCTCCTGTGCCCTTGATTTGTTTTAATTAAAATAGCTGGAGAGAGCCCAGTACAGTCCGATCCCAGAATGTGTGTACATGACCCGTTATGAGGCAGCAGCAAACCAAGAGACCGAGAGCATGATCCTGGGATAGAACCCATGAAGGTCGGGTCTTCAGGTTGACACTTGCTGAAGAAACCAACACTTCCAAAGAAATTGAAACACATTTCAAATCGTGCAGAAAGTCCTTGTCATGGTCACATGTCCAGAAAACTTTCTTTGGATTCAGAGATGCACTAAGATCCGCTTAGACTTCACTTTTATAAGCCAGGAAAACAATCAAGAATTTTGCAATTGTGTTTGTCACAGAATCATATAATCTTATTGCTGGTAAGTCAGGCATCATTTAATCCTACGCACCCATGTAATTGAGGTGCAGGAATTTATTTAGGGACTTGTCCAAGTTAGCTAGTTAGTGGGAGTATTCAGTTGAAAATGCAAGTCTCCAGATTCCAAGCTGAGCATGTTAACATTGAAGTGACTGACACCTTCCAGAGTGACTGAACTTAGGATCCAACCAAGTGTTGACAATTATTCACAGGGAAACTCACTTTGCCAGAAAGATTGGCTTCAGCCCACATTATTTAGCTGTTCGATTTTAGCCTCATTTTCCATTGAGGAGTCCCTGAGTGGTACAGTTGGCTAGTGTGTTCTGCTGCTTGACAAAAGTTTGAAGGTTCGAGTCCACCTAGAGATACTTCAGAAGAAAAGCCGGCCACTCTATTCCCAACAAAGAACCACTGAAAACTCTAAAGAGCTGTTCTGCTATGACACATGAGAGGTGGTCATGAGTGGGAGCTGGTGACCAACTAGCTAACTGGTTTCTTTATTGACAGCCAACTTTCTACCCAGAACCTACTGGAATTTTCCCTACTGGAATTGTTCTTTGCTCCATCAGAGCTTGAATGTGTTCTACATCCTGAGTACCCTGTTGGGGGCTTTGGGAGTGTGACTTTTGTTTTTCAGGGCAGTGTTGTTGTTGTTGTTGTTATGTGCTGTGGAGTTGGTTCCGACCCATAGCGACCCTGTACAGGGTTTCCAAGGCTGTAAATCCTACGGGAGCAGAAAGCCTCATCTTTCTCCCACAGAACAGCTGGTAGTTTCGAACTGCTGACCTTGTGGTTCGCAGCCCGATTCGTAACCACTACGCTCAGGGCAGTGTAGTCTCATGGGAAGACTTTGAATAATACAGTATAATGAAAGACAAGGGCTTGAATCTGAGTTTTTCCACTGTGCAACTGAAAAAGCAAGTTTAATTTAAGTGCTCAAAGTCACAGTTACCTCTAGTGTAAGTTGGGGGTAGTAGCATCTATGTTATATGATTTCTACGAGAAGAAGATGTATTTGTTTCCTAATTGCTGGTGTAACATAACCACAAACTTAATGGCTCAAAGCAGCAGCAGCACACTTTAAACGTACAATTTGGAGGTTGGAAGTCCAAAACAGGTCTCACCAGGCTAAAATCAAGGTAGCAGGGCTATAGTCCTTTATTGATGCTCAGCAGGGGGTGGGGGGACATTCCCTTGTCTTTTCCAGCTTCTCCAGGTTTCCTGTCTTTTCTGGTTTGTGGCCCCCATTCCTCCATCTGCAACTCCCAACAGCAGACTGAACCTTTCTCACAGCACTGTCCCTCTTGGACTCTCTTTTCTGACTCTCTTCCACTTATAATGACCCTGTGCTCAAGGTGGCTCCATCCAGAAACTCCAGGATGATCTTCCATCTCAAGTTTAGCTGGTCAGCAACATCAATAGCATCTGTGGTCTTTAATTCCTTTTTGTGTGTAAACTAATATGTAACAGTTCTGGGGATTAGGGTGGGGAGGGGGCATTAGACCACCTACCACAGCAGACCTGTTAAAGACTGTGTCTTTGAGTCTGACACTTAAAAAGCCCACCATGTAGTATTCCCCTAGGTTCACTGAAGGCCGGTTGAATTCAGCCTATGAATCACCTTTCTGCTATAAGTATTTGACTAGTCCGATCTCACATCGGAACCTGTGTAGATTCCTAAGGACGGATGAGAATCACCATTAACACAGAGCTGGTTCCTGTAAGGTAGAGGTTAGACATGCCTCCACTCTCCACCTTTCTCACCCTTTCTGACATTAACCATTCCCCTTCTCACACACCTTCCCCTCCCACCCCACACTCCATCTTCTTCTCTGCTGGGTTTAATAATTCATTGTTGTTGTTGTGATAAAGTGCTGTTGAATTGGTTTCGACCAATTGAGACCCTGTATAGGGTTCCCGAGGAGCGGCTGATGAGCTTGAACCACTGACCTTGTAGTTCAAATGGGTTTGCAGTCTGGCGCATTAACCCACAGTGCCACACCAGGATTACAATTACAATGAGGTTACTGGAGAAGTGACAGGCTGTGCCTTTATCAATCAGGGCAGCTCTGAGCTTCTCCGGGCCTCTGGCAGAAGGCACTCTTCTCCCTCAGCAGCGAGTCTCCTGCCCAAATTCACTCCGTTCTGATGGCTCCTTGGGCTAACCAGGACACTGCAGCTGTCTAATGTGTGCTTCCCACTGCTCATTCTGCTGCTGGCTCTCTACTGGGCTTGCTCCTGCCTCATACAGTCTCCAATGTTGTTGTTGTTGTGAAGTGCCATTGAGTTGATTCTGGTATAGGGTTTCCAAGAAGCAGCTGGTGAGTTTGAACCACCGACCTTGCAGCTCAAAAGACTTTGCAGTCTGACGCGTTAACCCACAGCATCACACCAGGACTCTGCCGTCTCTGGTAGTACAGCTCTTTTAGGAGGCCCCCCCTTTCTCCCAGCGCCTCTCCCAAACCTTTGTCCAGTAGACTGGATTTAGCAGCAAGCTCCTTATCAACTACATGGCATAGCCCTTCCAACTGATCAACAAACCTACCAATCTGCCGCAAGTTCACTTTGCCCTTAAACCAACCATTGGGTGGTTCTATGCACCATATTTGCATAGAAATTGACGATGCCTTTGTGAGAATGTGGTCCAGCTAAGGTCAAAAGGGCATATATAGGAGAAACCTGCAACACACCATCTAGAAACTGTGGTATCTATTGCTAATCCCTGATGCTGCCATCAAGAATGAGTTTGCTGAGCTCTGCTGTTCATAGTAAATAAGCAAAGTGCTGTGAAAAGTGAGAAACGCCACCCTCCTAAAGGACCTCTCTGGGAAAACGCTGTCACAATATGAAAAAAGGCCATTGACAAGGCCTGTTCCTCAGAGGTCACCATTACGTGATAAACATGGAAATTAGGCTTTAGAAATGAAATGAAATGAAAATTCATCAAAATAAATGTATTTTATCTCAATTTTATCATAAATGCGACTAGGCAGTGCAGGGGCAACACCAAAATGATCATAGGTCATGGCAGCAGCAGAGCGGTGCTGTAGGGGAGGGGCTGCCAGGGCAGTGGCGTCACTTGGCCCCGCCCCATATGGGAGGGCCATGGTGCCTGCAGCCACTGAGCGGAGAGGAGAGTGTCAGCCAACGGAAGAGGGGAGGAGCTTCCGGGAACCATGGAGGGTGGCATTGGGAGGGCAAGGTGTACCAGTCAACCCTGTGCAGGGGTAGGGACAGGTGCCTCTGCCCCTTCGTCATGAAGGTGACACCCTGAGTTCCACATTGGGTGCCACCAACCCTGATGAATTACTTACGGGGTGGTGGGCTGTATGCAGAGGCATACTTTTCAA
>NW_006408547.1:24781216-24814675 GCF_000296735.1 Chrysochloris asiatica | reverse complement strand
CCACAATCCCCATTCAGGCCCTTTTTCTATTTATAAACTGTTCAGGGCCGGCTGTGGCCATTTGGTTTTAATTGGAAACTGTCTCTTTAAATTTTGAGGAGATATGTGCGCATGCGTGGTAAAACCCTCCAATGGTGGGTCTGGGTTGTCTGCTAGCTCAGGCACCCCTATAGTTACCAGAATGGAGGTGCTAAGATAAGATAGCAAGGGACCAACAAACAGATACTGAAAGAAAAGAACGTCCACACCTTTATCTCTGCGGTTCTGCCAGGCGTCTGTGGCCGCTCCGATCCTTCCCCTGCTTGGTCTCCCCCAAGATGGCGGCTCCTGGAGCAGCTGAGCGTCCCGGACTAGAAAGTAATGGATTTCTTGCTTCTGCCACGAATTCCCCAACTGTGAGCCTTCCAACCTTCTAAGTATTCCTTTATATGTGGTTCAGAGTACTGGGACCATCCCCTGAGCCTGCTTGGTCGGGTATTCTGTGTTGTTGCTGGTGGAGCTCTTTACTACACGCCCGCCCGATCTTCTATCTTGTTTGTTTCCACCACAATTATTTTAAACTCAACATTCTTCCCATGTTTTTTTCCTTAAGTAATGTGGAGTCCGTTCCAACTCATAGCGACCCTGTATAGGGTTTCCAGGAGCAGCTGGTGGGTGGGTTTGAACTGTCAACCTTGCAGTTAGTAGTCCAGTGCTTACCCTACAGCGCCATACCAGGACTCCACTCTTAACCATCAATGGAATGATTATTTATGTACATATAGTTAAAAAAAACGGCTGTTATTTTCAAATACACTTTGAGAAAAGAGAACTCACCTTGATTGGTTAAAGTCCTTAAAATTTTGCTCTAAGATTGATCAAACAAAGCTGGCATTCACAGGCTTTAGGGCCTAAGACCTGAACACGTCTCTGTGAGGGAGGAGCACAGTTCAGCTGCTAACACCTTCTGGAGCGTGGCACAGTGCTGGGAAAAGTTATTTCCTTTCATCATCTCTTCAGGGGTGGAGGACCTGCCTCTATAATGTGGAGTGCATCTGCCAAAGAACTGGTGTCTAGCAGCGGTTTACGAAATGATTTTGCAAAAATTTCGTTCTGAAAATGGTGCTCAGAAAACTCATCTTTCCCGTTGAAATTGTAACTTGCTCCCTGAGGGCACCTGCTGGCCCTGGACCTCACTGTGGTTCTGTGTATGTGGAGAACAGAGGGAACTGTCGCCCTGGGGACACAGCCTTGCAGAGGTCAGTGTGAAGCAGCTGAGGTCACCTGCAGCCAGGGTTTGTCCTAGCAGGAACTACCTCCAGTCACACAGGCATTTTATTGTTGGCTTGGGAATTGTGTTAAACTCTTATTGTTGTTAAGTGCTGTCTAGTCCATTGTGACTCATGTATAGGCTTTCCAAGGAACAACTGGTGGGTTTGAGCCCTGACCTTGTGATTCACAGTCTAGTGCTGGGAAACCCCTCAAACCCAGCACTCATGAGAAGCCTGTCTCCCAGGCACTGCCGACTATCTGTCTCTGCGGTTCACTCTCTGATAAGGCCTGTGGGGTCGGGGGAAGGAAGGAACTAGAAGTCGTCTATGTGGAAAACCACCTATGTTAGTGTCCCAAGACCTGTGGAACAAATCATCACAAAATGGTGGCTTGAAACCACAGAAATCGTGTTCTCTCTCAACTCTGGAAAGCAGCCCTGGTGGCATAGTGGGGTATGCACTGGACTGATAACCACAAGGTCATCGGTTTGAATCCACCTGCCACTCCCTGGAGGAAAGATGAGACTTTCTGCTTTCATAAAGATGGCCAGCCTTGGAAACCCTAGGTTACAGGGTCGTTATGAATTGGAACTGACAACCACCACCACAGATCTAGGGACCAGAAGTCTGAAATCAGCAGGCCCATCGTCCTGGTATGGTGCTGTAAGATCAGTACTGAACTTTGAACCACAAGGTTGGCAGTTCAAATCCTCCTGCTGCTCCTTGGAAACCCTATACAGGGTCGCTATGAGTCAGAACTGACTCCACAGCACTCAACAACAACATTAAGAGGTAATATGATTCCCAAGCCAACAATACAACGCATGTGTCATTGGAGATAGAACAAATCCTGGATGCTTCACACTGACCTCTGCAGGTCTGACTTGGGCAACAGAATGTAGCTGACAGTCCCCTCTGTCAATTAACTCCTTGGAAACAGGGTTGCTATGAGTTAGCACAACTCAACAGCACGTAACAATAGTCCCTTGAAAACTTCTAAGAAAGTACCCTTCCTTGCCTCACCCCCACCCCCGGTCTTCACACGGTCCTCTCCTGTGTGGCCTCTTTTATATGTAAGATTATCAGTCATACGTTGTTGATTTTAACTCATAGTGACCCCATATGACAGAGGAGAACTTCCTCGTAGGATTTTCTGTACTGTCCTGGTGTGGCGTTATAGGATAAGACTCAACCATAAGGTGGGATTGAACAACAATGTTGGTGGTTCAAACTTACCAGCCACTCCTTGGAAACCCTGTACAGAGTCCCTATGACTCAGAATTGACTCAACAACATTTAACAACAACAGTGTTTACAAGATCAATAGGTCCTTTTCCCACTGTGCTACTAGGTGTGTTTGAACCTCCAACCACCACGGTTCAGATATTGAACTAGGGCTCACCCTGTGCCCATGTGACCTTATGTTAACATCAACAAAGACCCTATTTCCATTCATAGGAATGGGGTTAAGACTTGAACATACCTTTTTGGGGAGCACAATTCAACCCCTGACGTCACCTTGAGTAGTTGTTGTTGTCAAGTGCTATCGAGCCAGCTGGTGGGTTTGAACTGCCAACCTTGTGGTTCACAGACCAGTGCTGATCCTACATAGCCACACCAGGATTCCAGAGTGTGCAGCAGTGCTGGGGAAAGCCATTTCTTTGATCATCTCTTCAGGGTGAAGGATCCAAGTTTTTGTAATGTGGAATATTGGTGCTAGACAACTGGTTTGTAGATGCTTATGAAACGCTTTTGCAAGGAAGGTAAGAAAGGAGGACTTGGACATGGCCCATGCTAGAAACAAGATCAACAAGGCTAGTCTGTTCATTTTTTTCTAGTCACGTTAATTTATTTTCTTCCCTTGGAACCAGACATTTAACATATGAAGGGATTTATTTTATTGATGTGTGTATATAATCTTTTTTTTGTTGGAATGTTTCTACCCATTTTTTAAATTGGATATTGGAATCTCTTTTCCTCCTGTAAGCCCCCTTGTGACAAGAATTATAGAATTTAAAGCAGTTGAACATTTTAAAGGAATGTCATGCGCACTTACTATGTTCTATCATCTTACAACTGTGTTGTTACAGGGAGACAAGGGTGCTGACTATCAAAGTTTGGGTCCGCTCCTTTGTTGTTGTTAAGTGCTTTTGAGTTGGTTCCAACTCATAGCGACCCCATAAGGGGTCCTTGAGGCTTTACATCTTCATGAGAGCAGGAAGCCTTATCTTTCTCCTGAGGAACAGTAGGCAGGCTCGAACCATGGACCTTGTGGTTCTCAGTCCAGTGCTTATCATATGCAACCACTGCACTTCCTTACACATGTATAAACTTAGAGTTTCCTCTGTAGTGGACCGAAAAGCCTTGTGCGTAAGTGGACATACTGACTTCGTTTAATACTCGCAGTAGCTGTGCAGGGGTTGAGGTGTATAACAGAGATAGATTATTGGTAGACAGCTGCATGTCTCATAAAACTGTAATAATTTGCTTCCTGAGCTATTTTAGTTTTTGTAGGTGGGGAGAAAGAATTGTTAGATGATGCGTTTTGATAAAGTGTCTGGGGAATTGGTGGGCATATGTATAAAGGCGCCATCAAGTTCATGCAGAAAGTAGAATTAAAACTTAGCAGTACTGACCTACGAGCTGGACCTGGCAAAATTCCAAGGTACTAACATCTCATGTTAGCGTAGTGGTTACGAATCGGGCTGCGAACCTTAAGGTCAGCGGTTCGAAACTACCAGCTGCTCCGCGGGAGAAAGATGAGGCATTCTACTCCCGTAAAGATTTACACCCTCGGAAACCCTGTACAGGGTCGCTATGGGTCGGAACCGACTCGACAGCACATAACAACAACAACAACAACATCTCATGGGAGTAAAATAAAATCTTTTCATCCTAGATACAAAATGATGAAGAACATGCATCCATTCATGACATGTCCAACCTATATCGTTGAGTTTGTACCATGCATTTGGCCTTGTTTTAGGCACTAGGCATATAGCTGTAAAGCTGCCCCACATAAAACAACGTTTTCGTGCACAGAGCGTGTTTTATTATTATTAAGCATAATTCCTATGAAAATCTAATCTCTGAGTTGGGACTGTGTGTCTCACTTCTAGTGGTGTTTGTATTCCATAGTTAGAACACTTTTATGCAAACGGTTTAATTGGTTTTTTGCCTCTTTTGTTTGATAATGGTTTTGAGCACCTACTAGATCTACTAGGCGCCCTTGTGGCTGAGTAGTGGGTGGTTACATGCTGGGCTGCTAACTACAAGGTCAGCAAGTCAAATCTGCCAGCTGCTTATGGGGAGAAAGATTTTGCTTTCTGCTCCCATACAGATTTACAGCCTCGAAGACCCCATATACAGAGTCGCTATGACGGCGCACACAGCAGCAGCACTGTGTGGTAGGACTTGTGGGGGATACTAAAATGCTGAAGACATGGTCCCTGCTTCTAAAGAGTTTACATTTCAGAGGAGATGGGAGGGAACAGCAAAAAGAGATGGAGGAGAAATCATACAGGAAAATAACAGATACAAGTAAATGTGCCTTAAACGGCTCAACTATAGTCTAAAAGAATTCAGGAGATGGGCCATTTTTAGGACAAGTGATTAAGGGATATTTCTTGGAAAGACACAGCAAGAGAAAAAAAAAAAAAAAAAAAGGGAGAGGCAAAATGAGCCCCGCAAACCAAAACCAAGCGTAAGTGGAGAAATGGGCAAGTCCTGCAGGAATCTGGGAGTGGACAGAGGAGGGCTCCTCCCAGGCTCATGAGCGGGCTTTGGAGTGGACTTTGACCTAAGGAAGGCCAGGGCTGTCTTTGATCTGAGTGTGTGGTGTGCTGGGGTCAGCTGGGTGTTATGAAAGGACCCACCTGAGTGTTCTGAGTGGGAGAAATTACAGAGAATAAGAGAAGTGAGTCTCCACTTCCCTATCTGTGAACTCGAATCTCTTTGAGAGGCTATTTAAGGGAGGGAAAGTCTATTTGCAAGAGGTTTTCAAACTCTGAGGAAACAAAACAACAAAAGTGCACTGCCATGAAGTCCATCCATTCTGACTCCGAGTGACCCTAGAGGGCAGTAGTTGAAGTATCCATAGGGTTTCTGAGGCTGTAAGTCTTTATTACTGAAGCAATTTGCTTTAGCATTCTCCTGCTGAGTGGCTGGTGGGTTTGAACCACCGACCTTAACGTTCATAGACCCTCGTTTAACCCACTGCATCTCCAGGGCTCGTTGAGAAAGCAGAAGGCTTCAAGAATGACAGGTGAAATTGACTCTCTTTTACTTTTTCTTGTAGAAGTCAAATGTCCTAGCCAGATGAGGACACTGTGTCAAAGGCTTACTACTAAATTCTTTTGAACTCTTCCCCTGTGGAAAATATCTTAAATTGTTTCATGACAATAAGCAAAAATATGATGTGACCAAGGGCCATAGCCTATTTTGGATAGCAATAGTCAGTCATCTTCTAAAGGTATTTGGAATCAAAATTGAAAGCAATTATTTATTAAAGCAGGTAACAAATCCGTAATGAACAACTTGCAAATGAAACAGTGGTTGTAATAGCGTAACGTAGTCTGTGATTCTCGGTAAAAGTCTTAACTTATCCGATGCCAAAATGGTTTGTGTACAAGTTACTTTAACATGGTTCACAAAGCAATTTTCACATTCATTAGCACATTTAATTTTCATATCAATGCTGGGAGTGAACATTTAATTAGATCCATTTTATGGATAGAAAATGAGAATTCAGGGCAGTGAAGTGCCTTGCCCAGTGCTGTATAGAAATGAGCGGAGTCAGGACTGGAAGGAAGCCACGTCTTCATCTTTCCAGCGTTTACCCCCATGCCAGGTGGTTGCTCCTGTGTCAAAGTGAGGGTTATTATAGCTGCTGGTGGTGTTTATTATAGGGCCGGGCTGACGCTCCCGCAGGAACGGAAGTCCATTTATGATGTTGAGTGTTACCATTAGTAATTTGAAGTTACACTTAATAACTTGGTGACTCAACACACGTTGACTGGGTGAATGCTTAGAAGGGAGATAAAGTTCCTTGTAGAACTTCTAGAGGGCATATTGACCTACAGCCTTCTTTTGGAATTATTGGTCCGTGCATGCAGTAATAATCAGCCCTCGACTTTGTGTCTCGCTTTGTGCCTCACTGAGTCCTTCTAACAAAGAATTGCTGCTCTGAGGGGGAAGGATGTGGCAGTCAGCTTCCTTACAGGGCAATTCTCCACTGTCTTAGAGGGCTGCTGTGAATCAGAACCAAGTAGACGGCAATGGTGTGATACAAATAGACTTGCAATGCAACTCTGAGCGATGAAGATATTTAACAAAGCATTCGAGGGCTGCTACTGCCAATATTTTACAACCTTCGGAACTACACACGGATCCTTGTTTATAAATCACATGAGGGTGACCATGAGCATTATATTTTGGGACTCAAATGTGTTTTTTTAAAAAGCTTTTTATTGTGTTTGAGTGAAAGTTACAGACAAGATCATCAGTCTTTACATTAAGCAAATCATACACTTTGTTTCATCTCAATGATTACAGTGCCCTCCCTGTAAGAATAGTGATCCTACTTCTTCCCTGTGGCCCGCTTCCCACTTACATGTTATATTTCACAAATGAACAAAGCAAAAATATTTGATGTCCACAGACAAAACAAAAAGTAAATATTCATTTCAGTGTCCACAGGGCACATTCTGCAATCTAGCCTCCTGCCTGCAGGTACACAGCCTTTCTCAGTCCCTGGGCCTCGAGCCTGCAGCTGCTCTGTCTCTCCATGCCAATGCCTCTGCCACCATCTCTGCTGTTGCCACTTTCCTAGGTTGGATCTCACACTCCACTTGCTGCTCTTCCTTCTTGATGGTCCTGGGACCATCTATTCCTGCAATGAAAGCTTGACCTCCTCACCCCCTTTTAGTTACGTGATTTCTAATTTCAGTTTTGACAATCATGATTAATCCTACTGACAGTTGAATCATAGAATACTGTCAGCATCATCTTCTATACACTTTGACCAGTTCCATCTGGAGAAGAGGAAAACTATTCAGTGGGGATTCCACATTAACCCCCTCATTCTGACACTAAGCACACTCATGAAAGCTTGTAAACCAGCCACTTTGTGCCTTTATCTTTGCGACCACAGTTTTTAATAGCCAATGCCTATTTTGCTCTTATCAACCCAATCCACTGAGGAGACAAGCATGTTCCTCGATAGGAAGAATCTTCTATTCCAGTTGGAATTTTGAGCAACTAAATCCATAAACAACAGCTGAGTTCATCAAGTTGTAGCAGTTTACACATGTTCACTGTGTCAGACATCTTTATCTTCACCTGGTTGGGTCTGGTCAGCTCAGCACTAGTCATCCAAGCTAGATCATTGAGTACCAGTTGCAAGTTTGGGAGTTCACACACACCTCCCTGCACTTCAGTCCAGCTGGCCCCTTCACTCTCAGCCCTAGCCCCCATGGGCTAGGTCAGTGCCCATGGGCTCAGGAGTTCACACAACTTCCTAAACTTCAGACCAGCCAGCCCTTCCTCTTGTCTCTTTCATCTTAAGTTCAATGGATGTCAATGGAACATGTCCAAACTCAGCCTGTGTCTTCATTGCTGCATTTCCCTCACTTCCACTCACAAGTAGACCCAGGTGGTCACTAGAGAGCAAACTCGACTGCTCATGGGTTCCCTTTAACTTTCAGTCCTAGAATGGGCTTTTCCCTGATGGGTTGGCTTTTCTTGCCTTGATGCCTCCAAAGCAAACAACTCCCATGCTGTTTTCCATCTTGATACCTGCCACATGCCACAACAGACTTGGACAAAACACTTGGTTTGATTTTTAACCATTTTTGAACAGTTAAGTATGCCCTCAGAGGATAAAGTGTGGTAACCACTGGAAAGCCTCAGCAAACCTGCAGACTGCAGCCCTTGCCACAGAGGAGGTCTAAAAATACTTTGGCCTGGGAAGGACTCTCACCAGATGACCAGTTTGAAGGGGATGCTGCCTTTTTTCTTTTTGGAAATTCTGTTTGACACATGGGTGGTGGAAAAGCAGGATCGCAAGTGGTTAAGACAGGTGTAGTCCTCAGTATATGAGATAAGCACAGGCTTACTTGTGCTTATGTTTACTTACTAATCTGTAATGAAGTTTCACATGAGTGTCTTTCTTTTTTAAAGTTTTTATTGTGAATTGAGTGATAGTTTACATGGGAGAGCATCAGTTTTACATTCATCATTTCATTGCAATGATTACAATGTCCTCTGTGCATCATCATTCAACAATGTTTGCTTCTATTCCTTTTGGTATTTTGTTTTTTGGGGTTTTTTGTTTTTTTTTTTAACACAAAAACACTCAGGGATATATATTTGTTTAAACAACAACAAAAAAGGGGTGGGGCACATTTTGCAAGGCTGCCACCTGGCCACCATCACACAGCCTTTCTCTTTGCATGAGTCTAGAGTCCCCACCTGCTCCCTCTCTCCATGTCCCCGTCACTGCCTCCTTTTCTGGTGTTGCTGCTTCTCTGGATAGGGTCCCACATTCCACTTGTGTTCTTCTCCCTTGATGGTCCTAGGATCCTGTGTTTCTGGACTGTAAGATTACTTCCACCCTTTTGTTACAAAACTTCTACCTTTACAGTTATAATAATCACAGTTAGGCACGATAATAATTACTCATTATTGAATCATAAGAATCTTATTCCCATCTCCCTGCACCAGACCCATCTAGACAAGATGAAAACTATTCAGTGGGGACTCTGCCTTCCCCCACACACTCTGAAACTAAACTCTTGAAAACTTGTAAGCCAGTCACTTTATGCCTTTATCACCCCCTCATTTTAGGTAGCCATTGTCTAAGTTGCCCGTCCCTATCTACCTTGTATACAGAGGGAATGAAGACTCCTTCCCTCTCAGTTGGTATTTTGAGCTATCACATGGGTTTCATCACATCTAATCCTGGGATAAAGCATTGGCCTGTGAGGTTGGTTTGATTGAACCTGTGGTTCAAAGTCATCAGCCACTACTTGGAAACCGTATACGGGGTTGCTATGAGTTGCAACCGACTTGATGGCACTTAACAACAATAAGCTTATCTTGCTTAGCAGTTACTCTGTCCCTGTCAGAGATTATAAATTTGGGAAGCGGCTTTGATTCTGTAGGGAGATGCCGTGGATTCAGAGATGA
This sequence comes from Chrysochloris asiatica, assembly GCF_000296735.1. Lineage (NCBI taxonomy): Eukaryota > Metazoa > Chordata > Mammalia > Afrosoricida > Chrysochloridae > Chrysochloris > Chrysochloris asiatica. Next base: position 24,805,238 of record NW_006408547.1, on the reverse strand, counting down.
TGCCAGCCAGACCTAGAAGCAGAATCTTCATGTAGTAAAAACATATGAAATTGTTCACAACCAATTACTAAGTAAGTCCATGCTCACCTTGCTTATTGGGTAATCAATACTGGGCTAAGGCCATGTTATTGTTTTAACCACTGGTTTATAGAAGAGGAAGCTGGAACAGATGTTGGCTGAAGGTCATGTAGTTGAATGTGGAGTTGAGATTTCAAACCTGGTGCCCTGGCCCACGGTCTCTGTGCTGACCCTTCACACAATGCTACCTCACCCCGGTCAGGCTGACCCTTTGCTCCAATGGCCTCTTTTTTTTTTTTTTAATTGTAGCAATATATATTTTGTGGTTTCAGCCATTTTTGACTGTTCAATCCAGCCATACCAAGCACATTCCCCACAATGCACAATGATCATTACTGTCCATTTCCCAATCTTTTTCTTTCTTTCTCCTTTCCCTTAATTTTTCTCCCCTTAAATTTATGGGAAAGTTCCCAATGGCTTGTCCTAGCTAGAAAACAAATATACATCTTTCCCTTCCTCTTTTTTCCTTCCTTTTCTTTTAAATTGCCTTTCCTTTTTGATTACCATGTGTCTACACTCTGTTGTTGACGAATGCTGTGGAGTCAGTTGTGACTCATAGGGACGCTGTAAACTGCTGACCTTGCAGTTCGCAGCCAGTGCTGATGTGAGGGTCCCCTATTCCCCACACCCTCTCCAGCATTTGTTTTCTGGGATGTTGGTATTAATGTTGGAGTAAGGTGATGAGTGTTCTGATTTACATTTCTCTAACAGCTAGTGATCATGAGCCTTTATTTAGATGTTTGTTGACTGCCTGAATGTCGTCTTCTTTGGTGAGGTGTCTGTTCATGTCCTCTGGCCCTTTTTTAATTGAATTTTTTTGTCTTGTTATTGAAGTGTAAAAGTGCTTTATAACTTCAGACAGTAATCTCTTATCTGATGTGTCATTGCTAATTTTTTTTATTCCCAGTGTGTGGGTTCTCATTTTACTTTGCTGGTGAAACCTTTTGATGCACATAAATGTCAAATGTTTAGGAGGTCCCAGTCATCTAGCTTGTCTTCTAGTGTTTGTGTGTGTTTCAGTTGTTTGATACTTTATTATTGACAGGGCTGAGGAGACTGGCTTATTCAAACACTTCAGAACAAATCAGCAGATCTCATTTGAAACTCCAAGTCAGATGAAGCCCCCACCCCTCAAACTCCTTTCCCAGCTGAGCCTCCCTCACTAGCCCTTCTATATTTACAAAGGCAAATGTATTTACAAAATGCAAATAGAATCAGAATCCTCACAACAAATCCTGCTGGTTTCGTTGTTGAAGTTCAACATTCTTGTTTACACAAGAAAGTTCTCTGGAAGGCTTGGCTTCACACTCAGGATCCAGCCTTCCCTAACCTCCTGGAGCTTGGCACAGAGCTATAGCTGTGTATGTTTCTACCACGGATGCTACTTTTGGTTTGCACAATCCTTGCCCAAGTACAGGTTCCCCCAGCTATCTGAAAGAGTTTCAGTAAAACTTTTCTTAAGCTGAAATGGTGTAAAGTGAAGAAACAGTTAACATTAATTTATATGGGGGACATTTTTGAGCATTCATAGACCCACAAAACTACCAGATCATAAATGTAAAATAACATACATAAAACTTACAATGATGTTAACATACAATGTTCACAGATACTGTTCATAAGCGATACGCTGAATGTAGTTCCCGTGGAAGGAGCTTGGTGAAGCCAATCTCCAAGGTCTGGGGCTTTAACAACTGACCACAAAACAAACTCTGAAAGCTACTTTCGCATTCCACCTGTTTTCCTAAAAGCATTCTCCTTCCAGTTTCTTTCCATTAACAACAACAGGCAGTACTGTAGATCTTCTGTAAAATCGAAATGACTGTAAAGCAGTGATTTTGAAAAGGAGGGAAACACAGGAACTGATAACACATCACAGACATTTGTAAGGCACTTTGATTATTGTCCACAAGCACGTACTACCACGTCTGAGTGCTACCTAGAATGTTGTTGTTGTTAAGTGTCTTTGAGTTAGTTCTGACTCATAGTGACCCTGTACAGGGTGAGGAACAACTAGTGAGTTTGAACTGCCGACCTTGCGGTTCAAACCAGATGCTATATATGCCTTTATATGCGCTCTGGGTTAATCTAGCACCAGACTGTAAAAAGCGTTTGAACTGCAAGGTGGGTACTTTAAGCTCACCAGCTGCTCCTCAGAAACCCTTTACAGGATTGCTATGGGTGGGAATTGACTTGATGGCACTTAACAACAACATGTGCTAGTATATGACCCTTTCAAAGTCTCATAATAAAAGTAACAGTTACCAGCAGCAGATTAAAAGGTGTGCATATAGCCAGGGTTGGAATGAAAAGCTGATAGAAAGTTACCTCAGTACCCGGCTCAGGGCAGCCCTAAGGGACAGAACTGAACTTCCATAGGTTTCAAGGCTGGAATGGGGCCTCAGGGTTAGCACTGGACTGCTTGGCGGTAAAAACTGCAAAGCCAGCGGTTGAAAACCAGCAAGGACTCCTCGGAAACCCTGTATCTGGTCTCTCTGATTTGGAACCAACTCACCACACTTAACAGCATTTACAGAAACAGGTTTGTGGCATCCTTCTCCCATGGGGTGGCTGGTGGGTCAAAACTGCTGATCTTTTGAGTGTTGTTGTCAAGTACCGTTGAGTCGGTTCCGACCCATAACGACCCTGTATAGGGTTTCCAAGGAGTGACTGGCGAGCCTGAACAGCCAACCTCGCAGTTCAGATGAACTGAACAGCCAACCTCGCAGTTCAGATGAACAACCTCGCAGTCTGGTGCATTAGCTCACAGCACCACACCAAGACTCCAGCTAGGGCTCCTGGACTGAGAGAGAGAGAGTCCTTCCATGCAGTTGAAGCTTAGACTTGAGGGGCCTGTGGCTCTGGTCACTTTCTTTTCCTTTATTTCAGCTTCTAGTATAACTGCCATCAATTCCTGGGGTTCCTGCGACTTAAAAGTATATCTCTGTGTGTGTGTGCATCTTCGTGTGTGTCCCCCTGTGTGTGTCTTCATGTGTGTCCCCTGTGTGTGTCTTCATGTGTGTCCCCCTGTGTGTGTCTTCATGTGTGTCCCCTTGTGTGTCTTCATGTGTGTCCCCTGTGTGTGTGTCTTCATGTGTGTCCCATGTGTGTGTGTGTTCATGTGTGTCCCCTGTGTGTCTGTTTGGGTCCATTTTGTTCTTTTTGTGACTCAGAAGTGATTAGGTTTAGTGCTCACCCTGCTTACGGCTGAGCGAATTGACAAACGAACCCCTTATTTCCAAACTGGATCACGCTCATTGGTGGAGCTGCTTTTACTTTGATACACATTTTGGAGAGACACACTTTAGTCTTCAGTAAGATCAATCATCCCCTAAAGTTTCTTCCTGTCACTTTGTAGTTTCTCTATGCTTACGTAATCATGGGGTCTATTTTCTGTCATTATATATAAATTATATATAAACTAGCATTTTCTAATACATATAAATGAAATTATATACTGTGATATATATGCTGTTGTAGTTGGTAAATGCTACTGAGCCAGTTCTGACCCCTAGCGACCCTGTTTAGGGTTTCTGAGGAGCAGCTGGTGGGTTTGAACCGCCGACCTTGAGGTTATCCCTACGTGCCCATCCTTTATTTCATGCCTGACACACGGAACAACGGACCTGGAGGGGACTCCTTTAACCTTGCTGTTCCCCCTGTTGAGTGCTCTGAGCTGATTCAGACTCGTGGCAGCACCATGGAGACGTTTACTCCATTCTATACAGTAACTGAACCAAAAAGAAATGGCCATTGTTCACCCATTTCAAGAGGTTGCATGTGATCAGGAGCTCATGGTTCTGAAGGAAGACGTCCACGCTGCACGTGGTTTCCGAGGCTGTAAGTTTTTACAGGAGCAGAAAGCCTCATCTTTTTCCCCCAGGATGGCTGGTAGTTTTGAACTGCTGACCTTGACGTTAACAGCCCCACTCGTAACCACTACGCTCCCAGAGCTCCTTATAAGATGGATGAACCTCTTAAAATTTGCATTCCTGGGTAAAAGACCCCTCGTCTGTAATCTCTGTGGTTCATCCAGTATTTGTTTTCCAAATACAGTAAGTCCAACCAATGCTAATAGACACCCAGCAATACGGATGTTCCCATTTCTACGGGAGCTCTTAAGTCTTCAGTAACCAGAACGTCATTTCCAGTTGGGACGGATTCCAAGCAAGCATACTGATCCGCACTTTCTAAGGGGCTATAAATGACATTACTTTTTGCTTCTTACAGAAAATCTAGTCTCACAGTTACATTGTCAGCTTTGTGAAAAAAAAAAAAAAAAAAATCATTCTGCAGCAACACAGCTGCCTGCCTTTGTTTCTGTCTCTGACGTCCTCCCCTCAGCGCCGTGATCTACGCAGCAGAAATGGATTTCTGAGCGGTTTGACTTTGCTTCTCAGCAGTTCAGCCTTGGAGAGATTCTCCCATCTTTGGCGTGTCCCACTTCTTTGATAGTCACGGTTTCTGTACTCAGGAAGAACAACCGAGCTTTAATGAACAAACTACTAATCATGTTGTTTAAGAAGCTGTATGTTGTACCAGTAAACTGTTGACCTTATTTTTTTTTTTTCCCTCTTTCCACAGAACTATTTTTACCCAAAATACTTAGGTAAGTTCAAATGACTACTTTGTTCAGTTGATTTAAAGTATGTGTTTCATGAATTGGTCAAAATTCCGTTACCAAATTATTCCTGGGTGAACGATAGCTTTAATTGTAGTGACTGTGGGGCTAGTTAAGCATTGTGATCTTTAAAACCTGTGATCTTTAAAACCATAAGGTACAAATCAGACACAGGTTTTAAAGATCACAATGCTTAACCAGCCTGCATGTGTAAGTCTCTTGTCTGCTCTGATTTCAAACCTAATTTATTGTTTATCAATGTGATTGATTTAGCCCGCTGCTTCTCAAACTTCTTAGGACTTTTCGCACTTTTGAAATGATCGAGGACCCCAAAGGATGTTAGTTGATGTGTTGTTGTTAAGTGTCGTCGAGTCCTTTCCAGCTCATCGTGAGCCCCATAGGATTTCTGAAGTGCTGATTTTTTAATGTTCCTAGTTTTCATTTGTACTATGGCAAACATCAATCAATCCAACCTTTGTTAATGGAGATTGTGTTAATTGTGTTTGCTTTATTAAAAAAGTCTTTTTATTTTTCACTTAATTTGAAAAATCTTGTGCAAAAGAATGCACAAGCAAACATTCTAGTAACCATCAAAGCACTGACGCCATTTGGTGCCATGTAGTCTTTGGATTGGAGTTCTTGTGTGGGGCTGTCAGATAAACTACTGGACCTCAATGTCAGTTTGAACCACAAGGTCGACGGTTCAAACCCACCAGCTGCTCCTCAGAAACCCTATACAGGGTTGCTGTGAGTCCACACTTAACAACAAGTCTCTGGAACAGACTGCTCCTTGCTGGTTAGAGAACAAGAGAGAAAACGAGTTCCTGGCTGTTTCAAAGGGTTAATGTTCTAGAGAGTCTAGCCCACCCAGGTGCATCTTGGGAAAAAGCCTGACTATCTATTTCAGGAAAATCAGCTACTGGAAACCCTGCGCAGCGCAGTTCTGGTCTGACGCACATGGGTCTACTCAATGGCACCTGGTTTGTTGTGTTATCATGAAAATAGTTTTGACCTTGTTGACTGAAAGAGGGGCCTGGGCTACGCTTGTTTGCTGTGAAGTGCCGGCAAGTCGGTTCCTATTCATAGCAAATCCTGTATAGGGTTTCCGAGGAGCGGCTGGTGAATTGGAACCACCTACCTTGAGGTTCAAACTGACCTTGTGATCGAGTGCTTATCCTGAAGAACCACCCTAGGACTCTGGGCTGTACTAGGAACCACTGGTGGCGCTGTGGGGTAATGCGCTGGACCACAAGGTTGAGTTGAACCTCAAGGTCAGGGGTTCACACTCACCAGTCTTTTCTTGGCAACCCTGTACAGGGTTGTTCTGAGTTAGAACTGACTGAATGTCACTTAACAACAACAACAATTAACTTAAAAGTTCTTTGGATGCATCTTATATATATAATAATAGCAATATGTTTCTGACGTTTTTTGTTTTTAAGTTTGTAAAGTGCATTTTGACAAATTTTCTGTTGCCTTAGGGCCCTCTCAGAGGTACCTTGTCTGAGTCCAAACTCTGGCAACAAGCAAAATGTATCAGTAACTGGCTCTGAAAAGTGCAAGAGATACCTGCTTCATGTAGGGGAGAGGTGTTGGTTACTGTGTCTACCCTCCATGTGGCCCAGTTTCTTTGGATATATAGGGGAGGGGGTCTTGATGGCAAAAGGCGGGGGTTGTTCTGTTGCATGTAACTAATGTTGGCCTGTGTGTGGATATGCCGCAGTAACCTACTAAAGTCCACACATGAAGTGGCTCACCATCTAGTCTATACAATTTCAAATTGTACATCATCCCTGAGTGCACATGTTCAAAACCCCAAGCCGTCCTTTCCCAGGAATCCACGTAGAACTCCATTGTCAGACTGTTTCCAGGATACCAGATAACTTGGAGGAAACGTTCTCCAAAACAGATTCGCTTGTTTTTAAAAAGTTTTTTTTATTGTGGATTGAGTGAAAGTTTACAGGGCACATCATGTTTTACATCCAACAAATCATATACCTTGTTTCATTACAATGATTATAATCTCCTCCATGTACCATCAGTGAACAGATTCGCTTTTGAATTAAGGGCACAGTTTCCAGGAAACAGTGACAAAACTCAATGAATAGCCTCAGTGATTTTTCTGTGCACTAAGAGGAGGAATCCTTTTGAGAAGCTGTAGATGCTATGCGGTAACATATATATGGTAGTTTTTCCGTTTTGGTTGAGGTATTTTCCTGTTTGTCGTTGAGAAAACCTTCTGTATTCAGAACAGTTAAATGATTAAACCCAGAGGACTCTATAGTATCCCGTGTGGATAGTCAAATTGGACAGAACATTCTGAAACGCTAGTTCTAACGTCTGTTCTGTCTGTTGACAAATGATAAATGATGACACCGTCCATTTCTCTCTTTCAGAGTGCATTAATAAATATGGATCTCCATATACCAAAAACCCAAAGTTTCGTATGTGTGTTCAAGGTAAGTCTGTCTCCTTTCGTCTTATTTTCTAAATTGAACTCTCTATTGTGACTTGGGTGACAGTGGATGGAGCAGATCAGTTTTCCAGTAAACCAGTCATGCACATTTGCTTTGTGTCATTGGTTGCAGTTCCCACACTGTTAACGCGCCATTATTCCCCTTCCTCTCTGTTTCCTGGTTCTGTTCTTCCTTCTTTACTCATTAACCCTTTGGGACTTTGATGGTTGGTTATTCTAAGGATTACATATCTCCCTAGTGTTTTTGTTCCCTTTGTGGTTAAAGTGCCTTGATGGTTCCTGGGCAAGCAACTTGTTTTCCCCATCTCTTTTAATCAGACCCATCTAGACAAGATTGAAAACTATTCAGTGGGATTCTGCCTTCCCCCTGAAACTAAAATTCCCCTTGAAAACATGTAAGCCAGCCACTTTGTGCCTTTATAGCCTTACGAATTGGGCTGTGAACTGCAAGGTCAGCAGTTCGAAACTACTAGCTGTTCCGTGGGAGAAAGGTGAGGCTTTCTGCTTCCATAAAGATTTACAGCCTCGGAAACCCTGTACAGGGTCTCTCTGAGTTGAAACTAACTCCATGGCACAAAACAACAGCTATTGTCTTGGATTGGCACCGTCAACAAACCTGAGCTAAATGGATCACAGGAATAATATTTTAAAGCAGATTTATATGTTTTTCATTCGTTATAAAGTAGTCATCTGTGGGGCTCCTGGGGCAGCTGCAGGTCTTTGCTTCTTTGTTATTGTGAACATCAAGGTAGTGGTCTTAAAGAGATCATTTCTTAATTTTCTAATGTGGTACCTTGAATTTACTTGATGTGGTTTTCCTATTGGGAGTTATCTTAATTCTCATCAAGTGATTGGCTGTGACCATGCAAATAAGGTAGACAGGACTCTAAAGCTGTGATTGGTTGGTTTGCTCTCCAGTTAGGTTTATAAGGAGCCACCTCAGAAGTAGAGACAGACAGAGAACCATCAAGAAGGAAAAGCATGAGTGGAGCACGAGACAATAATAGACAACAGCAGAGATAGAAGAGGTCCCAGCTCTAGGCCTATAGACTGGGGAAAGTTGGGCAGAGGCCAAGGGGCCACAGGACTGAGAGGCCCAGGACAAGAGTGAGATTTGCCTGTAGTACGGCAGACAGGAGGCGTCCCTGACTGGAGAACTGCTGTGTCCTCAGTTGGTTTTGATCCTGAATTGTACCCTGTTCATTTCCCCTAATAAATCCCACAATTGTGAGTATTTTTGAGTTCTATGTGGCTATTGCAGTGGATTATCGAACCCTGATGTGAAGCAGAGTGTGGTGGGAGGGATGGTTGGTGTCAGACTAGGGTAAAGAAGGTTGTGGGGTGGAAACATGTCTGACCTCTGCTTCATAGGAATCGGCCTTGAGCAGATTTTGATTCTGATTCTCTTTCCCTCTTGTGAAGCCAGAGGAAGTCAGACATGACTCCCACATGGATTTAGCAACTAATGAGTCCAAATGTAGCTCAAGCACTGGCCTCCACCTGAGCCCAAAGGCCCACCTAGCCATTCATAGAGGCAACAACGTCAAGAACTGACTGTGGAGTCCTGGACGAACCAAACCCTGACAGGGACAGTGGTACTGAATACATTCTTGTTAGCTCCTTAAGACAGCCCCAAGCACAGGAGATATGCAATATGCAGATGATACAACCTTGCTTGCTGAAAGTGAAGAAAACTTAAATACTTACTGCAGTATAGATCGCATCTCAATGTAAAGAAAACAAAAATCCTCACCAGTGGACCAATAAACAACATTCATATCAAAGGAGAAAAGATTGAAATTGTCAACAGCTTTAAAGTGTTGAAGAGCAAAGATGTCAGCTTGAGGACTAAGGTGCGCCTGACCCAAGCCATGGTATTTTCAATAACCTCATATGCATGCGAAAGCTGGACAGTGAATAAGGAAGATCGTAGAAGAATTGATATTTTGAGGTACAGTGTTGGAGGAGAGTAATAAAAGCTACATGGGCTGCCAAAAGAACCAACAGATCTGTGTTGGAAGAAGTGCAGCCAGAGTGCTCCTTAGAGGCCAAGATGGCCAAACTTCATCTCTCATACTTTGGACATATTGTCAGGAGGGACCAGTCACTGGAGAAGGATAACATGTTTGGTAAGGTGGAGGGTCAGAGAAAAAGAGGAAGACCCCCAACAAGATGGACACAAGCATAGCAACAATTGTGAGGTTGGCCCAGGACTGGGCAGTGTTTCGTTCTGCTGTTCACAGGGTCGCTATGGGTCAGTACCAACTCGATGACACCTAACAACAACAACAACAACAAAGCACCGGGGAGCCAGGCCTGTGCCATCACTGGGATGGGCGGCAGATTGGATTGTTGGGATCCACAGGAATTTTCTTGGCTGATGTTTGGAAGTAGATCTCTGAGCCTTTCTTCATAGTATATCGTAGTCTACCTCAACAATTTTTCTCTTTTCTTAATATCTATGAGCCAATCACCTCAGTTTTTGTTTCCTTCATTTCACATGAACATTTTTAACATTTCGAAGCAAAACAAAACATTCTTCTTGTCGCATCTGTATTTGATATGAAGGGAAGTGTTTGACGTTGGTTTTTCGGGCGTGGATTTTCTCAGTTCCTTTGCTTTCTCGGGTTTACTTTGACAGAGCAGCTTTCACGCCTGCAGTGAGTGAGTGCAGTGGTTGCTAAATCTCCCCCCCCTCCCCAGGTCTATCATGGGGGGCAACATCTTTGCCTTCTTCACCTTGGTCAGCACCAACAAAGGGCTCTGTATTATAATATGTTGTCCCAGTTATAACTTGTCATTACCCTGAGATTTGGGGGTGGGGGTGGGTGCAAAAATAACCAAGAAAGGCATTCTTTTGGCAGTCAGCAAATGGTTCACATTCCATTCCAGAGGCAACACACCAGTTCCTTCCTCCCTTTCCTTGAACACAGCCTCTTGCTGAGGCCAAGATAAATCCTTTATCTCCTAAACAGCTCTCAGCCTGGAGGCCCCATGTCTGGGCACAGATCAGCCATTCAACTCAGAAATCTTTCTGCCAAAGAGGGAGGCCACTCGGGGGTGTGCCAAGAAGATGGCTCATTCACTGTGTGGCCCATGGGGCCTTGCGAAGGTTCTATGTCCTGAATGTGTCAACTTTTTCCCCATCACTTTTGCTGAGCACCTGCTGGGTGTCAGACAGGCTTCTTGATATGTTCTAGATATATAATATGTTCCTTCCACCTTCATTTGAGCCCACACAAAGGGGAGTACGGAAATGAAAGGAGTGCTGGGTGAGCCCTTTTAGGGGTTGATGCTGTAAAGTTCATGAAAATTTTGTTGCTTTGCAAATCTACTCTCCGCCCTGGTAGAAGTTTGTGTCTGGCCTTCAGCCTGCCTCCAAGATTTTTCAAGAGACAGAGTGTAGACACTCAAGACGACATCATGATGAAGCTCAGCAGTTCTTTATGAGCAAACTTACTAAACAATGTGAAACCTTTAACCAAATGTTACCCATGAAAATACACACCATCTTTGAAACTTCCAGTGCACAGCGGGGTTCGGCTGGGGTCATTTTTGCTGAGAGGGGGTTGTGGGGGCGGGTGGTCATGGTAATAACCTGTGTTCCTATACTGCTGCTTCTGGTACCAGTGGGTTGGGGAATCTTGGGGAAAGTCACTGCTCTCCTGATTTTCAGCTTTCCTGTCTGTTTGATAAAAGGGTAGACTGAGTCCTGGTGTGGTGCTGTGGGTTAATGTGCCAAACTGCAAAGCCGTTTGAACTGCAAGGTCAGCGGTTCAAGTTCACTAGCTGCTCCTTGGAAACCCTATACAGGGTCACTATGTGTCAGAATCGACTCGACGGCACTTGACAACAACAACAACAACGACTCATAGGAGCCCTGGTGTGGTGCTGTGGGCTAATGCACCAGACTGCAGAGCCATTTGAACTGCAAGGTCAGTGGTTCAAACTCACCAGCTGCTCCTTGGAAACCCTATACAGGGTCACTATGGATCAGAATCAACTCGACGGCACTTAACAACAACAAAGACTCATAGGGTCGCTGTGAGTCGGTACTGACTCAATGGCACCTAACAACAATAACAAAGAATCCCTCCTCTGTGTCTTCATCCTGAGATCAGGAGTCCTTTCGCTTCATTTCTCTAATGCTGCTTATGGATGCGACTTTACCCTTCCAGGCCCTTCTGTAACCAAGTACTTCATGCTCCCAAAGTGCCCTGTGGACACAGACGACGCCAGAGGTCAGGCAACATGAAAAGAGAAGCCAAGGGAACTGTGTTTCAGGAAGGAATCAAGTGATTCTACCTGTGGGTTCGCCTGGTAGCTTTTGTCAGGTGTATAATTCCCTCCTCCCATTTCTTCACTTCCCTATGACTCTGATTGGATCGCTAGACCCAGTTCCTACTGACTTCAGGATAACCGGCTTTTAGAGTCACCTTCCAAAACACAACTATGCAAGTGTCTTAAAAATACATCAAGACACTGTGTTGGTTCTGCACTTGCAAGTGTTTTGTTGGCTGTAGCTTGCACAAAACAAGCACCAATGAGAGGTCACAAAAAGAAAAGCCGAGAGGAGACTCCAGTTCAGCTACTCAGGCGCAAGACAAGGATGCAGATACTCTTAGCAGCCTGCGCTTCACAGACATGACCCTTCTGTCCAAAGGATGGAGGCTGGTGGGGATGGAGTTTTCTGATGAGCTGGATGCCCACTCTGTGGAATTGCGATGGAGGGTATGGAAAGTGCAGTGGAGTCCGGAAGTTGAGCCTGAGCCAATGAGAAGAGGTTACATTTCGAATTTCAGTAATTCACTCACTCACCTTCCTTGTGCCTTGTCCTAGGTACTACCCAAACCCAGCTGGGAGTGAGTGAGTGAGTGAGTGAGTGAGAGAGTGAGAGTGTGTGTGTGTGCGTGTGCGCGCGCTCTACCAACAATTCATTTGCTGATAGTAAACATTGTAGTGGAAATACTGTGTTTTCCAAACTTGGCATTAGATTTGAAACATCAGTCATTTAAAAAATGAAGTCATGAATTAGTGGTGAGTACCCACCCAACAAACCTTCACTGTGTTTCCTCCGAAAGATGATCGGGAGCCTGCTGCCAAGACAGATGTTATTCTAAAAGACCCCGTTGTCTTGACTTGGGGATGTTCCAAATGACAGTGTTTTCTTTAAAATATGGACTCAACAGATGCCTTGAAACATATACTTGAGCATGGGTAGTGGGCAGACAGAGAAAGGAGAAACTGGCGAATCCATCCACCGTCAGTTACCCCTGGAATCAGATGGTCCCTTTGAAAAGCTACTAACTGACTATGTTATTTAAGCTGCTCCTCAGAAACTCTATACAGTGATACAGGGTCTCTATGCATCGGAACTGACTGAACTTAACAACAACAACATTTACAAGGAGCCCTGGTGTGGCATCATGAGATAAGCACTGGACTGCTAACCACAAGATCAGAGGTTCAAATCCCACCTTGGGCGTCCTATATAGGGTCCCTATGAGTTGGAACCGATTCAAAGGCACTTAACAACGATGACATTTCCACGTAAGAAAAAAAATATGAAGCAACTATTGTTTCATAAAAAATATGAAGAAACTCTTAGTTTCCTACCAAGTATAAAGAAAAATGGGAAGTTTTAATACTTGGGCAGGTCACTTAATGTTTCTGTGCGTTGGTTTCCTACTAAGTACAAAAGAGCAAGAATAATTTGGAGCCAGTGTTAGAAGTGGATGCGTAGGTTCCTCGGGAAAACAATTATTCTGACATGACTGTAAGGTGGTATTAAAGAAAGTTGAATGTAGCTTTGGGTTTAGCCACTGCTCTCCCCAAGGCTGGCCCAGCATCTTACCCCTGAATGCCCAGGACACTGGGCAATCACTCTTCTTCCACTTCCTTACCTTGTTTGCCATTTACCGAGGACTGTGATTGTTGGCAGGCAGTTGGCCTGAGTGACCACAGACTTGAGGACTGCCGGGAATATGTACCTAGTGCCCTCAACTGAAAGCAATCAAAACAAAACCGAGTTTTATAACGGCTTCCCAGTTCAGTTAAGATCTACACACCATGGGACATACTTAGTGACCACAGATGAGTTTACAGTAGGTGACCCGGATGTCAAATCCTGACCTTCCAGAGCCAGTGTTTCTATACAATTCTAGCTGTTGTCGTTAAGTGCTCTCAAGTTGGTTCTGACTGCAAGCGTCCCTGTATAGGGTTCCCAAGAAACAGCTGGTGGGTTTGAATTGCCAACCTTGTGGTAGTGCTTATCCGACAGTGCCACACCAGGACAACTTAGAAAGGAAGAATATAGATATAGGGGAAATGCAGTGAATCCTTCAGAGCTATTTGATTGTCTGCAGGAAAAGAGTTCACCCTTGAGCAGGACCTCTGAACAGACAGTGCAAAGAGCAAATGCAAAAGCAAACCAAATGAAAGGAGGAGACAGAGGAAACCAGCCAATGGCTGGGAACATTTCGTGCAATTCAACAGTGGGCATCCAGCGGAGAGGTCAGGCTGGACAAATGTCTGAGTAGGCTAATTAGAGACATCCGGAGAAATAATTTCACTTGCTGAAAGATTCTCTGGGAAACATTGGCAGCTAGTCACTGCACCTGCAAGCCAGGTTGTCTCTGTAATCCCTACACCTGCGATAGCACCCCACCTTCCTGAGACCCGGCTGGACCACTTCCCTCTTCAGGGCTGCTCCGGAGCCTTCCAAGAATGATACAGACCCGTTGTGGTTGTCTGCAAACACTAACACCTCCTTCTCTAGATTGAGCCTACCACTAAATGGGTGGCGTCTAGTCAGTTCTGACTCATAACCACCCTGGAGGACAGAGCACTGCCCCGTAGGATTTCCTAGGCTAGCTTTATGGGGTGAGAGTTACAGATCTTTTTTCCTGCAGAGTGGCTGGTGGATTCGAACCTCCAGCTTTTCAGTTAGCAGCCGAATGCTTAACCACAGTACCACCAGGTCTCCTTTCAAGATACGCACAGTGTTCCAACTTAAACTGGATATGTTGGTGGCGATGGGAGATGCGGCTGTCTTGTTAGCGTGTTCCATCCTTCTAGGCTCTTCTGTGCCCCTTCCATGCCCGCTGCTTCTCTTACAGTGACCACTGGGAATGAAAAGATTCTTTGAGTTCCGCTTGTAAGAATAGTTCTTTATCGCCAGTCCTTTCGAACTCTAAACTTATGAGGATGACGTAATTGTCACATTCAGGGGAACTTTCCTGTCTGTCTCTGTGGTTTTGTTTCTGTTGGGTTCTACGTCATGGAAACATCAGCTGTGTTTGTGAGACGCTCCTCCTCATCTGAACAGTTCTTTGGAAAGCCACTCCATTGGTTAAACCTCTTTAACCGTGTTATTGTTGTTAAGTGCCGTTGAGTTGGTTCCGACCCATAGCAACCCTGTATAGGGTTTCTTAGGAGCGACTGTTGAGCTTGAACCCCCGACCTTGAGGTTCAAACAACTTTGCAGTCTGGAGCATTAACCCACAGCGCCACTCCCTGTTAACCATAGGACCCTTCAAACAACAGTTTGAAATGATGCACATGATTGGCGATCTACTCAGGATACCCGCTTTGCTTGCCCCCCTGTGGGTGATCATTGTTTAGAGAGATGCTGTCCTCGTTTCAGCTGTGGAACCAAGAGGAGCAAGCCTGCCCTAAAACAACAGAAAGAGAGATTTGTTAAGGGTGATGGGAAATGTGGTGACCGTTAATGTTAAGGATAGTAATTGCACCACATGGTGGTGGTGGTTGAGCGGGTTCTGACCCATAGAGACCCTATATGGGGTTTCAGAGGCTGTAAATATTTACAGGAACAGAAAGCCTCATTCTTCTTCCAAGGAGCGGCAAGTAGATTCAAACTGACGACCTTGCAGTTAGCAACCCGGGTAGTAATCCATTATGCTACCAGGGATCCTTGAATATAGTTAATATTACTAAGTTATACCTCGGGAGATGGTTGAAATGGCACATCTTTTGTTAATTATCTGAAAGGTCGGTGGTTCAAACCCACCAGACAGACACTCCTTGGGAATTATATACAGGTCATTATGAGTCAGAACTGACTTGACAACAACAAGGTGTTAATCAGAAAATTAATGTCCAAACAGGCCTCACAAGATCCCCTCCTGCTAAAGTGCAAGCAGCAGGTGGGGATTTCAGCCTGAGAGCTGTGTTCTCCACAGAGCTGTGGCAAGCAGGTACCTTCCTGGAAAAGGAAGGCTTGTGGTATCGGAGCCAGGGACAAGCCCTTTGGAGAGAATGTTCCGAAAGGTTAATGGGCTGGTTGGGAGTGGTGAATGGGCAGCCCCGGACCAGGCTTGGGAAAAATTGAGACGTTACCATTGGAAATGATGGAATGTTTTGAATTTGTCTGGACATTCCCTTGGGTCAGCCAGTGGGATTCTATTTACTTGCTGCTTGGGAGGTCCTTCCAACCAAAGACCTGTTGCTTTAGTCCAGCTCCCTCAGAATGCTGTGGAGGCAGCAGCTCTCCATCTGCCCTGAGTGGGCAGTGACCTCTGCCTCCCAGCTTATCTGAATTTTCCTGGAACTGGGCCTTGCGACCTGGCCAAGCTGTTCCTACGCACTCCCTCCTGCCCCAGAGAGGTGGGAACTCTGAGACAACACAGGACCGGCCAGTGCCAGAGGAGATGGTCGGCGTGCACCTGACCTGCCTTGGCATTTCCCAATCTAATCTTCTTACCAGTGGCAGGCTGTCCCCTTGGGTGGCCTCATTATGAAGCCGCGACCCTGCCTGCTCACCATCACCACACCAGCCCGAGTTAAGTTGGGAAGCTAATTGGGAACAGGTTTTTCTGATGATTTGCTTGTTTTTTTTTGTGTGTGTGTGTCTTGTTGATTTGTTTCAGATTTGCCTGATCAGTGTACTCCAAACCCCTGTGATAAGGAGGGAACAAAAGCCTGCCAAGACTTAATGGGCAACTTCTACTGCCTGTGTAAAGCTGGCTGGGGGGACCGATACTGTGATAAAGGTAAAACTGCCTCTCTGCTTGAAGGTGGAGATGCTGTCTGTTTTTCCATTGTGATGTGAGATGGAGAGAGAGAGAGAGACAGACTAGGGCGGGCACACTTATAACAATTCTCTCTGTGGGACGGCTGAGGCCCTCTTGTGGCCCTGTCCCCCTGCCTGCCTGTACAGCCTCTGTTCTACCTGAGATATGGAGCAGGCAGGTGTGACCTTTGGCCCCAAGGCTCTCCTGGGATCAGGGTCCTCAGTAAGTGGCCTCTGCTCATCTGGGAGAATGTCTGCAGACCCACAGATCTCCCAAGCCTTGTTAGCCTCTCATTCTCCCGAGAACCTGTGCCTTCAGTGAATCCTGGGAGATGCTAGGGTCGTCTAGCTCCAGAAGCCTGGTGAATGGTGTAGTCATGGGAGGCTTGCTTGAAGCAGAGCCAGCTTCATGAGAGAATGAGGGAGGAACTGGATGGCTCCTCTCTAGAAACATGATTGGAAAGTAGTTCCCCTCGGTGGCGACAAAAAGGATGGCAGTTCAAACCCACCCAGAGGTGTCTTGGAAGAAGGAGCTTCCAAATGTGCTTCTGAAGCATCATGGAGCCATTCTGCTCTGAGCATACGGGGCCACACCCCCATGCATTAAGGTCAGCTGGGCAGCCCTTGTTTGTTGGTTGCTGGCCGTAGCATGAAAGGACAGGGTCACCACAGAGGATCCTGGCAACCTTGGCTCCATCAAGAAGCCTGATTCTATCTCTGTTGGTTTAACTTCCACCAGTGAAAAAAGAGGAGGGAAGTCATCTTATCTTTGATAAGATTAGATTCTGCAACTTTGATACAAATAAATAAACAGGCCAGGAAAATTATCCTAGGGCCTGGTTAAAGCCCTGAGGAGCTCTAGACCCTTTGAGGTGGGAACAGGGGCTGTGGTGGAGACTGGCCTGCGGACCAGACCCCTCACCGTGCCTGTAACTGCAACCTCTGCCCTGAAGAGGAGGCACCTTCGTTCCTCTCTGGAGAAGTTGACTCTACCACAGGAAATTCACCTGGGCACTTGTTTTTGGGAAGTCATGATCAGCCCACACCACACAGTGGCCTGTGGAGGAATGGGTCCGTGGTTATCAGTTTCTGGGTGTCTGCAGAGCTGATTCATCCTCAGGGCCTGTGCTACAGCTCAGTGGGTGCCCAAGGGGTCACCTTGTATCTTCTGCCCTCAACTCCACAGTGCGCTGGCCAGAGCCCTTCCACTTGTCTCCTGAGGAAATCCTGAGGGGTGTTCCCCTTTCACACAAGAAATGAGTGGTGTCTGGGGATCTGAGGAGTGGGCGCTGTGAGATGCTGTATGGGTGTTGTTGCATGCCACCCGAGTAGCTGAGGATGTGACCCCATTGTGTTCCCTCTCTGTCATCTCATCCAGATGTCAATGAATGCATTCACCAGAACGGGGGCTGCAATCAGATTTGCTACAACAAGGTGGGCAGCTTCCACTGTGCCTGTTACAGTGGCTACACGCTCTCTTCCGACAGCAGGACCTGCGAAGGTAAGGTCCTGGGGCTAGGACCCACTCAGATGTGGAACCGGGGCACCCTTCAGCTCCCTCTCTTTCCCCTTCTCTTCCTCCCTTCTACTGTTTATGGTTTTGGCAATTGCACCGCTCTGCCTGCCAACATTGGAGGTCACATTTGCTTCCTCTGAAAAAGGCTCCTAGCAGCTGGGTTCCTGTGGTTCTGGGGGGGTGGGGAGCAAGGGAAGGGCAGCCTGCCAGAGTGGGCATATGCCCAGGCATGTCGGCAGTCCCAGGGAGCCGTTCTCTAGCACCATAACATCCACGTGATTCACCAGGCCATTCTTCAGAACTCAGGAGAGGGAGCTTGCACCCAGGGGAGCTAAGACGTACCTGGCGTGTTTCAGGGCTGTGGCAGTCACACAGGAATTAGCTCCCTTTCCAGTGACACTGAAGCCACCTGACACACCGGCAGCTGGTTTTGTGCAATCTTGCAAGCCTGGGGCATTGCATGGGGTAGCATAGGCAGGGAACATGGGGGACAAGGTGTCTGTACCAGGCTTTTATAAGCTTTTATTGTGAATTGATTGATGGTTTACATGGGAGAACATCGGTTTAACACTCATCATCTCATTGCAATGATTACAATCTCCTCCATGCATCATCGTTCAACAGTATTTGCTTCTGTTCCCTCTGGGTTTTGGGGGGGGAGGGGAAGGGAGGATGTAAACAGAAACACTCAGGAATATATAATCATTTAAATAACCAAAGGGCACATTCTGCAAACTTGCCTCCTGGCCACCAACACCCAGTCCCTCTCTTTCCATGAGTCTAGAGCCCTCAGCTGCTCCCTCTCTCCATGTCCCCATCTCTGCCTCCATCTCTGGTGTTGCTGTTTCTCTGGATAGGGTTCCACATTCCACGCATGCTCTTCTCCCTTGATGGTCCTATCTCCTTGATCTCTTCTAAGTTAAAAGGTGATGTAGGGAAATCCCCCTTACATGGGATCAGGGCTATGAGCACAGTATAGGTATTGTCTGTCACCCTGAGAAGGATACTATGTTTACTTCATCACACCTGCCACACCACTGAGAATCCTGACCCAGCCAAGCTGACACAAATTTTTCAGGACATAGCTGAATCCATTTGATTCCATAAGACAATGTCTAGAAATCATGTAACGTGTGGTTAGTGCTCACACCACTATTGCTTGAAGCCAATCATTAAGACATCACTTAGTTTTGATTCTCTGCAGAGGAAAGAAATCAGACATCATTAACTCAGTGGTTTGCCATGCTTGGTGATATATTGTAATCACCTGGGAACTTTCAAACGCTACTGAAGCTGAGGCCCCACCGGAGACCTGTAAAATCAAGACTGTCTTGGGGGATGGAGGCCCTGGAGCTGGTAGTTTCACAAGCTCCCAGGTGACTTCATTGTGCTACCAGAGTGCAGACCCCCACCCTCCCACCCCCGCTTTAATCCATCCTCCGATGGTTTTCCTCTGACTCACTAATCATCAGTGCTGTGTTCTAATTTGTTCCCACCAACCTTTAGAAGTGGAGCACTCAGGTGGTCCAACAAGGCCAGTGAAAGGAATGGTTGCCTCATTATGACCTTCTGTACTTGGCGCTTTCAATCTAGAATCCTGCTGACATCCCCACCCCACCCCCTACACAAAATAATAAAACAGCGTGTCTTTCTTTCTTTCTTTTAATTCTTCAGCTAATACAGAAAAGATGATTTATTGTGCACGTTACATTCAGCCACAACAGAACAGAATTAGTGCAGAATATCATAGGTCCAGGGCAAAGGATCAAAACGAACTGAATTGGTACAGCATGGTGGGTCTCAGCTCTTCACAGCGTTCGTTGAATGCTCATGGAAGTTCTAGATCCACTGAGCCATAAGTTCTAGATAGTTGGACATAGTCACCTTGCACCTGGGTCGCATTCCTGCTGCTGTGGCTTCCGTGGGTGCACACGTTAGCCTTTACTTGGACCTCTGCCTCGTCTTCTTTTACGCTTCAGCCTGCTCATTTGCTTCTTCCTCCACTTGGCTCTCATGGCTCGGAGACTTCTAACAAGATGGCGCTAAGGCCTAGAGAAAGAGCAGCATGTCTTTCTTGATTCACCTTTAGTGGGATTCTAGCAATAGAGCCAATTCTGCCTGTCCCAAGGCCACTGCTTCAAGGCACTGTGGTTAGTTAGCATGGTGGCCTGTTCAGGGGTTCTGGGCATGCCTGGAACCACAAGCCCCCCCACAAACCTCACTGTAGACTTCTCACCTTCCATGCAAGAGATATGGTTCAGTTACCAGCCCAGGTGCCACCCATCTCCAGTGGGGACGTGTGTTTTGTTAGGATGCTGAACAGATGTCCACGGAGCTTCCAGACTAAGATGGACTAGGAGGAGAGGCCTCGAGGTCTAGTTGCAAACAAAGCTGTCAGTGGAAGCCCTGGCCAGGATCACAGCGTGCCCGTCCTGTTGCACACAGCACCACCACTGGTCAGGGGCCAGCTCAACAGCAGCTAACAATAGTCATCTCTTATCCACTTGGGAACCCCAGAACTTAGGTACATGCGTTTAGGACAAGTGAGCATCAGGAGTCCTTGACAAGGTGACCAGGAAGAGGACAGAACTTTTAGAAGGCGGCATGTCTCTGAGCAGAGTAAGAAGGCTGAGCCCTTTAGTCAGAAGCTGAAGACCTTTACTTTTCTAATGGTTTTCTTTCTTTTACATTCAACTAATCATTTTATTTCATCTCACTGATTGCAATCCCTTCACTATAACATCACTTATCCCACTTGTCCATGGGTTTCTTGTCTTCATCACTCCTCTTTTTAATTCCACTTGTCCACAATCTGTTTGAAGCCCTCGTGTGTGTGTGTGTGTGTGTGTATGTATATATATATATATATTTGTTGTTGTTAAGTGCCATCAAGTCGGTTCCGACCCACAGCGACCCTGTACAGGGTTTCCGAGGGTGTAAATCTTTACGGGAGTAGAAAGCCTCATCTTTCTCCCGCGGAGCGGCTGGTAGTTTCGAACCACAGACCTTAAGGTTCGCAGCCTGATTCGTAACATATATATATATATATGTTGTAGTGTTATATCACCCACTTATCCATGTGTTTCTTGTTTT
The DNA here is from genome assembly GCF_000296735.1 of Chrysochloris asiatica. Lineage (NCBI taxonomy): Eukaryota > Metazoa > Chordata > Mammalia > Afrosoricida > Chrysochloridae > Chrysochloris > Chrysochloris asiatica. The sequence goes on along the minus strand of NW_006408547.1, from coordinate 24,784,423 downwards.
CGTCCATCCTTTTTTTTTTTTTTTTATGTTTTATTGTGAATTATGTCTGATGGTTTTCTTGGCTGCCAGAACAGACAGGAAGTAGGGACTGGGCTGGAGGTCCCAGGCTATTTGGTTGAGAAGTGTGGGCTGGCCAGCTTGACTGCCTGGCTTTCAGGGAAAGCAGACCTGCTGTCATGGTGGCCCAAGGGGTAGGTCCCAGGCTGAGGGCTCTGCATGTAGGGTCGGCGCTTTGTTTCGAGGTTGGCAGGAGACCTTTTGCAACAGTACATATATAGTGTCATTGACAGACAGGTTTTCCATGCCCAGTGCCAACAGTATTCCGTCATGAAATCCTTCTGAGAGGAGCTTGACAAGTATTTCCTGCACTCACTGTGTCCGGCTTTCTTGTATCATTGTTGTTACTGTGGTTGTTTGCGGTCACTAGTTAACTGTTGACTTCTACAAATTGGTAGGAGGGTGAGAATGAAGGCTGGGATAGTGGAGTTGGCCGGGGTCATAGAAGTTGACAAGAGGGCAGGGGAGGACGTGGGGAGAGGCCCAGGGCACAATTTTAGGCCTCCTGCCCCCTCCCAGCCTGTAGTTGTCATTACCGGAGTCCATGGGGTGCCTAGGACTCCCATAGTAGTACCAAAACATTGGTGGCTCAGAGGGGAGATGGGGGCCTTGGATAAAGCCGGGTGGGAGTGCTGGTCATTTCATGGTTCACCCCATTGTTTGTCTTGTGGAAGCAGTGACCCAGCCCCTGGCCTGCTCAGGAGGCTGCAAGTCTCACTCAGGATCCTGCCAGTAGAGAATTTCCCACAATTCTGGGAGCTTCCTTGAGCTCTGCTCTAACTCAGTGGTTCTTAATGTGTCCCAGTGAGGCAGCCTTAGGAACTGTGTAAAGTGTAGATTCTTTCAGGCCTGTTCCCAGATCTCCCGAATCAGTAACTCTGGAGATGGGGCCCTGGCAATCTGTGTTTTAACCTGTCTCCCACGGGGTTCTGGTGCACGCTCACACGCAAGGACCCGTGGTCTAAGTAAGGCAGGGCCCACCGGTAGTGTAAATGTTAATGCTATCCCAAATGTGGGAGATCCAGATGAAAGGCTTGGAAGCTGATTTCCTCAAAACCAGCCACTGAAAACACTGTGGAGCACTGCTCTCCTTCGAGGCGGCTTCATGGTAGCTGCTGGTCTAGGGCATCTCCCTGAGGTGGGGCCAGCAGTGGCCAGGTCTGCTCTCCGAAGCCTGGCAGATGATGCTCTGCCTGTGGGGACAAGTTCTTTTGGAGCTCTTCTTGGCTGTTGGCTCAGGAATGTCAGGAGCTAGGTTATCTGTCCCCATCAAGCCACTAAAGACTGGTTTTGGGATCTTTTCTGTCATTGTAGCAGGATCTTATCATGAGGGATCAGAACAGGGCAGTTAAGAGAGATCTGAGCTCCTCAGAAGGCCACAGTTGACTGTAAATTAGGAATGTTTTGTGCAATGGTGGCCCATCTGATAGGGTTGACCTGTCTGATAGTCAGCTGAGGGGGGTGGGGTGGGGCGCGTTGGGGAATGGATAGAGGGTCCAAAACCATCTCCCTCCTGCCTGCCTGCCTGCCTGCCTGCCTGCCTGCCCGGGCATGACCAGCCATCAAGAAGTTGTTTACATGGTGAGAATCCAAACAGCTTCACCTGCTGGTACTATCACTGACCAGCTTAGAGAGGCTTCCGATTGTTGATGCAGCTCAAGCAGGGGCCCTGAGCTGTCTGCTGAGGCAGAGGCCCAGAGGACGGGCCTGCCCCTGCTCTGAGCAGCCGTGAGTGCTTTCCCCGGCCTCCTGGGGCTCTGCCTGGTGGTGCCACCCCGGTGCGGCTGGTTTCTGTGTGTCTGGTCACAGGCCCAGCCAGAGCTCTGGTCCTTATCTAAACCCTCTTGTTAACACACACAGATTTGTAAAGACTATATTTCGACTCATAGTGACCCCGTGTGTGTCAGAGTAAAACTGTGCTCCCACGGTTTTCAAAAGTACATCAGATTCTTCATCCAAAGTGCCCTTGGATGGACACGAACACCCAAACTTCAGTTAGCAACTGAACACTTAACCCTTTGTGCCACAAGGTGGACACACCTAATTGTAACTGCTCGGTCAGGGATGGACAGTTTGTCTTCAGAAGGATCAAGAGTTAGATTTTTTGTTTTGAGGAAATCACCGCAGATCAATCTTAGTAAAAGTAAGACTCAGTAAGATGCTTCGATTTATTCTTTGGGAGTAAAATGCCAAATGCCTTTTGTATTGGCTTCTTTCTGTGACTGAGTGACATCTTAGTTTTCATGTTTCAATCACTTTGGGAATCTGCCCTCACAATGAAATTATAAATGAAAAGCATTGAGGCAAGAGGTTTTGTGTTTTGTATTTTTCCCATCTGAGGAGTTGTGTGATATTTAAAGTAATAACTGCACTTTCTTGACATTTCTTTAGTCAATGTAGGAAGTTGTTGTTGTTGTTGATTTTTTAACTACCGGGTTTTTGTATTTGTGATTTGCCAGTATAGTAAGATGAATTGGAAACGTTGGTACAAAGCAACAGCATGATTTATTAACATTTTGGTGTTTCGGTGACACCTAAGTGTGGTTAGAATGATAGAAACTGAGTCCCAGGGCCTGGTTCTTAAACCTCCACCTATGAAAGAATGGGTGCCCAGTTCATGGACAGCCAGGCCCACTCCGGGCAGCTTAGGGGAGAGATGAGTTGTTTGATCAATGGACGAATCCTAATAAAAAGGGAAAAACATAGAACTTCAGAGACCCCCAAGACTCCATACTTACTGGTGGAACTCCTGAACTGCTGCTTCAAACTTTGAAACAAAAGTATCCTCTGTAAAGCCATCGTTCAATTTAAAAGACAAAAGTTTACCTCAGAAAAAGAATGTCGTCCTTAACTATTGCACTTCAAAAGGACCCAAGGGACCCCAGGAACTATAAAGTGTAGCTGAGAAGTTTAAGGGTCCATGAAGCTAAGTGAATGTAGGCCAAACAAGTCCAGAAGAAGTAACGAGAAGGTTGAGCCAGTGGGAAAGATGTCACCAATGTTACTGAGTTCACATGGCTCAATGGTAATTTGCTTCAATGTGTGTCTTTTTGCCAGAAATTAAATTATTTTTAAGAAAGGTTGTTTGAGCCAATAAGTGGTTAACTCTGAAAGGCGGTTGTTCTTGTTAACTGGCATCGGGTTCGTTCC